>NW_024354911.1:3179689-3462600 GCF_902729225.1 Pteropus medius
GGTCAAGGTCATCTGTGGTCCGGCCCTACTGCCTTTCAGCCTCATAGCACAGCTCCCCTTCTGTAGGCGTCCACTTCCTGCAACTTCAGAACACTTGGGGGAAGAACAGGTTCTGTTTTATCCTGTCTCTGCCTTGAAGTTCCTCCACCAACAGGACTGAGGCGTCCTTGCCTCGTCTCTTTTGATCCATTCTTCAGAGCTGGCCTCCTGACAAAAGCTTTTCCGCTCTTCCTTGGCTAGAAGGGATGGTGACTTCCTTTTCTGAGTTTCTAGAGCCTGAATTAGGCAGGTAGTAACAACGAGTGCTCGCCATGCAGGTAATGTTCTAAATACTTTATATGGATCATTCTAACTTCATCCCCGCAGTAACTGGACAAGGCAGCTGCTGTCATGCCCATTCGACAGAGGGGGAGAGTAAGGCAGGGAGAGGTCAGGGAATTTGTCCCAATGGAGGAGCTGCTTCCAGAGTCCACCTCCCCAGACCCTGGGACTGGCGCTCATGTCTTTGACTGGCCTTCAAGTCCACAAGAGCAGGGCTCATGCTCCCCACTACCTCACTCACAAGGGCTAGGATCTCCCCACTGCACAGCCTGGGGTTCCCCTGCCCCCAGCTCAGGAGAACTCAGGGTCAGAAGCAGAGGCTGTTAATACCCACTGGCTCTCTGCTTTCCCACACCAACAGGTTCCAGGTCTGGCTCCTGCATGCTGACACTGTCCCTCCTTTCAATAAGGCCACCACATTGATACACAGGGAAGGGGAAGACGATACCATGGCTGAGGTGGTTTGTACCATTGCTTCTGGCATGTTGCTGGATTTCTTGGGCCCTACTAGCTGTGGGCCTCTGCTCTAGCCTGTCAGGGGGCTCACAGATACCCAGCATTCTGTGTCTCTGTACATGGGCTGTACAGAGTACCTTGAGGCCTGGCATTTGCCAAAGGAGTAAAGGTCTCTGTTTCTAAAACCCTTTTCTGGCAGAAATGCCACCAGTGGGCCTGAAATACAAAATGGAGGCCATGAATCACATGCTCCCCCCTTCTACCACCTGGCCAAATCCTAACCCCAGGAGCCCATGCAGGACATGCTTTGGAGCTAGCTGCAGCAGAGAGCTCACTGTGATTCCAAGTAGGCTCACACGGGGGCTCTGGGATGGGCTCTGGGGATGGGAAGCAGCTGGGGAAGATGGGCAGGGAGCTGGATGTCTCCCCAGTTGTGCACTGCCTTTGGACTAATGCATCTATTCTCTGTCCCTAAGACCTCCATGACCCTATTAGTGGACAGCCAGGGTGGCAGGAGGAGCGTCACCTTCCATCTGTGGGGGATGGTGAGTGCTGCCTTTCCCTCAGCCCAGGCTAAGGACTCTAGGGTCCGTCCAGTTCAATGCACTCTCTCCAGCAGCCCCACTTGCCCAGGTCCTGTACTGGGCACTGGAGAAACAGATGTAAACAAGGCTTAGTCTCTATTCCTGAGGAGGTTGATTCTAGTGGATGTGGCAGCAGGCATAGCAGAGCCCTCAGCCAACTTCCTCACCATCCTGGGGTGCAGGAAGGAGTATAAGGAAGGGCATTTCAGAACTGGAATAGGTTTTGAAGGGTGAGTAGGAGTTTGTCAGGTGATAAAGGAGTGAGGAAGGGGTGCGTTCCTGGTGGAGGGAACAGTAGGAGCAAAGGTGTGAGGTGACAAGCAGCCTGGCACAGTGGGGAAGTAAAGACAGGAAGCATGGAGAGGAGGGGTGGAGGGAGATGAGGCTGGCGTGGCTGCAGAGCCATCACTGGGCCTTGAATGCCAGTCCAAGGCCCAATGAGGAGCATGTTATAGTCAAGTGAAGTGGGCTGGGCTAGAACTAGATGCTGGCACCAAGCGTGACTATGAAGACTCTCCCAGGCTCAGGCTTGGTTGCCTTGTAAACATGCCTAGTGTGCTTCGCAGAACACCAGAGCCCAGAGAGGGCAGGAGGTTGCCCAGCCTCCCACAGCACCTTTGTGGCAGAGCCAGCTCAGATTCATACCCTTCAGGGCCGGGAAAGCCAGGCCATCTGGGCAATCTGTGCTGAAGGCTGGCAGCACAGTCTGTCAGAGCTGGAAGGGGACTTCTAGAGAGAAGTGCAGCCCCCAGAGGACTAGGGGTGGGATGTTGGCCACTGGGAACCTTGGGTGGGGAGAGAGCAATGGGCAGGCAACTTCAGGATACTGCCCTTTATCAGTTCTTAGATAGGTCATCTGCCCTGGCATCCTGGAGCCACTGGGTCACACCCACCCCACCTAGTCTAGATCCCTGTGCCACCCTTCACTCATGCTGTGTGAGGGAAACAGACCTGGCAGTGGCTTCTCAGCCCCCTTCAACCCCATGACTCAATGATGTCACTGTTCTTGGAGCGAGAGCTGGAGCTGGGGCCAGAAACAGAGCCCTGCCTCTCAGCCCTCGGGGGCAGTCGGCCTTCCAGGGGATGGCTTGATGTGGGACTGGGGGGCTTCCTCTGGAGGCCTGAGGCCCTGCCTGATGGGTTCAGGCTCAGATGGTGCCTACATGGCTCCCCAGGGTGAGGGACCAGGGTGGGGAGGGAGATGAAGGAAGAGGAAGACTTGGCCTCACCTTCAGGAGTCCTAGACTGAGGAAAGAGAAGTGCCCTATCTTGAGGAGCTTTGGTTTGCGGGGGGGGGGGAGGGGAGGGCAGAGGAGGCAGGGGGACATGGTTCTCTTCTAGTAGCCCCAGTTCAAGGGGGGTTCCATGTCCTTGCTCTGGAGTACATCTGAGGAGGAGGCAGGGCCCACACAGTCTCGATAAGGACACATGAAAAGAACAGATGGTGCCAACAAGTGCAAATTAATTGAGCGAAACCTGTGTACACAGGCGCTGTGAACAGGCGGGCTGACAGGCTAGGGAGGGGTTGGTGGGGGACAGGACAGGGAGTGGGAGAAGCTGTAACGAGCACTTATCGATGTCTCCCTGGATCTGCAGCCCGGAGCACAGTTATTGACAAAGCCTGTCTATAAATCTCCCAGCCCTGTCTCCAGAAACCTTAATTACGGGGCCTCATTACCCCTCACACCTCTAGGCACAGGGGACCAGCCTGAGCCAGAGTAGCTGCTGACACTGCGGCTGGCTTATGACAGCTGGGCAGAGCCCGGGCAGAAAGAGATGCACAGCTGGGATGCCTTTGGGGAACACAATTTAGGGTCCCATGCCCCAAGGAGTGGGAATGGATGGAGGCTCAGCCTCCAGGTCAACCAAGGGCCAGGGGATGGAAGGGACTTAGGAGGCAGGGAGCTCAGGATTTACATTCCAGTTTTGTCAGTTACCCGTGACTCCGATGAGCACTTTGCCTCTCTGAACCCGTTTCATCACCTGTGCAGTGGGAAGAGGGCTGTAGTGAAGATTAAGTGAGCAAAGTCTGTCTAGGGTTGAGCATAGTGCCTAGCACTGCTGTGTGTGTAACACATGTCCCTTCTCTCTCTGTCACTCTGCCTGAGGCTGTTGAGAAAGAAAAAAGCAGGCCCTGATGGCGAGGAGCTGGCCTGGTATGCACAACTAAACCTTGGTGTTTTCCTGTGGAACATAATTTCACAACATCCTACAAGGCCACTCTCTGATCATGATGTAGCAAGACAAAAACAAGACCACTCCATTATCAGGTCTGAACACAGATGAAACGTGATCATTGTCCAAACCACAAAAATGACCAGACAGCAGCCTTCCCTGGCTAAGCTGAGTGCTTGCTGTTGCTTTACCAAGGACCGTTTCAGCCTCGTTTCATTTATCCTGCCTTCTGGATAAGAATTACTACAATTCTCACTCATAGAATTATTGCACCTCCTGAGAGCATCCAACCAGAGCAAAGTCCTGTGTCCTTGAACTCTCCCCATATCACCTAACTCAACAGAATCCTTTCTGTCCTTTCCAACACACTTCCTGATACCCTGACTCCCTGTGGTGGACAGCGCTTTGCTCTTGGCTGCAGTGAGTTAATAAACCCAACTTGCTTCAATTACAGGTGTGTTCTTGGTTATCTTTGGCTAAAGGGAATTAAAATTCTACTATTGGAGTATTGTCTCTTTAGTGTGTTCTCTGGGCTTGAATTCTATTCTCATTTTCACTTTCCCCATTTCATTATTTCTCCGAAAGTATGGGACACTGCTTCCTATTCACTGTACCCTCTCCAGGCCAGGAGAAAAGCACCCTGAAGCAGGGCTGTTGAGGGGAGAGGCCCTGGGACCACCTGATAATAAGTCTCTGGTGTGGGGTATGGAGCCTCAAGCCAGAAGTCGGGGCCTCTTGAGGGACCCAGTGGGGCACAGTAGATGGGGGTGGAACTGGGGTAACAGGGGAGCTAGAGGTGGAGCCTCCCTTCCCTCTGCCCCAGGCTCATCTTAGCCCCTGGAAAGGCAGCACTGGGAGGCAGAGTGGAGAAGGAGGGGTCCTCTGCTCCAAATGACCAAGCCTGGTGGGCCAGAAGGAGCAGACCCACAGGGCTTTCTGGGTGGAGGCTGACATGGTTGGGCAATGCCTTAGGGAACTTGGAAATGGGGCATGTATAGGTCTCCATCCCTGGGGGCTCATCTACCTTGTCCCTGACTCTCTGGCCCTATCTAGATTCTTTTTTAGGGGCTATTATGTCCTCCCCGCCACCATCCTCAATGGCTGGACCCTTCCTGGCTGAGGAGAGGGGGCTTCATGATGGTGCTCTGTTGCCTGGGGGCACCCTCCCCACCCTGTCTCTTAGGATGCCTGTGCCCCTGCCCACCTTAGGCCCAGGTTAGTCTCAGAATGCAAATCCTGATTAGCCAGATTTTTTGCACCAAGCCCATCTCCAGTCCTGCCTCAGGAACACCCTCCTGGAGTTTTCGAGCTCTCCTCCCACTTTTAAAGTCTAGATTCCAGGCAGGTCCTGCTGAGATGGCAGTGAAATCCTGGCTGGGTAGAGGACGTGGGGGAGTTAGAACGGGTAGGGCAGAGAGACCCACAAATAGTGGAGAAATTGACTCCTTAAGGGAGTGGCTGATGGTTGTCTGATATGAAGGTCTTGGAGGGGCTGAGATAAATAGAATCTGGTCTCTAGCTCTCCTAACCCTGTCCCCAGCTCTCCTACACTGTCTTCCTCACCCCCGCTGTGAATGATAAGGCACCAGAGGCCCTCCAGGGGTCCCTCGGGATTTTTACATCCAGACTACAGGGGTAAGGGTTACCATTTTCCCCATTTCACAGCTGAAAAGACTGAGGTTCCTGTAGGTACTGGCTGGGGGCTGAGTGGGAAGCAAACATCCCTTCTCTGATGCAGTCGTGTCATCTCCCCAGGCCATGTGGCTGCTTAGGAAGGGGCATTTTATGCATTCATTGGACTAATTTACTGAGCACCTGCTGTGTGCTGAGCGCCCAGGGTGGAGTAGGGAAGGGGATACAAGGTGGAGAGGGTAGAGGAGCAAAGGCCTGGAGCTGGGAGTACCATTAGGGTTGGGTGTGGGTAGAATATTCTGGGTTGGGCACAGGTTTTGGAGGTCACAGGGGTCATCAGGCCGAGGGGTTCATGGTGCAGGTGAGGGAGCCATAGAAGAGTTTAGAGCAGGAGCACATACTTTGTGCTTTGGATAAATCACCTGGTGAATGTGCCCTAGGGCGGAGGGGTAAAAGTGGGCAGGAAGGCCTCATCCGGACTGTCAGTTCCTGGACTCTGAGCCAGCTTCCTGAGGGAGCCCTTCTGGTACTCCACAGGAGACCCCATCCACCTAAAGGAGAAGGTGGGAAGGAGGGGACTCTTCATCTTGGCCTCTATAAGATACTCCCCAAAAGGTGGAGCAGGGCTCAGAGAGGGCTCCCCACCCAGCCAGAGGAGGGAGGGTGAGATGCCTCCAGTTTCCCACACTAGTCCTCTGAGGGGGTCTAGCAGCTAGGCCCTTGCCCTCGCTGGCCCTTCCAAATCCCTGAGCCACTATTTGGCCCTCCCCAGGGTCCTCCATGCTGAGGTACATTTGCATATCTGAGAGTGAAAACAATTCTGAGCAGAAGCTTAGCACCATCAGGGCTGCAAAGCCCCTTTTGTGTGTTTGAGTAAGAGCTGGCTAAAGGCTGAAGGATAATTAGTCCCCCATGGGCAACGTTGCCCCCCTCCTTGAAGATTTTTTTTTCCTCCTTGAAGATTTAAAGGCACAGCCATCCTACTCATCCACTTCTCCTCAGGGCCCACAATTTTCACTCATTTCCAGCCTCAGCCCTTCTCCTGCAGCCACCCCCACCTGCTCGCCCATCCTCCATCCTGGCGGTGCTGAGAAAGGGACGTCAGCCCCTGGCAGGAGCCGATGAATGGGCATTTTATCTGATTAAACTGGGAGTGAACTGGCCCTTCTCTATTATCTTTGGACTTGATTGGATATTTAACACCAAATGTATTGTGTGTGTGTGTGTGTGTATGCGTGCGCGTGCGCACGCATGCTTTTCTAGTCTATGTAAGGAGGAAATTGGATTGTACTGAAAAGCATTTAATCTGTGCTCAGGAGTCCACCCTAATAGAGTCACTGAGCGGGGGGAGGGACAATTCTGTCCTTTCCCTGAACGAGTAGAGCCCCTGCCTTGGCTCTGCATGTTAGAGGGTCCTGCTCTGGCCCTCCTAGGGCTGCAACCCTCCCCATGGGGTGAGGAGTTGGTGGGCCAAGAGGACATGCCCAGCCAGAGCCTGAGTCCCCTTGTAGATCACAGCCCAGCTACCTGGGACCCTGGAATTCCCTCCTACTTCCAGGGCCTATTCTTCTAGAGATGAAGATGTACCCTTACGCAACTTACGTGAAAGGTTTTGCATGGTCATTGGGTCATTGGGTCATTAGGGTGTGGGACTGAAACTGAGCCAGGTGAGAAGGGGACAGGAAGGAACTGGAGGTCGGGGGCTGAAAGCTGCTTTTCCTGTGTTGCCAGGGTCCATTGTGAAATCTGAGAATTCTCTGGTGATGTTAATAAGGTATATTTGTCAAGATAGAAGAATAGACCATATTTAATAGTTTGTTGGCTACAGCTTGATTTATAACTTTTCATTATTTGGAGTTTAGACATATGGTGTGCAGGCCTCTGCGTATGCTTTCAAAGGTTTGAGGTGGGCCTGGAGAGGAGATGTGCAGTCACAGAGCTCTGTCTTGGTGTTTACCAGGAAACCAAAGTAGCCTTTCCACCCAGACGGGCGGGGCGGGGAAGACAGTGAGTCAAGCTCATAAAGCTTGAGTCACGAGGTGTGGCTAGGGCAGCAGCAGGGGCGGGTGCTGGCCTGGAGAGCCCAGATCCGTGTTGGACCACTGCTCTCTCCTTTGGTCTAGCCCGGTGGCCCAGGAGGGTTACTGAGCTACCGGCAATTTCCCTGCCTGTAAAATGGGGATGATAACTGTGCATTCTTCTTCGGATTGGTACAGGGATGGAATGAGACTATCATTGAAGTTCTGGGAGCAGAGTAAGAGCTCAGTAAAGATTGATGAATATAATTAGTGTTATTAAAAGGGAGGCTAAGCAGGCAGTTTGCAGAAAGGGTGGGTCCCACTTTCCATGTTAGCAGATCTCTCCCAGTCACCCCTGGTTCTGTAGTCTCTCCCATCCTCACTAATCGATGATTCAAGCCCTTAGCAATTTATGGCCTCATAATCCTGGCTTTATTCACTGAGAGAGCTGTACTCTTGCCTGCCCACCCACTGTTTAATCAAGGAACTGAGTTGGACAGTGATATGGGGTAGCACCAGACATCTTTCTAAGGAGCAGAACCTGGAGGCCCTCCCACCTTTGCCTGCCTAGTTTGCCAGGATGAAAGAGGAAATCATCAAGACCAGGCCCCTCACTGAACAGAAGGAGAGACTGAGGCCCAGGGAGGATGGGGTGCTGGCCAAGGTCAGTCCTCAAGTCAGAACTGGACCCCAGGTCTCCTGGTGCCCCTCCCATCCTGTGCTCTCTCAACCGTTACTTTCCTCTTCTCCTGCAGGGCCTGTCATTCCCATATTTTCTGAATCTGAATCCGATCGTTTGGGTGTTTAGAGCTAGGCACTGATTTGGCCAATCCAGTCACACTCACCTCCGTAGTTCTCTCCTCCACACCCCTAAGACTTTCTCATTCCTCACTGGAAGGAGGCATTCGCCCCAATTTATAGATAAAGAAACTGAGAGTCAGAGAGGAAATGGTTAGTCTGAGGACTACACAGTGACTATTGATGGGAAAACTATGGAGACACACAGGCATAATCTTCATTCAACGGACCCTTTTTATAGAAACAAGTTCATCCACCTTCACTCTGTCCTACCAGAAAATTGAAGATCTATCATGATTTTTATACTAACGACCATTGGCGATAATGACATCTGTGGACCATGCCCTGGCATTCTATATAAAGTGTTCGCTATTTGAGATGGGGTGGGGTGGGCTTGGAGGTGACAGTTAGGGTTAGGTACACTCCTCTCTGTGCTTTCACAATCCCCTGAGCCGACTGTACCCCAGTCCTGGACATGCCCTTCTCCACTGATTCTGGATGTGTTTTTTCTGCTGAAACGAGCTTCCTAAAGATAGAAACCTCTGCAGGGGGCATTATCTTTATGTTACTATCACTTTGCTTGGGTATGAGCTTCTGGAGAGAGGTCAGAGGCAAGACCTGGGCCAGTTGTGCTGCTGCCTCTCCCACCATCATGGAAAGGCCCCATGAACACAGTGACCATTAATAAGCCTCCTGCAAAGAGGACAGCCCTTCACAGTTTCCAACACACTGCCATCTACTCTCTTTAATCCTCTCAAAAACCCCAAGAGTTGGGTTCAGATAGAGTATTCCCTCCACTTAACAGTTGAAAAAGACCCAGAGAGGGAGAGTGATTTATCCAAGTTTACACAGCTCTTCAGTGATGGAGACAGGACTCAAACCAACTACAGCTGCACAGATGAGTAGAAGTGTTTGCAGGGGGAGATAATAGGGATTGGCACATAATAGATAATCAAAAGCTGGTCAAAGGAATGAATGAATGAGTGAACGTGGCAAACTGCAAAGTCAACAAAAAGGGGAGAGACAGCCTGGTGCCCCCCCTTCTTGGCTCCTCAAGCACCGCTCATATGTGGGGTTGGTGGTCCATGCTCACCAGCCTCCCCAGGCTGTCTCACTTCCCTTGGCGTCTGCAGGTCCTTCCCAGTTAGGCCGAGGCTTTCTCCGTGAAAGTATGCCTCCTCTTTTCCCTCCTTTTCCAGATCTACCCCCTAATGTCTGTGGGGCCCAGGATAAGAGCATAAACTGAGGTTCCCAGCATGTGTCCACACATAGCCATCCCCTGGGCCTAGGGGTACAATCCCCTGAAAGTATTCGACTCTCAGGAGGAGGTACTGCACAGTCCTCAGAAGCAGGCTCAGGTCCATTTGGCATGGAATTCTGGGGTCTTGGATACCCAGAGAGTGGTCTAGACTTGTGGAGTTGGAGTTTTGGGGCACATTTACCTGGCCCTGTGGACTCCTCATTCTGTGGAGAGAGACGAGGCTGGCAGAGGCCCAGAAAGGGCTCTCTAAATCATCTAAAGATGACAACCCTTCCATCCTGTCTAATACATGGTTCCATGGGTCCTAAGGCTCTTTCCTGGGCCACTGCCCCTCTGGTCAAGTTGGTCGGGGAGACAGTCCCACTCCAGTGGCCAGTGGCTTTTCCTGGCTGGACAGTACCATGCTCCCCACCAGTTCTGGGACTAGGCGGGTGTGGGGGTGGCCTGGGGGTGATGAGCCCACCAGGCAGTGTGTGTGGAGTGGGGGAGGGGGCTGGTCTGCAGGGGGCCCTCGCTCAGCCACTCACACACCAAGAGACAATAAATCGACAAACGCTTAATCTCTCTGCAAATTGAAATGGAGCTGTACATATCTGCTGCACCCCAGCAGCTGAGTTATGAGTCTCGTTTATTAATCTCTTTAGTCCCAGGTGATGGATGGAGGAGGAGAACGGCCCACCAGGGAGATTCCAGTGATGAGGAGAAGGAGGGAGGAAAAGTGGGGCAGGGGTCTGGGAACAGCCTTCTGGAGAAGCAGTCAGAGAGGGGAGGCCTGGGAATTTGTGCTTCCTCCCTATTATTCTCAGTCCGAAAGGCCTCTATGAACATAATGACTATTAATAAGCCTTCTGCAAAGTGGTCAGCCCTTTACAGTTTTTAAGGCACTGCCATTCACTCTCTTGTTAATCTTCCTCATAGCCTCAAAAGGTGGGCAGGGGAAGAGTATTCCTTCTAACTAACCGTGAGGAGACAGAGCCAGAGAGGGGGAGTGATTTATCCAAGGTCCCATAGCTCCCGAGTGGTAGAGATGGGCTCACACCTGCTAGAGCCACGTGGAGGAGAGAAGGAAGAAGGAGGGGATGTAACAGGGACATACATAGTAGGGTGAATCCTATTTCTTCCTTTCTACCTTCCCTCCCTTCTTTCCTTCGCTAAATGCTTGGTAAATGATTTCTCTTTCTCTCTGGAGGAACTAGAGGAAGAAGAAAAGGACAGTCAGGAGAGGAAGAGGAAGGGAGCCGAGCTGGTTCACAGCAGAGTCCAGGAGCTGTGACTTGCAACTTTGCAAGACTTATTTTTAGAATAAGCATGCCCCCCTTCCAGTGCCAGCTTGCAGGGCTTACAATGTAGGGGCCACGGAGTGCAAGGGAGTTGCTGAGGAGGGCTGAGCACACTCCTGCCTGGAGGAGCTGGGCCTGGGAGGGGGTGGGGGTGTGACATGGTGCTCTTGTGTGATGAACAGGTGCCCTTAGGTGGGACAGAATAAGGGTGCTTGTAGAGGTGCCTGGGACAGAAGACTGGCCACGAGCCCTGAGCAGTGGGGTCAGGGCTACAGAGTCTGAGGGGTTGGAGCAGGAGGGATGAGGTGACCCTGGTGCTTCAGGAATTCATCTGGTGGCTGTGTGGGTGGCCTGGAGGGGGCGCTGAGTTAGGGGCACCACGTGGTTGTACTTTCTTTGTCTTTATCTCCTTCTCTGTTTCTCCTGTATTTTCTCTGCCTCTCCAAAGGCTATAGGTCCCTGGGTGGGGCTCAGACTCTCAGGACCCAGATCATCTGCCTCCCAGGTTGGCCTCGGTGTCACTCTGGCTTGTGGGAGCCAACCCCAGGCTCCTGGGCCCTTTGATGCTGTCACTGGGCTGACGTTCCTTTTACTAGTTGCCACCATTGTGGTCAGTATCCACACTCAGGCGACTGCTGCCAGTGCTCAGTGCTACAGGAAGCTCCAGCTCAGCTCATTACCTGTCACCACCAGGTGGTGCCAAGGGAACTGAGGCAAGGTCTGAGCCTCAGCCTCACCTGTCTGCAGACCTCATCCTGGGCAGGGGGGCAAGGTCCTGGGGCTGGGATCAAGGGTCCAGTCACAATGCAGGAGCCCCAAGGGACTGGAAAACATTTGCTCCAACCTCCTCCTCCAACCTCCTCTGCTGACAGAGGAAGAAACGGGGGTCCACAGGGCAGAAGGAAGTTCAAGGTCACTTCAAGGAGCTAGTGAGAGTGCTTTGATTGCAAGGGACAGTGTGGAGCTGGGCTGTTGGGCAGAGGGTGTATGCCTTGTGGCTGTGGGTGTTGAGGAGGCCAAGGGTACAGCAACTTTGAATGAAGCAGGACTGGGGCAGGGAGAGAGCCCATGCCATATAGGGTGACCTCTATACCAATTTACCTGGAACTGTCTTGGTTTTAGCACTGCTAAACTTCTCAGTCCTGGGCAAACAAGGATGATTGTTCACCAAAGAGCCATGCCAGGCAGATGCCGAGTGGCAAGTAGGGCACGGTAACATCTTGTAACATCCCGTGTTGCAGATGGAAAACTCAAGGTTCAAGGACACAAAATGCTCCAAGCCACACTGGGAAGGTATAGCAGAGCCAGCATTTGTCCACCTACCTCAGAGGGAAGTGGTGCCCTGGTCTAGGAGGCCTGCCCTCCTGTGGCCCCAGCCCCCACCTCCCCTGCTGTGTGACCTGAGAGGAGACACAGCTTCTCTGGCCCTCTTTCCTCTCCTAACCCATGCAACGAAGCCCTCTTTCTTGGGTAAAGGGTGTCCAGAGTTGCCGAAGTCACCTTACCACCCTTAGGAGCAGGTTAAATGAGGTGGGGCAGCTGGGGAAGTGAAAACAAAGAAACCAAGGGATTAAGGGATAATCCTGGAGACCTATAGACTCAAGAAAGGAAGAGAAACAAAAGCAAGATGGAGAGAGGGAGAAAGGCTTTCAAAGAGAGAATGAAAGAAATGAGTTATTCTAGTGTGGTGAGGTTGAAGAAACTCCACTGAATTTTTAAACAACCCTTGTCTATTATTTATCCACCAGTATGAGGGCTCTCTGGTCTGCCACAAATCTCCTCTGAGCAGCAGAGAAAAGCAGGGAGAGAGAGAGAGAGAGGAGGGGGAAATACAGAGCTGGAATTTCTGCACTGGAGACAACACTGAACACACACTTCTTGAATAGCTACTGAGTATCTCTGCCTCTGTTTATCTAAAGCATAGCGTGCTTCCTCCAGGAAGCCTTCCTTGATCCTCTCTTTGTGGGTGTGCCCAACAATGCTAGGTAGCTGTGACACTTAAGAAGATACATTGTCTCAGCCGTGCCCTTTTACTATTTATCCCTCACCAAATATTTACTGTGCTCCCCTCTGTTTCACTGCTGTCTCCTGGGGCGTGGCTTACTCCTGCTAGCTGGGGAACTTCCAGAGCTCAGGACCTTGGCCTTTTCCTTTCTTTGTCACTCCCTCTTCCCCAAGTCCTTGATCTGCACAGCTGGAAACACCTGGAAGGGGTGGGAGTTCTGTTTTCCTGGCTGATTGGAGGATTGCTGATGTAGTTGCTGGGGACTGGGGAATCAGCCACCTGGCAGGTGTTTTATAAGCCCTGTGTAATAGAACCGGGTCTGCCTGCACATACTATGGAGCCCCTCCTCTTACCTGCTCTTCCTGGTTTTGGATGATATTACCTGGCTCAGCATGAGGTCGGCAGGGGGAGGTGGGGATTTTGATGTGAAGGGGGATGCTTATGAGTTGATTTGGAGAGCTGTCGTGTCTCAGGATGACTCTTAACATCTATCTCACTTTTCACTCCACTTAAAGCCTACGTCTTTCAAAAGACTTCTTGGGCTGCTTAAAAGGAAGGTGAAGGCTTCCTCTAGCTCTGCATAAGCCCTACCACTAAACTGAAGATCATACCTGTGGGACCCTGACCCCAGTGGTCCATTCAGGATGGGAGCTTTGTACCATATTGACAAAACGGCACTTGAAAGACCTGTGTCAAAACCAAATATCCAGGATGAAGAGAGCCTGAGAAGGAAAAATTGCCTGGATTGCAACCTGGGAAGGTAGTTGGATCTAAGGGCATACTAAGGGGAGGGCTTGGTGGGGCTGTGGGGGTGAGACTGGCCAGCCTGGGGCAACAGGGAACATCCATGGCATCCTTCCTGGAGAGACGGTACAGATCTGCCTCCCCTCCACTCCCTTTTCCATTCTCAAGGTGCTCATTTCTCCAGAAAATATTCAATTTACCATTAAGACAGAATAGGCTCTGGAGACAAACAGAGGCAAAATCATTTCTTGGACTCTGGGGAGTGTGCTGCAAGACTAGATATAGACAAAAGCACTCTGAGAATTAGGTGATGTTGAGAAGCTCAGAGCCCGAACAGAGTGGCCAAAACCAAGAAAGGTGGTTTAATTCTTTGCTCACTACACTGCCATGTCATTGGGGCCTGCTGCAACACCCTGAGCCTCCGCTGCTGGTGACTACTCCCTGATCACACATCCAGGAGTCACACACCTTGTAACCATCCCATTGCCACCAGGTGTGTCCTAGTGCTAGTCAGGTATCTTCTATTGCTCTGTGACTCTGTCTATGGCTTACACTTTGTGTTCTATGCTCATTGCTATGTTCTATGGTTATGCCTTCTTGTAATACAGGGCTGTGTGAGAACATTGTATGACTTAGGTCTATTGCTATGCAACTGCACTTCACTGCTCCATGACCACGTTCTCTTGCTTGTTACCATGTCTCTTGGTTTCATGAGCTTGTCCACTGCTATGTAATTGTTTGGTTGCTATGAAACAGTGACCCATTGTTACATGGCTACTTGTGATTATCATAAGCCTGTATAACACTGCTGCCATACAAGTTCAATTGCTTGTGACTGGGCTCTACTGGCTGAATGAATGTATGTCTGGGTCTTCCTTGGTCCTTCCAGGTTCTGGCTAGTGGGTAAGAGCTGGGGCTGGGGGCTGGGTCTCTAGGATTCAACAAGGGATAAGGGTCACGGGGAGAGGGAAGAAGAGGAGAGAGAGAGAGAGAGAGAGAGAGAACAGACAGAGTAGAGACAGAGACAGAGAAGAGAGAGAAAGTGGGTATGTAAGAGGGGGAGGAGGGAAGAATGATGAATTGGAGGGCTGAGGCAGGGGCAGGAGGGTAAATGGATTGGGGCCAAGAGTCAGGAACAAGGAAGAAACAGAATAAGGGCCTGAAATAAACCTGGATGGGCAAGGAAAAGGGGAAGGCTCACTGACCTGAATACTATTGAGTGTCTGAGGGACCCAGTGGTGTCAAGTTGGCTGAAGGGTTCAAGGCTGGGCATTCAGGCCTCTATAGCCTTCTGGTATTCACTTGGCTATATACAAGGCAATGTGGGAGAGCAAGGTCAGGAAGGCTTGGGCAAGGTCATCCCACCTCTGGGCTTCCTCATTGCCATCCTTCATAAAATTAGGAGCTCACACTAGATGCTCTCCAAGGTTCTTTCTGATGTACTCCTTGTTTAGCCAGGGGTTCTATCACATGACCCAATAAGCATTGACTTACATATACGTTGGGCCAGGCTTGGCTGAACCCTGGAGCCCAGAGATGAGGAAGCCAGTATGCTCCTAGTTCAAGGGCTGGGTGGTAGTGGCTGAATGGACCTGACCCAATAGCAAACCAGGGAGACCAGCCAGTGTTTGTGGCTTTGCCAGGTGCCCAGCAGGTGGGGAGGGTAGAGGGATCAGCCCACTGCTGGGGTGATGTTCAGAAAGGACATGCTTGAGTTAGTTCCCCATATAGATCACGCTCAACATCTATTGACAGTCTGGGTACGAGGCAGCCCTGAGATACTTGATTGCACTCAGAATCTTACAGAATCATGTCCTAGTGCCCTTGGGCCACTTATTCCTCCTCTTCCCCTCTGTCACTCACAATGGTTACTCATTCTTTTGCTTAAAAACTGTTCCTCCTCATGGCTAACTTGACTTCTCAAGCTGCAGTCTTGTCCCATCTCCTATGGTTTAACCTTTAAGAGAAGATCAAGACTAACTGCAGGCATTGGTTTATTCATGCTGTCCAAAGTCTTAAGAGACAAGGTCTGAATCTTTATTTCCAATCCAAATGATGCCTGAGGTGGAAGGTCAGGCCTGAGAGCTGCTTTCCCAAGGGACAGAGGTGAGAGGAGGAAGTGTAGAAAGTGGCCTGGGAGTGCTCTGGCACCTGCCAGGGAGGACCCTGCTCTGGGGTGGGCAGAGGCACTCCATATGGGATCATCCTGGGCATACCCAGCAGACAGAAAGCCTTCCTATTCCTCCAGTGGCACATGTTCTCGAAAGGTGCAGAAGTGCCAGGGGAAGATGCGGAGGCTGCTGAGGGAGAGGAGGAAGCCCAGGGCTTCCTACGGGCCAGTGGCTTTGGCTCAGGCTTTTTCTCAGGATTTTCTGGAGAGCATTCCCCATGGGATCTGCTGTGGAAGAAGGGAGGAAGCCACTCTTGAATTTACCCATGGTTATTGTGATGGTACCTCAATGAGGGACTTTAACTGGAGTGTCTTTTTGGTGGCCTGCAACTTAACTCTCTGCATTAAGGGGCTAGTACTTAGCACCAATCCCTCACCAAATTAAGATTCCACTGTGGCCACCTTTACCAACCCTTTCCTAGCATCTGGCCAGCTGACAACAGGAAGCCATGCCAGCTCCCACAATCAGACTCTTTGACCAAAGATGATGTCCTTTTTGCTTTGAGGCTCAATTTCTTCTTTTAGAAGCTACAACTAATCTCTCAGGGAGACTTCCCAATACCCAGTGGACATATTCCTGAGGAAGTTCTGAGTTGATGACTATTTGAGTAAATGGAACTAGGTCACACAAGTGTTGCAGGTTTTGTTTTGAAAGAAATAATGTGAAAGTTCCATTCAAAAGGTAAGCTCTGTAAAATGAAGAATCCACACCTTCCACAAGTTTAGCTTTGAGACAATGCATATAGAATGTGCCTAAGGGGAGGTCTACTTGCCACCTGATCAGTGAGCCCGCAGGGACAGTCAAGCCTCTTCTGCATCTCCCCTATCACTTCTCCAGCCCTTCCCACTCTGGGGAAAGACACTCACCATTTCATGGTACGTCTGGGGGATCTGAGGCTCTTCCTCTGCTTCCTGATAGGTGGATGTGCTGGAGTTCATTGTGGAGCTCACTGTAGTCTTAGACCAGGACTCACGGATGGAACCCAGCTTCTCATCTAAGATCTTGGGGTCCAAGATGGGCAGAACCTTGCTGTTGTTAGGTGTTAAGAAGTTTTCTGGCCTCTGGAAGAGAAAGTGCAGAGAAATTTCTGTGCCTCTCTACCATAAGTGCACTTTCCACATCCCACGGTTCTCCTCCTCATGACTCAGGAGGCCCTTCATGTCTGGCCCCTGCCTACCTCCTACCACCTGACCTTGTGCTCACTTGGCCCTAACCGCACTGTCCTTGATGTTCTTCTAAGCCAAGCTCTTTCCTGCCTTGAGGCTTTTGCATCTGCTGTTACCTCTACCCAGGGAACCTCATGGGTCTTATATAGCCGTCTCCTTCTTTTCACTCAGGTCTCAGCCCAAACGTGATGTTTTCAGAGAGGCCCTGTTCTTTACGATAGAGGCCCATCCTATTAAAAGTAATCCCTCCTCTGATATATTCTCTAATTATATTATACCATTTTACTGTGTTCATAGTACTTATTCTACCAGAAAATTAACTTTCAAAATATGTGTTTGTTTACTGCCCACCTCCTTCCTCTGCTTCCCGCATTAGCATGTAAGTTACATATAAACAGGAACCTTGTTTGTCCTTTGTGTCTGATCATTGTAGGTTCTCAGTATGTATTTGTTGAAAGAATAAACTATGCCATCTATGACTTCTACACTCAGTGCAGTAATAACAGCTTCTAAAATCTTCACACTGTCTTTTTTCCTATTCTCTTCCTCCTCTGTTGGTATGACTATCACTCTCACCTCTGCTTGTCTAGAATTCAACCCCACTCAAATACCAGCTCCTCCAGGAAGCCTAATGGCCTGTGCTCACACTTGCTCTAAGCTCTTCTGGGTTCTTTCAGCTCAGCATCTGGCTCTTTCTGTTCACACTATTTCTAATTCCAGAATTGTTTGCCATTTTTGTTTTTCTAACAAAATTTTAAGTTTCTTGGACTCAGGCACATGTCTTATGCTTCCTTTGGGGAGAGGTTAATTTAAAACTCTGTTGAAAATCCACAGTTAGCCCTAAAAAGTGCCCATTGTTCAAAGAATCATGCAGTATAAAGTTTGCAGGGACCTCAAAGGTGATCCACTTCCACCCTACATCAGCTGAAGAAGTTTGGTCTTGGTGACACAACAGACAAATATGCCACAGTCTTGAGTATGGTGCTAGAAGCAAATAAAACAATGGGCACAGTGCCATTCAGGACAGATGTGTTCAGGGTTAGAGGTGCCATAATTTCTGATCTTGACTAAACAGAGTAAGAATGAATGCAGGTGGGCCTCTCTAAAGTGGATGTTTTATATGAAAACCCATATATGTGAACCAGATGAATTAAGACAACAACCCTTCACTTTATCACTAGAATCTTTTAATACTGATTCATTCATGCCCTTTAAAAGTAAAATTTGGTGTGCAGAAATTCATTAAAATGAGGCCTTTTCAGGCTTATATCGGTAGAGTAAGGGATAATCACATAAGTAAGTACAGAGGTGTCCAGTCCAGTTGGGACCTTATTTCCACCCCACAACCCCATCAAATGGGTACAAGGAAAGATAATTCCAAAGAGAAAGCAGCTATATGAAGACTCTTGGAATGGAAAGAGTGAAGCATTGGGCAGCCCTGAGACTGACTACAGCACCTACTGCACTTCATAACCAAGACTTCTGGGCCTGTTTGGTCCCTGGGCATCAGGCTTGGCTGTCTCTCTCACTTGCTCTTCTCAGTAGCTATGGTTCAAGGAGGGTGAGATTCATTTGGAGGCTCCTCAATGAACATGCCCAGTGCCTCTGTGTAGTATCTGAGTCAGATGGTTTGGGGATTTTGGGTTGTGTGTTTTATATGGCAAAAACCACCACGTCTCTTGTGTAGAAAAGCTGAACACCAGACTGGCTGCAGAGGGAGAACAATAGAATGTATATTGGATGGATGGATGGATGGATGGATGCAGGATAGAATGAAGAAAAGAGTAACCATCCAGGGCAAAGACTAACTCTCCATTGATGAAGTGGCCTCTGGGGCTGGGGTGAGATGCTTATTCAGGACTTATAATGACATTTCTCCTAATTTCCAGGCAGAAAGCCAATTTTGATGTCCCGGATTTCATAGACTGCCATCTAATACAGTTAGAGGAGGAAGTAGAGGTAATGAAATCAAGGGAGAGGTCTCCAGAGGTGTCCCATCAGTTCTGAAAGCAGGGGCACTTTGCTGAGGAAGTCCCCTCCCCCACAGTCCATCTCCTTGACATCTACCCTGTGTGGCCCCAGCACTAGCTGTGTCAACTCAGTGACCCAGAGCTGACATTTACGGGGCTCCTGGCTGGACCTGAGCACTCACCAGGTACTTTTATGTGGATTCTGAAATTTATTACGCATAATTCATTTAATTTCATCACAAAGATAAAATAAAAATGAGACTGGACCCTCAGTCCCATCCAGGATCTTCACTCTGTCAGTCTCTAGTGAGTGGTTGGGGGATGTTCTGAGAAGGAGGAAAGGAAAGGCTGAGGCAGCTTGGGGCTGACAAGTGGTCCCTTGTTCTGTGCCTCCATGGCTGCAGCACATCCTGCTTCATTAAGGTTGTAATTGGAGGCCTACTTTGAAAGCTCAAAGCAGTGCACAGCCATGCACTGATTCAGAATTGGCCTCTAGCCCACCATTCCTTTTGCTGCCTCAGCTGCCCCATACCTCCTGAATGCCATGGTGGGGAGAAGACACTCTTTTCTCTGCCTCTCAGCCTTACTGTTGTTGCCAGCAGGAAGGTCTATTGGGACAGAAAAGGCTAATAGCATCACAAGCTCAAGGCTTCTTGGGTCATCTGTTTCTCCCTCCTCCACTTCCCTCCTACCCAAACATCCTCTGCTTCCCTCCTACCCATTTCATCCCCCAGATCCCTGATCATGCAAAATACAGCAGTTCCAGCCCTGCCCTGGCAATTACAGACTAGCCAGGTTGCAGCTGCTGTCCTTGGTGCTGAAAGCGCCCACCTTCCGGCCTGCTTGCCTCTCGCCCCGCCCTGAGCCTTCCCGCTGGAGCACACAATCTCTTAATTCAATTAGTCGGCCCTGAACTCTCTCCAGGGAGCCTGGAGCGGAAACTGACAAATTCTGTTTAACAAAGACATTTGTACCCCGCCCTGCCAGCTTTGGGCTTTGCTAGCCTGTATCCTTCTCATTAGGTATCTAACAAAGTGCGTCCCAAGAAATCTGCTTCCAATCGCTAGTAATTCAGGAGGCCTGATGCAATTTTCTCCATGATAAGGGTGTCTCGCCCTCTGGCAAGCGCCATAATAAGCCCTGTGTGGCAGCTCCCCGATCAGTCAACTGCTTTGTCATTTCCTGTGGCCACAGTTGTAGGTTCTTATCTCTTCAGCTGAAAGTGAGGCTCAGACAACAGGCACCCTCCAAGAGAGCTTGCTGCCTCCCCTGCATATTGCAAGCCTCATTTATGGCATCTGCATGGTCTTGCAGCTGCTGTGGGGTTTGAAGCTCTGAGTCTATCTGCCAGCCAAGAAGGGCCTGAGTGTTAATGCTCACTGGGGCCATGATTCATTCTCCAGAAAATGGTGTCAGGGGGTTAATTTAAAAGCAAGCTGTGGGGGCAGGGGAGGGGAGCCAATGATAAGGATTTAAAAAATTCTGGCAGGGAGTTTAGTATTAAATAGAGCCCTGTGTATGGCTCAGGGTGTAGGCTGTGTGCTCACTCCTGTAAGCCTGAAACCTGGTCTTTCTGCATTTAATCTTTTTCCTTGGGTTTCCCCTATTCATATCTAGGGAGACCTTTCCAACATATAGATCAAATCATATCCTACTACTGCTCAAAGACCTTTTTTAGCTTCCCACCACTTTGTGACAAAGTCTAAACCCTGTATTCTGGTAACCAGACCCTCCAAAACCCCGTCCTCATCTAACTCTCCAGTTTCACTGCCCAAAACAGGCTCCCTATGTCCCATGCACTCCAGACACTGTCATGACTCCATGGCTTTGCACTTGTGGTTCCTTCTGCCTGAAGCATTCTTGCTTTGCCAATTTCTAAGCCACTCTTTGAGGCAGAGCTCACCATGCTTCTCTGTGACTCTTCCCCTGACCTTTGGATGCTCAGTGCACCTATCTCAACTAGAACCCTTAGTAAGATGATCTTAATGATGATGATCTGAGGGGTGCTTTACTGCTTAGCACAAGTTAGGGATCTAATAAATGCTTAATGAATTCATGCCTGAAAGATGCTTGTTGGACCAAGACTGCATCTGGTTTGGCTAAAGGGAAGTCTAGGCTATAGTAGTCTGGCTTTGACATGGGGAGAAATCCAAGAGCAGCCTCAGCTTTCTGAGAAGTTGCATCTGGAAGCTTTTGCCCTATCTCTATTTTCCCCCTCCCCATTCTTCAATCTACCAACCATGCATTGGGCTCATAGGGGAGCAGATGAGGCCAGTTTCCTTAGCCATCCTTTTGTCCTGACTCAATACACTCCATCTGTGGCTGGGAGTCAGTCTCACGTTCTCAAAACAACAAGAGGTCCTATGGTTGGTGAGGCATTTGGGATAAGACTGCAGTATAGCTTTTGGTTCAATCTTGCACACCCTGGCCTGGGAGCTCACAGGCTAGGAAACAAGTCTTTACTTTTTTCATCTCCTCCACAGCCCCAGCTCAGGGCATGGTACATTGGGGACTTCAGCAAGTCTGGTCTCTGGAAAGATGATTGTCTCTTTTTCACTTCTTTATTCCATGAAAGATTGCTGAGACCAGTGTGGTGCTGGTGATGTTTATTTTCAGCACTTGACAAGGACTTCTGATGTTCTTATGGATGTGAATCTGGTGGAATGGCTGTCATTAGGGGCAGGCATCATGTGATGGATTAGCATGCCTTCCTGCAGGAGCCCTGTTCTCATCCCTGATGAGTTCAGCATATTTGTCAGCAACTTGTGTGAACAATACTAAGCATTCTCTTCACTGGGTGTTTGCAAGGCACTGGGCTGGGTATTTACACATGTTCCTTCACTTAATTTTCACTGCATTCCTGGCTGGTAGTGGTCACAACCTCTTTCTATAGATGAGGAAAGTAAAACTCAGGGTAGCTAAGATCAAGTGGAAGATCCAGGATTCAAACCCAGATCTAAGGATGCACACTTTTTAGTGTACATTACAGCATAGAAAGTGTCCTGACCACATCCACAGATGACCTGGAGGTTGGGGTAAGGATAAAAGTGGGACTGTGAATGTGATGCATGATAAAATCAAGATCCAGAATAATCTCAAGCCCAGATGATAGGCTGAGATGAAGAAGGTGAAATATGACAGGAAAGAGAAACCCTGCCTAAATTAGAAATAGAGCAGCAGAAGTTCAAGGGGAAGACGTGCCACTTGACAATGGCTCACATGTCAGACTGGACTCACAGGCTCTAAATGAACCCCTGTGGCCTTGGTTAGTAACAAAATAAAGCAAATGATAGTCTTTGGCTGCACCAAAGGGAAGAATGTGTTTGGAGAAAGAGGGTGATGGTCCTATTCTATCCTCCAATACTGATCTAGCCCCGCAGTTTTGGGGGAAACACTTTAAGAGAAAGCTTGTCAAGAGGAGACAACTAGGAGGATGAGAAGCAGAAACTAAGTGTAACTAAGACCAGTCAAGGAAGGAGAGCTGGTCAGGCTGGAGATGATGTAGCAAGTTTGCAGATGTCAGCAGGGCTGATGTGGGCTTGGGAGCTGACTTCCCTAGAGCTGGCCTCAGGAAGAAAAAGGCAGGCACAGGGGAAAGAAACTGTAGAGAGGCAGAGGAAGAGATTTACAGGGGAGCTGACAGAGGTTGGAGTGGGCTTTCTGGAAGATAATGAGCTCCCTGTCTCAAGACGTGAGCAAGTAGAGTCTGTAGAACCCTGTGGTTGGAAGAAGTGTCAAATTCCCTCCCTAAGGTAGAGAGCACGGGAGGAGATGTACAATAACCAAGAGAATGTAGGGGGAGCAATATTTGCCCAAGGCACGGAGCACTACTAGAAGAGGTTCAGGCATTGTAAAAAGCAGACTGGGGTCTTTTATAGTGGGATGATGAGCCCTGCCCTGACACTGAGCCTCAGTGAGTCAAGGGCCACGCTGGCCCTGGAAAGGCACAGGCTCTTGCCTCTCACCCACCAGTCCCAAGCTTCCTTTGGGTTGAATTGGCCTAAAATCTGAGCAAGTAGGGGAAAGGGTACCTGTGAGCTGGGGAGGGATAGGCCTATTCCTGTCTCCTGCAGTCTGGCCTGGCAGAGAGGACAGGGATGGTGAGGGTTTGGTGGCAGAAGGAAAGACAGGCAGGGATGTTGATAGGTTGTGGGAGGGGTAAGGGTCTTTTTCTCTAGATACATCACTGTTCTTATTTTCAGAGCTGGAGTCTTGGGGGAAAGTGGGGTGGACAGAACCTTCTAGAGGACAGAACCAGCTGAGGCAGCTGCTGTGCTATCCTGGACACTGGGCCTTCCAAGTAGCTGTGCTTGTGAGGAAATGGAGACTGGCTTGTATTGGGGCTTCTCTGAGGACCAGTCTATGGCTGTCATGTATGCCTTTCAAAGAAATTTAAAAAAATTCATCGAAAACCAGCAGCCTATCCCCTGCCCTCTTGTCCACATTTTCTAAGCAGCTACTTGTTCCCACTCTGGGTGGGTCCGCAGAGAGAGCTTTGTAACTGGTTTGAATTAAAACACTAGGGAAACCTTTTGCATGGCATCAAAGACCCACCTTTCCCTTTTTGTGAGGGGAACAGGGAAGGAAAGAATCAGATAGACTGTGGGATCCGTCCCTTCCCCTAGTGGGTGGCAGCAGATGCCACCTCTTTCTTTTCTCAAATGCACCTTTCTTGTGCCAAAATCCAAGGAAGCCAGTGGATTTCAAGTCCTGTCAGCATCTCTAAGGGATGTGGGATAGATGGGGATAATCACCTGTCTGAGAGGCCTTACCTCTGCCTGGTGCCCTGGCACCCTGCCTAGGCAAGACTCTGTACCCCGAACTCCAGCCATGAATTGACCCACCTCATGGGAGGTCAAGACAGACAGAACAGGCACCTGCTGTGTGCTTGCCAAGCTCCAGTCCACATAGGTCAGCCTAAGAAGCCTGGCCAGTGTGGGCTTCACTTCAAAGAGACTGTCTGCAAGCCAGAGAGCACCAAAGATGCTGCAGTATCTTGAAACCAGTTCATTAAAAGGAGAGGCTGCTTAGCCTGGAGAAGCATAAGTTCCTGTGGGACCAGATCAAACTCTTCAAAGAGAAGAGGCCAACATCAGAAAGAGAGTGGAAGAGACCAAACGTTTATTTGTGTACGTGTATGTGGAGTAGCCATAGGCTCAGGGAGTTTTAGAGCCTAATAGACCCCCAAGGTCAACCACCACAGAATGTGCAATAAGGGGAAGTTTTTCTATGTATCTATGTGTAGTTATTGACTTATTCATCTACACACACAGATCCAGCTTAAGGCAGATCACTCGAAGCAGCTGGTGCCCATAGAGAAGCCCCGCCAGAGGGAAAAAGCTTAACCCATTACCAACAGAACCAGCTTCAAGTACAATATCCTAAACTAGGAGGCCACCCCTTTTTGCCATTCACTGATACTGCAGGCTTTCTTGATTAGTCTGCCTGTTGGCGCGTTGAATGGCTGACCATGTACCAGTGTTCTCAGAATTGGTGTGGGAGACTTGCTGGGGTTGCACTTCAGTCCCATAGGGCAGACCCAGGATCCCGGAGTAGAGGGAAGGCCCAGGGAGACAGGGCGGGCTCAATGTGGGGTGAGTGTTTTTATTAGTTGTAGAAGCATGGGTTGGGTTGCTTCTAGAGGTAGTGGGCTCCCAGTCATGGCAGAGCAAAAGGAGAAGCCAAGCTGATCACCTGTAGTGGATGTCATCAAGGAGAGTCCTGTCTGGGGAGGGCTGTTGAGACACCTCTGTGGTCTCTGCCTATTTGGGAATTCCACAACACTCTTGTTCCTAGGAATCTGAGAATGGGTGATGTGGAAGCAGTGGGTGTGGGGAGCCTTTGTTCACCAAAATGTCAATTAACCAGGATGGCCTGTGCTGTCCTGTGGAGGCTTACAGGAAAGAGACTGTGTCCTCAAATGGGAGGGATCCAAGTAGGGCACGTGTATTCATTTCTCCTGAGGTAGTTCTCTCTGTAGCACATCTGCCTATGAGCAAGGACCTGCCCCTAAGATGAAGTTGTTAGCCACATGGACGAGAGGTCCTGAGGGAACTGTTATCGCAGTCTCCTTGCAGCTGGAATGTCCACAGGACTCTGAGACCACCAGGCTTTAGGTGGGGGCTCTTGGAGCTTTGAACAGCATTTGATTTAAGTGGTAGAAGAATTGATGGTTCTGGTGTCACAGGCTGGAATGCAGAGGTGAAGGCCAAGTACCTTCTACCATGAACTTAGGTGGAACAGTAAAATGGAAGGAACCTGGTCTCTTTGTCATGGCAGCCAAATCCACAGAACCTGTCTGAGCACTCTCTGTCATGTCACCTTGTTTGGGTTAATCAGGCCTCTTATTAGGAGCTGACACCTGCTCACGAATTAATTTGCTCATCGTCTGGTCCACACTCCCTCCTCTCTAAGAATACAAGCTTTATGAAGACAGGCCCTTTTTCTCATCTTCAGTGTAAGATCCCTGAAACCAGGACGGTATCTGCTACAATAGCAGGTACTCAGTAAGTTTGCAGTTGCACGGAGGATAACGGTGTGACTGCGAAGGTGATAGTGAGGGATGGAGCTGGGGATGGGCCCTTTAGACTTAGCTGCAATGCTATCTGACCTGTTCATCAGTTCTCAACACTTTTCCTCCAACCTGGAGGGAGAAGGGCACCAAAAGGGCTCAGATGCTAGCAGAGAGCCGTGTCCAAGCCTGCTGAGGGTGAATTCAAGGCAAATGGGTTCTATGGATGCCCGTCCCTTTCCATGTTCATTGCAACCCACAAGAGCGGCCAAAATTCTAGTCCTCATCAAACATATGTAGAATAAAAAACTAAATGGCTGGGTGCTATGGCTACAAGAACCTTATGCCAAGTCTACCCACATTAACGCTTCATCCCCAGGCCCCCAAATTGGACTTCAGCATTCTAGAATCAAAGTGGGCTGGTTATTGGCCAATTCCCAGATAGTTTCACCAAGAAATAGTTTAGCCACAAAAAGATTTACCTTCTGTGTGTGTACCAATGTGGGTTTAAAAACATTTGTGCATTAGTTTGCACGTGTGCGTGAGTATGTATATATGCATTAAGTGTGTGCACCCTTGCAAAGGGGTGTGTGTGCAAGTGTGTATGTTTGTGCACATGTGACTGTCCATGTGTTGTGTGAGGGAGTATGTGTAGAACTGTGTGTATGAATTCTTGGCTGCAGAGTCTGAATTTATTCTAGTACTATTTTCCTGGTATACACCCAATCTTGATCCTCTTTCTTTTCCTTTCTTCTCAGAAATTCATTACTGAAAGGTTTTTACCCACCTCCAGGGGTGGGGGGCTGGGAGAAAGAGAAGCTAAAATCACAAGGCCCAGATCAAAACACTCAGCTGCTCAATGAATTCACAGTGTTTTCCCGCATGACTTGGAGGGATAATTTAGTGAGGTCGCCAGCTGGAAGGAAAGGGATTAATTCTGCACTTAGCACAGCTCGGGTGAATAATTCATCACTGAGACCTTTGTGCCCAGCCCCTGGGCAACTGGGGAAGTGTCCTGCCCACCTGCCTGTTGCCTGCCTGGGTCTCCCAGTGTCCTGACCAGGGGCACTTGATGCTCCTTTCTGTCCCCAGAAAACATGTGCCCCAGTGAAGAAGCAGGCAGCAGGGGGAGGTGAGGAAGGGGCTGGCAGTGGCCATTGGCAGACCCTAGGCACTGAGAAGAGGGCATGGGGGGTTGAGCTCCAATCTGGGTAGCCTGTGACATTTTTTCCAAGGACTCTCCTTTACTTTCTTGGGGTCTTTTGCTGCTTCTGTGTCCTCCCGTCTCAGTATCTCCTCAGTTTCGCACCTGGTTTGGTGGTGGTGGGGATGTCAGGTTGTTATCTAACAACCCTCTCACCAGGAATTAGTGGAAGCTCTAGAGGGCAATGCAGAACATTGCACAGTGGCAAGTGCTAATGGGAGGTCTCAGGCACTCACCAGAGGCCTTGTGGGGAGACACTTGCAGGTTGGTACATTCCCAGATATATAGCTCTTACCCTCACACCATGGAATTCCCTGTGTTCTTCATGGGTAAGGTCACAGGGCCAAGTATTACCCCAGTGTTGGTGGCTAGTATTCCTGGCAAGACAAACTGGCAGGAGTGGACTGACCCAGACATCAGCCTCTGTCATCATTTCCTGGGTTCATGGTCCTAAACTGCCCACATCCCAGCTTCATGCCTGTCCCAGCACCACAAGAGGACAGTGGAAAAATTACAGCAGGTGCCTGCCAGGTGCACTGGGACCAAATGATTGGGGTCTGATCTGGACTCAGAGCCCAAGAAGAGATTCTATTCATCAGGCAGGGCTCAGCCCCTGCTCTTTTTCCACTTGGACCAACCCAGCTGTGGTAGGCAGCATTCCAATAATGGGTCCCCAAAGGTCCATACTCTAATCCTTGAAACCCGTGAGCATACTGAGCTGTCACTCCTGTGTTTATGTTATGTGGCACAGTGGACCTTGAGATGGGGACATTATCAGAGCGGGCCTGACCTAATCACATGAGTCCCTTTAAAAGCAGAGCATCTTCTCTGGCTGCCAACAGAGGAAGAAGTCAGAGTTTTGAAAGGTGCCGGGGGGGTGGTGGGGTGGTGCGGCGCAGGATTGCACATGCTTGCTGGCTTGAAGACGGAGGAGGCCATTGTAAGAAGGAATGTGGGCTGCCTTCAGGAGCTGAAAGAGGCCTTTGACTGACAGCCCCAAGGAAACAGAGACCTACCTCAGTCCTACAACTGCTGGGAACTGGATTCTGATGGCAATCTAAATGAGTCTAGAAGCTCATTCTTCCCATAGCCTCCAGAAAGGAATGCGACACTACCAACATTCTGACTTCAGCCATGCTGTGTAAGACTGCCTACTACAGAAGTCTGAGTTCATAAATGAGTGTTGTTCTAAGCTGCTAAGTTTGTAGTAGTTTGCTATACAACAACAGAAGCTGATATTCTAGTTCACCCTTATAAAACCTTGATCCCAGCAAGCTAAGCTTGGCTTGGGCTGGATTAGAGGCTGATTCCCAGGTCTGGGTGGCCTTCTGTTCCAACTCTCCTCTTTCTCATCTCAGCTTTCTCTCTGGTTTTCTGGAGCCTCACACTATCCTCAGACATTTCTATCTAAAAGCAGCAGTTCCCTCCTCCTGGAAGTCCCTGACCGCAGCCCTGAACAAGGCCAGCAATTGTGAAAGTGGTTGGAATCCACTGCAGGGCTACAGGAGGTGGCACATAGCTTCCAGGCCCTGACCTTCCCGTGATCTGCAGCCTTACCTCAGAGGAAAGCAGCTGAAAGGAGAGATTCACTGTGGGGGCGTCACCATTTATGGTTTTCAGCTTGGTGTCCTGGGGAGAAGAAAGGAGAATTCACACCACAATGTCCAGGGCAACTCGTCTCTGCTCCACCCACCATTCTGGATTACTCAAGAAGATGCTCCCTGAGAGCTATGCCCAGAGTGTAGGAGGGAGGCAGGAGCTGGTCTCCTTCCTCTGCTCTCCTTTCCCAACTCCACTGGAGACGTGACTGGCATCCCAGACTTGCCTCCTGTCAGAGTGGGAACGCTCCCGCGTTTGTTGAGGTCTGTTATGACCAGAAGTATTTCAGGGGAAAAGGTGGCATAGAAATAGACGATGATGATAGTGACATATTAATTCTTATTGAGAACTTATTCTGTTCCAAGTGCTTTACAGATATTCAGCCCCCAAAACCTCACAGCAACTCTATTGGAAAAGTACTATTACTATGAACATATTATACAGATCAGGAAACTGAAGCACTGAGACTTTGAGTAATTTTCCCATGGTCATATAAGCTGGTAAGTGGTGGAACCAGAATTTGAACCCAGACAGTCTAGCTCTGGAGCCTGAGGTATTGACTCTTGTTAAACAGAGAGATTGTGTACAAGCATGTTCCCATTTTAGAGATGGGCATTATAAGGTTCAGAGAGGTCAAGTAACTTGCCCCAGTTTCTATAGTGAGGACTAGGGCAAGTCAGGATTTGAACTCAGGTCTGACTGGTTAAAGGCCTGAGCTCTTGCTGCTATCTCATGGGGCCTCCCAAAATTCCCCTACGTTGCTCTGGGGCAATTTCATCAAAAGCCCAGGGGCAAGACTGACTTTCAGTGTTTGAGGGAACCCCTCACACCTGACAGTGGTAAGCTTCCATGGTGGGAGGCCCTGCTGGAAGCTGCTGGAGAAGCCAGATTCGCCTGTGTTGGTGAGGCAAGGTAGAGCAAGGTGGGGCAGGGTGGGGCTGGGTGGACCTGCCATGGGCCTGGCCCAGGATGGGGGACTCACAGTGATAGGGAGCCTCTCCACACGCAACCCATTCAGGCCTTTTCCTGTTAGCATCTTGCGGTACAAACGGCTCTTTAGCGGCAACACAGAGATGCCCAGCGGCTTGCTGAGGGTCCACGGCTCACCACCTTTCACTGTGGGGCAAAGAACCAGTTGGGGCTCCCACCAAAGCCCCCGCCCCAGGCTTCTCAAATCCCAGCATCTGAGGCCCCATTCTTTGGTACCCAACACCTAGTTCTCATCTCTCTCTTCACCCACCTGTTTCCTGCCTCCTGGCCTTTTCCTACACAAATATCCTTTTTCTTCTCTGCTCTTCAGTGTTTCTTGAGTTCAAGGCCAACTCCAGCCATATTCCTGTTTCTGGGTATTTATATGGATTTCCTTGTCCCTGTCTTTTGGGGGCTTTAATCTTATAGTATGGACCTAAGACTGTGGATCAGCTGGTGTCTGAATCCTGTCTGTCCACCCCTGCCCTCCTCACTTATAGGTGCATGGGGAGGGGTGGTGGTGCAATAAAAACACATAGACTCTGTATAGAGATAGGGCCCATACCCCAAAGCTGCCATTTGGACAAGGAAGCCAGCCCAGCACTCTCCCACCTGTCTGCGTGCACTGGGAGTTGGCCCTGGAACCAAAACCCCTTGACCCTTCCCCACAGGAGGCAGAGGCAGCATGGTCTGAACACCTTTTCACACCTTTGTCCTGATGTGTGACTGCTTTGGTGTGGCACCAGGGGCACTCACTTGAAGTTGAGGGGTAGTACTCCAGCACCAGGGCGGTGTCTTCTGAGAAGTTGGTAGCTCCATCTCGGCCTTGGAAGAGGAAGGACTGGTTCCATAGGGGCAGCTCTGGGGGTCCCCCAGGCTTGGACAGCTGAAAGGAGAAAGTGGGGGTAGGTAGTGTGGCCACAACTTCTCCCAAAACAAGAGATGTCCAGATATTTGCTTGTATGTGTGTCACAAAGTTTGTCCCGATTATAAAAGCAACACTCACCTAATAAATAAATTTTTGAAAATATGGAAAAGTAAAAAGATGAAAAAACCCCCACAAATTTCTATACTAAAGACAACTTTTCATAAGACAGTATGTTTCTTTCTAGTTTTTTTCTACACTTATTTTGTGTATAATTGTCATCCTAACATTCTGCCTTTTTCATTTGCCATGAAAACCTAAGCATTTTCACGGTCAGAAGTAACACTTGTTTCCTAGGATTTTAGTAGCTGTCATGTTCAAGTGCCCTGGTTTCTCTCTATTTTTTCCTATAACAACACTGTATTGAGAGTTCTTTGACACAAATCTCTGTATCTCGAATGATTTCCTTAGTATACAACATGGAAATGCTGAGTTAAAGGAAACGCGTATTTTAAGACATTGGATTCATCATGGGTAGACTGTTTTCCTAAAGAGTTGCACACCCATAGCTGGTGGTATCATAGATGCCAAATTAGACATGACGCCTACCCTTGTCACCAGCCCCTCTCTGCCCCACACAGGTTCCCTATCCCCTTACAGAGGCCACGAAAAGTCTTCATCAGGCATTCATGAGACTTGATGGCATACTAAGCCAGCAGCTGGGGCATCATGTGGGTACTATTTAAATAACTAAACAAGACAGCATTAACTATAGCCCCCAAATAAGGGGCTATTTGGGATATGCCATGGGTTGTCAGAAAAGCCATCCTGTAGGAAGAGGGACCAGAGGAAGGCTCTAAAGGAAGATTGGCAGGGTAAGGGAGGAAGTTCTGAGTAGGAAAACAGCCCAAGCAAAAAAGTAGAAGTGGCACCAACCATGGCATGGGTGGTGGATGCCTGGCACAGGAAGGGACTCCAGGTGGAGGAGGCCAGCTTCCATAAAGGCTGGAAGGTAGGGAGTGGGGAATGGGATATGGGGGCCTCAGCCTGTAACCCCAGCAGAGAGTCCTGCACATCCCAACACAGGGAAGGGCTGGGGTCATCAGTGCAGACTCTCTAAGTGGCTGTCTTGCCTCGGCTCCCAGTCAGGGGCTGTCAGCAACAGTGGCAGCTGCTCCCACTTCCCACTCCCCCGCAGGAATCAGTCATCATTCGAAAGGCTAGCACAAATGCAATACTGGCTCCATGAGCTATCGATGCAGAATCTCGAAAAATCAGTGTGGGGCCACTCTCCCTGCAGTGGCAGGATGCCTGTCACACTAATGTGCCTGCTCGGATGCTCTGAGCCCCAGTCGGAGGCTCAGCTGTGCCTAGCCCTGTCCTTGCCCCTGGGGAGATGGGTTGCAGTCACTCTGGGGGCCTGAACACAGGGATGGTGACCAGGGTGATTGAGAGTGTGCCTGAGAGCAGGTTATGGTGGCAGCTCAGGGATAGCCACTTGGTCATCAGGGCAGGCCAGAGAAGTTGCTTCTGGGTTTTATGGAGCTTGGGAGTGGCCTTTCAGAATTGATGCCCAAACTATGCCCATCCCAGAGCCACCCCATTTTCCTGGGTGCCAGAGGGGTATCGGCATAGCCTGGATTATATGCTAGACACTGAGCACTCAAGGACCTGGACTCAGTCCCCTGCTGCCCTATCCCTTGCTCCCACCCTGGAGGAGGGGTGTTAAATAGATGCTTGCTGTCCTCTCTGGGATCTATTCATGTGTCTAAATGAAATCTGCAAAGCTAGAAATGTTGTCTGCCTTCCTTGCCCAGTACGGATAGCTCCTTCCCTGAATAGTTTGCCAGGATGAGTCCCCAGAAAAGATCCCTTCAGACCTAGAATTGGCGAGGGAGCCCCTCTTGTGTGTGTGGTGGGCAGGGGGAGGGGAGCAAGGCCTCAAGGAAGGAACCAAGGTTAAATCACCTTCAGAGTCTGATGTCAGGGTCCCAGTGAAGGTGCTGGTGGCATGTGTGAAGAGGGATGGGGGTGGGGGGTGAGGGGAAAGCCATTGCCCACACATGCTAATGAGAAAGGCCATCAGGTTGTGGAATTAAGGAATAAGAATAACTTCTCACTGTGATCTTCAGCAAAGCCTTCTCTGGGGACAGAGTCTTCATTACATGGCCATGGTCTCTCCTTCCATTTTCCTGAGCCCGTCACACCTACACCCACACCCCACCACTGCCTGCTCTGCCCAGACATGTGGCAGCCATCCTGGGAAGAGTAGCTGTCAACAGCTGATGCTGGGTGGGGCCTCAAGGGAGCTAGGATGCCTTGGCTCAGGCCAGATCTGCCTCAACCCTGCTATGTGACCTTTGGCAAGTCCCTTACCCTCTCTAGAACCTTGTTTTGTCACCATCCAATGTCTTATGTTCCATGCCTTGAAAGGCTGTTGTGAAAGTTGAAGGAGATAATAGATATTTTGCTGTGAAAGTGAAAGTTCAATTCAACTGAATTCAGTGAATGTTGACTGAAGGCTTCTCCATGCAAGATGCCTCTGGGGTGCTGCAGTGCATACGAGAAAGCTAGAGCCAGAGCCTGCTTCCCTCTGCAGCTCATCAATTTCCAAGGGGATAGGATACACACACACACACACACACACACACACACTCTCACACCCACCCATACCCATATGATCCATACAGAGGCCTAAGCAAGTTATAGGTTGTGGGAGCTAGGATGTCAGAGGAGAAAGCCATGACTTGTGACCTGGAGACGGGAGGACCTGAGACTGCATAGTAGGTAAGGAGGGGAAAGGCCATCCCAGGCTGAGAGTCCAGCAGAGGTGAAGACTGGGAAGTGAGAGTGGACAGCATAGGTGTGGAGAACAGCCAGTCATCCAGTGGGGCTAGAGAATGCCTGTGAGAAATGGAGCAGTGAACCAGAAAGCTGGAGGGAATGAGGTCTATGTATCTGGCTGACTGTGAGGGTTTGTCCTGTCAGTGACAGAAACAAGGAGTCCAGGAGAAGGGCCTTGCCCCGGGCAGAGGGGTCACTGTGGCTGCTTCTCACAGGATGGATGGGAGGGGACCAAGTAGAGGCCGTGGCAATGGTCCAGGAATCAAAATGAGAACAGCACCAGGGCAGGGTCTGTGGGATGGAAAGAGGCCCCACGAGAGCTTGGGTACAGACTGGCTGTGGGGGCTGAGACAGGAGGAGATGACCCTGGGCACAGATACCTTTTCTCATCACTGCCTGTGTTGCATTGGCCAGAAGCTCTGCCTCAGCTCTGTAGGAAGCCAGGCTAACAAGAGTAACCTGTTGGGCAATGTCCCCCCAACCCCCACACCACCACCAAAGGTCAGTGTCCAGGGTAGGATTAAGTTCCATTTCACTCTGTGCTGGGTCCAGTAGGCTGGGCCAGGTCAAGCCTACCCATCTCTTAATTCATCAGAGCTCAGGTTTTGCCATCATCACCAGGCTCCGAGAGGGGTGAGCAAACACTGAGGGCCACCTACCCCTCAACCATTCCACTCTTTCCTCCTAGCCAACAGAATCTGCTTTGGTCCAAGTGGCCCCCTTCTCTATACCTGCCTACATTAGTTACTGCAAGATAGTGCCACACCCTTCCTATGTGATTGGCTGAGAGAAATGCATGTGATACAATTTTGGCCAATGAGATGAGAGGGGAAGTCTACTAGGGGATGCTGGGGAAGTTCCTCATAAGGACCACAGGTGAGAAGAGGATGGTTGTTCTCCTTCTGGTTTGGTCATATTGGGTGGGGCATCAGGAACATTTTGCTCCCTTGAGCTGTTTGCCAACTGAAGATAACACTCAGGGGTGTTAGAAGGACCCCGAGTCCTTGAGGACATTGCTGAGCCAGCGCATCAAACAATTATGGCAGCATGCTACTTGGCAGACCCTTACAATGTTTGATAATAAGTCCATGTGAGTTGGGGTTTCTGTTACTTATAGCCAAAAGTACCAAGGGCAATGGCTAGGCTGGCTTTAGAGGGGCCATTTGGCACCAGGGGAAGGGAAGCTCTGAAAGGGACAGAACTCATTTAGTTTTCACCCTGGGCTCGGGTGCTTTGCACAGGTTAGCCCTTTATGCTTTCCTAACACTCCAGTAAGGTAGGAGTCAGTAGGTCTGGAGAAATTGAGCAGCTTGCCAAAGGTCACACAGTAAGTCTCAGAGCTGGAGTCACACCCAGGTCTACCAGTCTCAAACCCCTGTCCACAGTGCTTTGGCATGGTGGGTAGCTGGTGGGAAATCATAGCACCCCAAGATGTCAGAGAAGCAAGTCTCAGAATTACCTAGTCCACCCCCCATGCCCCAACTGTAGAGATGAGGGGATAGGGTAGGGTCTTTGTGAACTCTGAGCCCAGTACTGCTGACTGGTATCCCTTCCAGGTAGGATTCTGCCCACTCATCCCTCTCCTCACCTTGTACCACAGAAGCCTGCTCCTGTTCTCTCACTGCTGGCACCTGGGCACCTCTGTGTTGGCTGCCAGGGCGCTCTAAACCTGGCCAAATTGCCATGGTGTCTAGTGACCTTCAACTAATGTCCTGCCATGCTGGACCTCCGTCTTTGAGATTCATACATGCAAGAGGGACTGAGGGCAAGTCTCTATAGCAAGGGGTACCTTCCCAACCCAGACTAGTTAGGCAGCAAAGGCAGCCAGAGAGGTCTGGGGGTGGGGAGGGGCTTACTCATTAAAATAGCCTAGCCAGTGTATCCTGCCCCTTGGGACTGCCTGCTGATTGGTTCATAATTTTCTGGGCAAATGCAGGGCCATGTGTGAGATGACGCTAGGGAAATCAGGCCAAGATTGGTTTGGGTTTGAAGCCTCTGTCCCCAGGGTCCCCAATCGTCCCACTCCTCCCCACCACCATCAGTCTTGTCTGTGTCTGAGCCTTCTTCAAATGTCTTTGACTTTAAATGAAGGTTGAGGCTCCAAAGAGGTACCTCATTCTATATTCACCACACCAGACATGAACATTGGTGAGCAGACAACAGAAAGGACATCCCAGACACCCCTGTCTTCTTGAAGGATCCTAGGAATGCTAGGACCATGCTATGGGATAAGCTCCCTTTGAACGCAGACTATGGGAGATGATAAATCTGGCCAGTGGCCTGGACCCAGCAATGATCTGCACATCCCTCTCCAACATATTCAGACACACTGGTCTCCTCTCCAACCCTAACTTGCATCCCCACCTTCACACCTGTGCTCTTGTTCTCAATTGCCCTGCACCAACCCTCCCTTACTGAAAATTCAAGAGTTCTGTGTCTGGATGCCCGCCCTAATTACCCAGGCCTCACATCCCTCTCACTTCTGATTAAAAAAATTTTGTGCATGTGTGGTAAAATATATATAACATAAAATTTACCATTTTAATAATTTTTAAGTGTACAGTTTGGTGGCATGAAGTACATTCACAATATTGTGTAACCATCATCACTATCTATTTCAAAATCCCAAACGGAAATTCCGTACCTATTAAATAATAGCTCCCCATTCTCCCCTCCCCCCGGTCCCTGAAAACCACCATTCTACTTTCTGTCTTTCTGAATTTGCCTATTCTAGGTACTGCATGCAAGTGGAACCAAACAATATTTGTCCTTTTCTCTCCTCTGACTTTTACAGCTCTGACAGTCCCTCCTGGTTGTTTATTAGATCATACATTATGTTGTGTTGATGTTTAACCTTTCCATGTGTGACTCTTTACCAGACCGAGAGCTCCCTGTGGGCGGCTTCTGCACAGCACAGATGGCACAGCCCTGGGTGCACGATGGCGGGATCCAGTGAACTTTCACTTAATAGTAAAGTGAACAGCTGACTGACTGAGTGACTGAAGAAACGAGTGGGTGAGTTACTAGAAGTCTGAACCAGTGAGAAAATGAAGGAGGGAAGAAACCATACCTGAGGGCACCCATTCTGGCTGACTCGAGGAACATCAAAGTTCATCATGGATGGGATAGGGAAGGAGAGTGGGGTAATGGGTAACCCCAAGGAGTCTGGGTCCTGGTTCGTCCTGGGGAGGCAAGGAGACAGCGGTCAGGACATGAGTGCTCTGGGAGTCCAGCACTCTTGGTTCTGTGCCCACGCCTGGCAGCCAAGAGCTCCCAAATGGACTCTGGATTGATGTTAGAGAGGAGAGTGCAGTGGTCCTACCTAGTTCAGACCTGGACACCTGGACAGGTAATGGACCTTGGTCCTTCAGAGTGCTAGCCAGAGCTTTGGGAAAACTCATCTTGGTCAGGGAAACTGTGGCTCCCAGATTCCCTTTCCCATGACTCACTCTGGCCTTGGCCACATCTAAGTGCTTCAGCTCGCCCATCTTTAAAATGGGCCTTGCTTCCCTGCCTGACCTTTAGAAGACCTTGCTGGAATGATCCACTATGAGCTAGGAGTGAGAGCATCAGTAGTCTTCATTCCTCCAACCAGAAAGGAGAGGTCACAGGTCATCAGAATTCAACAGCTGGTGCAGATGAATCAGGGAGTCTTCTTGAGCAATCAGAGTCAGTGGAAATGACAGGCAGACAGCTGACCTCAGGAGATGGTGTTGTCACAGAGGGGACTTGTTCACTGGGGAACCCCCCAAACTGTGCAGACTCCAGTGTCCGAATTATCTTGAATCTCCTCCTGAGAACTGTGAATCCCCTAAACCCGAGAAGAGGTCTGGGGTGTATGGAGGGGAATGAGCTGGGGCCGGAGCCAAGGAGACTTCCAGGAGGGTTTGAGAGGGAACCCCTAGGCAGGGCTAAAGGTCATAAAGTTCTGAGTTGACCTTTAGGTTGCCTCTTTTGGGGACAACCACCAGCTAGTGGACCACCTTGGCCCTGAACTCAAGTAGGAGTGATGGGTAACCCCAAGGAGTCTGGGTCCTGGTTCGCCTACAGGGAACTCTCGGTCTGGTAAAGAGTCACACACGGAAAGGTTAAACATCAACATGTGATGGGCATGAGATATGGAGGCAGATTTGGAGGGGTTGAGAACCATCTTTCTTTCTTCACATGCTGGTTCCCCAAGCCTGCTCTTGGGAGGGGTCAGAGCTGCCCCTTTTTAGGGGCTATGGGCAGCTTTCTGGGACCTCAGTCCGAGTGGGGAGGCTTGAAGGGCCTTGTGGGGAGGGCAGGTTCCTAGCCTCTCCCTTCTCTATCCTCTGCCTTCCCTTCTCTCTTTGCCCACACCGCCTGGGCCCCACTTACTTAAACTCCTTGTAGTTGGGAACCACACGGGCAATGACCACCAAGGGGCTGGGGTTGTTGACTAGGGGCTCATTGACTCCCTGGAGAAAGACCTGGGGAAGAGAGAAGGCAGGTGAGCCCTGGGTGGCTTTGGGCCCTCTTGGGGACATGGTTAGCCAGTCTTCCTGCCATTTTCTTTGCAACGGTGGGTTCATTCCTACCTCCACATCTCTGCACCTGCTCCCACCTGCTCCTGCCTCATTAGGGTCTTTCTCCGCTCAAGGTCGCCCTCCTTCAATGTTGTGCCAGGCATTGGGCAGGCAGTGGGAAAAGACGCAGATTCTGTCTCGTGTACCTCCACTGCCATCCCAAGCAGCTCTTGATCTGGCTCTGGACTCTTATGCCTTTATCAATCAATGGGTTCCCATTCTCACCTTAACACTCACTCAACTCCCCCTAACTGAGATTCCCGTGGCTCCTTTTCTTCTCTGACTCCTCACTGGCCTCTGCTTCTACTTACCCCCAATCTATCCTCTTTCCCAGGCAATTTGATACATAGTGGCAAAAACTGCCTTCTAAAAATGAATTGGATCATGCCATTCCCCTGCTTGAGATCCTGCAATGAACGCACCCCACCCCCACAGCCCTTAGACTGAATTCCATAATTCTTACTATAGTAGCCAAGGCCTGCACGTGCTGGCTTGCCTGCCCATCAGCCCCTATCTCCTGTCAGACCCCAAGTCCTCTTTTTGCTCCAGCCTCTTTTGTGTCACTCTTCAATGTGAACTACTTGTTTCTGTCCCAGGACCTTTGCACATACAGATCCATCTGCCTAGACTCCCCACTCCCACCAACTCAGTGGCTGGCTCTTTCTCTTCCTGTAGAGTTTAAATGGCACCACTCTTTTGTGAGCACTCTTACTGAAGTAGCCACCTCATTCTCTTAGCCCTTAGATGGCCTCTTCCATAGCACTCATCATAGCTTGTGTTTATTCTAATTTCTTTCTTGTTTATTTTCTATCCATTTGACTAGAATCTAGGCTCTATAGGGGCAGAGACTATATCTATCTCATTCACTGCTGTATTTTCAACTTTTAGCAAAAGCAACTGGCCCAGAGTAGGAGCCCCCTGTGTATGTGGGATAAATGAGTGCTATTAATAAAGGAGAGGGGAAGAGAGGCTGACTGTGTTTATGAGAATGAGAGAGAACCGTAGAAACCTGGAAGGAAGGAGGAGACTGGCAGTGTTCTCAGGGAGGGCCTGGGTTTGAGCTGGTCTTAGAGGCTGAGAGGGGCTTAGAGGCTGTAATTACAGGTGTTCATGGGAAGAATGCCCGGTGAAGGAGGGGCTCTGGTGACAGCTTCAGGAGCCATACCTCAGGCATGCCTTGGGGTGGGAAGAGGCCCCCGACAGATCCACTCCAGCTCAGCCACTCACTCCAGCTGGGTCACCGTGGCCAGTCCCTGCTCTACTCTGGCCTCAGTTTCCTAACTTGTACACTCAGGAGTTGACCACACTCTCCCTGGTCCTTCCAGCTCTAACCTTCGATGGGAGGAGAGGGCCTAGGAGTACAGCTTATTCGGGATCCCTCTCCCTTTTCTTCTCTGACCCTCTCACCCCCAAGCACCCTATCCTAAGCCCCTAGGCCAGGGCCCATCTCAGTTGGCTGCCAGCTAACTCCACACAGGTGTGAGCCAATAAGAGCTTAATATAGTGCTTAGGGCCTTTCAGCTGTCACCGGGGCGTCTGGAGACTAAACTCAAATTCAAAGTGTGGAATCTCCGAAAATGGTATTTCAAACTTTGGATGGGGGTGGGCATCTGGGCCTGAGGATTTCACTGGGCTGCTGTCAGGCTCTGTTGCTCATAGAGACTCCAACAGGTGTAGGGCTGAGATGGGTGTCTGAGAGTTGGGGGTGGGAACTAATTTACAACTGTTCTGTGCTGAATGGTCAGGCGTGAATGAGACAGCTGCCCAAGCACACTTGTTCATGACAGCCCAGTGAGAAATAGGAGCAATTTCTTCTCCCACTGTGCAATCTGGTCTGTCATCAGGAGCAGACAGGGAAGACATCTGTGCTGGGGCAGGGGGAGAGTGGGGTTCTGGAAGGCACAGGGGCCCAGACTCTACAGTGCGGACGCGGAGCAGACCCACAGAGGGCCCCCTGCAGGCCAAGGTGTTTCATGTGTGTGAGGATCCCACTGCTAGCCATCCTCAGGAAAGAGAATGATAGAAGGGGGAGAAATGAAAGCAAAGGGCACCCACAGGTCTGACACATGCTGACATCCAAGGAGTGGCTGTGGGGAAGCAGACGTGTGGGTCAGGAGTCTGGGCTTCTATACCAGACTCCCCTTGGGTATTGGTGTTTCCAGCTGTGAAATGAGACTGAAGAACACTTCTTGCCCTGCCAGCTCACAGTACTATGGGGTGGATCAGACCAGCCTTGTTGGGGCAAGGGAAGCTGGAGTTTGGGGTCCCTGGCTCCACCCTGATCATACTCAGGGCAGGCTGGATTTGAATCTGTCAATCCTGGGCAGTTTGAAGACTGAGGAAAAAGGGAGATGGGTTAGGTCCCTGGACCACATCTCCCTGGGGTATCACCAATCTTCCTGAGGCTGTGAAAGGCCTAGGGGTAGAAATGGCACTGGTATACCAGGAAGCAGGGCCTGGCCCTGGCCTGGCTAGTGGAAGAGGCTCTGTAAATAGTTGTTGAATGAATAAATGAATGAATGAATGAATGAATACTTAATTGAAGACCAGCCAAACCTCTTCAGAAACAGGACTCAAAGAAGGGTAGGGTGGCCCTAAAATTTTCACTTGGGAGTTGTAGGCTCTAGGTCAGGGGTCACTATTCCAGGAGGGAAAGAATAGGAGAGAAACAGCTAGAAAATGTGGGCTGAAGTGGGGGATTTTTTTCTGCTTTCTTGAGATTAGACAGACACAGGGCTTTGGGAGCCTCCTGTGCTCCCTGCAGCATTCCCTGCATGGTATGTGAGGAGCAGAGCAAAGGAAGGCAAGGTTAGAGCAGGGCTGTACACATGGGAAGTGCTGGACAATGTTAGGTGTCATTTATCTTCTTCATCTCCATCATCTTTGCCATCCAGAACTGTTCTACACAAACCACTATGGCTATTTTGAAAGGCCCAGTTGCATTTCTTTTCTGGATTTCTTCCCAAGACACCTCTGCCCCATATTGTCCAGCTAGCCAGAGGTGACCAAGGGCAGAGCCTGGGGCCTGTCAAAGCTTGGCCCTTTCCCATCCCACCCCATCCCAGAATGCCCCAGTCCGGCACCTCTAGAGCTGTGTAGTTGCAGCCATTGTAGCAAGGGATGAAGCTGCCCTTCCGGACAACTGTCGCATACAATTTGGTCTTGGCTGTGGCTTCATTAGCTTTCTCAGACTGGTTGGGCTGGGAACAGGGTGGAGGAAGAAGACACACAAGAAAGAACGTGACTAAGGGGCAGACCCTGGCCATAAATCCAGCCCTCTGCAGACGATCACTGGCATTGCTCCACCGGGGCGCAGAGCTGATAATTAAAGCTCATGGTCCCTGTGAGCCCTTCCAAGGAGATCAATATAATAAATCTTCCCTTTTCTATTTGAATATTTCATCGCCCTCACAAGGACTACTGCCTGCCTGCTCTCTTTGTAAAGATGTGATAACAAGGCCTGGACAGAGCCAGGAAGCCTTGGTGATGCTCTTACAGCTGAAGTGCTGAGGCTCCCAAATGAATCACTAATCTCTATGGGCTTTGTTTCCCTTCCTAACCCCTGGTGCCTCATCCTTGGGGTCTAGGGAAGGTACAGACCCCTGAGGCTGTGGTGAGGGAATCACTTGGAAAAGAGGTCAGTACCAAGGCCTGGGGAAAGGAGGAGGGGAACTAGCCTGAACTGAGTGCCAACTATATGCTGAGCACCTTGCTAGGTGCTTCATGCCCATCATTGCACTTGATCTTCCAAATGGCTATACTAGGAGGTATATTGCCTTGATTTTGCTGATGAGTAGTGAAGGCCTAGGGGGTTAAGAAGCTTCCTATGGATATATAGCTAGCAATCAGCAGTCCTGGGATAAGAATCCAGACAATCCAACTTCACATTGTCCTTTACTCTAAACAGCTGTAGGAGTCTGGAGTTCACACTGCAGGAGAGGGAAATGATGCTTCTGCTCATCTCTGGCCTAGTGCCTGGCACATAGTAGGTGCTTAATATTACTTGAGCAATGAGAGAGTGAATTCTCCTTTCCACCAATCAACACTGGGGAGAGGGAACAGGCAAGGGAGCTGAACTGGAAGGTTCAGACCATGGACTGAGAAGCCCGAGGCCCACTAGGGAGATGCATTCCAGGGAACACTCTCAAATACCCGAACCTTCCTGGGGCTTCCCTCTGCCAAGGCAGCATGTGGAGGCATCACAGAGAGAACTGGCTTGGGAGGTAGTATGATCTGGGCTCACTCTCGACTCTGCTCCTCACTTATTCTGTGACCCAGGATGAGAGGGTTCCCTTCCCCTGAGTCTCAGTCCTGTGCATGCAAAGTATAATTTGCCTTGAGGATTACAAATAGTATGTATAGTTTCTAGTCTAGGACCTAGAACATAGCAGGTACTCCGTAAATACTGTGTTGCTTTGATTTTTAGATATGGTCTCACTCTTTCAACATATATAAAATCAGAATACATCTTTAGTTGATGTATTTATTTAATGTGGTAGATGTTCTATGCCAGTTGTTTCATGAAGATGAATTTGGAGAACTCCAAATTCTCTTGGAAATCATTTCTGTCTACCTGCCAGGAGCTGTGTTTCCTGAGCCCCACATGGTCCTAGACTTGTCATATTGCAAGGTGGGCATGGACGCCCAGGGCTACTCTGAGGGAATAGTTGGGAGCTCTCCCCCTGCCAGTCCCAGGCCTGTGTGAGCCCAGAGCCCAGGGCTAGAACTCACTTTCACCAGCTCCAAGTGGTAGGGGTGGAAGACACGCAGGTACTTGATGGGAATTTGGTAGGACAACAGCTCTTCTTTCTTTTTGTTGTCCACCACCTTGAGGACCACATCTGGATAGAGAAAAATTGAGTACAGGGTCAGCACCAGGCTTCGCTGACCATCATTCCTCCCACCGAGGTAAGAAACATTGCTGAGAGTAGGGGAGCAGGGGCCACACTGAGGAATACACATGCATACACATGTGTGAAACACACACAGGCACACTTCATAAGCTCTGTCTGAGTCCCTGTACAGGACAAGGCTCTGTGCCGGGAGCTGCTAGGACCCAAAGATGCAATTCTCTCCAGTGGTCTAGAAACTCCCAGCCTAGGGATGGACACATGCAGAACCAACCCCAGACCCAGCACATGGCCACAGACACACATATGCACACACAGAGACACACAAGCGAGCAGGAATAGTACCCCTTTCCAGGAATAAGTTTCCTTCCCTTAGTCACAAACACTTTCATTGGCTCAGGCAGAGATTCTCTCCCACATATTGCAGATGGGAAAACTGAGGCTCCGTAAGGAAAAGAAATCAACTCAAGAAATCTTTCAACACGAATACCTCCAAGTAAATGCAAACTAGTCTAAACAGTAAGAATAATGCATCACTTAGAAAACTCCCTCCAGAAAGATTACATTTTGTCATAAATGTAACTTTGTGATGAACTACAAGGAGAACACCAGTGACCTGGAAATAATCATGGCAGCATTACTTAGTGAGCACCTACTAGGTGCCAGGCATGGACATAGGTGCTCCTGAGCCATTATTCCAACAAATCCCCATCATAATCCCTTAAGTAGAAATCAACATCTCTGTTTTTAAAATGTGGACATTGGGGCTTATAGGGGTTATATAACTTGCTCAACATCACACAACTAGTAAAAGGTTGATGGGAGAGGCTGGATTTGTTGACACTTGAGGTATCTTCCCACTCTGAAAGTCTATGATTTGGAGAGGAAGAGGAGATGGGGAGGGAGAAAAGGAGGAAAAAAGTGGAGGAGGGAGGAGGAATGAGGAAGACGGAGGAGGGAGGGAGATAAAAAAGAGATATAGAGAAGAATAGGAAAGAAGAAATTAAGGTGGACAGGTATACTTGAGGTGTACTCATCTAGGGGATTCCGGTGCTCCGAGCCAAAGCTACGACAGTAGCTGTGGAGGCTACAGCCCCTCATGGGCCCTGAGTCCCCAAATCCAGTTGGATTTGCTGAGGTCAAATAGGGGTGAGTATTCTGCCTTCCTCCCCCTCCCTGCCCCCCCAACCCCCACCGATCTCTGGATCTCAGTGTGGGCAGCCAGTAGATGGGCTGTAACTGAAGAGAACGGACAGCTATCCCTCCCTGTTCCTGTCTCCATGCTACAACCATGCTTCGTCAACTTCTTCTCTGGGCACTGTGCCCCTCGGCCTCCCACCGCTTCCTTTGTGTGGCCAGCAAGCCATTTCTGCCGCCTGCCTGTCTGCTTTGGCCCTGACACAGGGTCTGCAACTCCCCTTTGCTTTTCATTAACACATCATTGAGCTACCTCCTGCCCTTCCCCCACCTCTTGGCTTGGCCCCCACCCCTCACCCCACTCCCCACTGCAGACGTCACCACAGCAACCGGTTCCAACCAGGTTCTAACAAGCATCCAGCTACTTCAATCTGCAGAGAGGCACCTGCCAATATTTCCTGCTTGCCCAGGAGGCTCCCTACCTCCTGTCCCTCCTATAGTGAGTCCTGCTCCTCTCTCTGCTGCACAGATGGGCCCTAGGCCACTGACTCATCACATCCCTTCCTATGTTACCTCAGATGTGTGAAGCCCAGGATAGGGTCCCGGCCGAGGTTCACTCACCACAACCCTGAACTTTCCATCAGCCACACAGGTGCATGCACACACACATATGAGACACACAGACATGTGTGCCTAGAGGCACAGTCACAAGCACATACTTGCACACAATGTTCACACACACATGAGCCAGCATGCAGACATTCACAAAGACAGGCACACACAGGCACACACGTGCATTTGTATGAGATCCTAGATCAATTTTTCCTCCTTTTTCACATTTTCTCATATCATCACAACAGCACCTCCTATCCCTTTATGGCAGAAAAAAATCCTCTGGCTTGACCCAGAACTAAACTCTTTCTCTTTTATTGATGTCCCTCCCCATCTTTTTCCTCTCTCCCCTTCCACTGTCTTTAGCAGCTGGCTTTCTGCAATTTGTAAGGCTGACAAGGAGTTTTGCTTAAGTCCCTGATGAGGTTCCAAGAGGAGAAGTAAATCTGTCCTCTTGGGGGAAGGACCACCTGCAAGATAGGAGTCTGAGGTTCTTCTAACTTCAAAAGACCAGAGACATCGTGTGTACCTGTGGCTCTGTGCTGACAGTGCCCAATGCCAGCACCCACAGCAGTTCTGGCATCAGCCAGTCAGTACTCCTGTGTGTCCAGCCTGAGTTCTCATCCAAGAGTGGGTATCAGATAGGCCCCCAATGTGGAAAACACAAGTGTGTACACATATGCGTGCATGTATACTGGTACTTTAAATTACCTGCAGTATTAGAATTTGCCAAGACATGAGAACTGGAAAGCCTTCTGAGGAGTGAGAACTGTTAGAGAGTTTCTATGAGAGTGGACCCCAATCCTTGGAAGTACAGGGACACTACTGTGTGGCAGTGGGCAGTACCAGGGAGGATGAGGCAAGATAAGAAGCCATTCTAGGAAAACCACTAGAACACTGGACCCACAGTAAAAGCCTATAACACTGAGTCCTCCATCTTCCACTTATTACTTGAGCTTGAGCCAGTCACTTAAGTGTCCCGAACATCAACATTCTCATCTAAGCAATGGGAGCAGCAATGCTTCTCCTGGGCGGTGTGACTCCTCTGAGCAGTTTGTGGTGACATGCCAGGAAGCTGTAATGTGCAGTTTCAGTGAGAGACGTGGTGATAACAACCAGGAAAATAATAACAACAGCCATAAAGAAGATAAGCTTTCATTGTCTGGAAAATTCATTTATGTAGAACAACTCATTTTTCGAGCAGGCTGGGGAGATGAGGCATGACGGTATTATGACTTTTTTTCTTTAAAGTGCTTTTAACTGGGCCCAAGGAGGTGTTCAGGTGGCTTCCAGTTGAGCTGAGAGGTACCCTATTTCTCTGCCTTATACCCTCTCCCACACACTCCAGGCCCATCCTGTCCCCTGTCTCACCTTCTTGCCCTGCATCCTCAGCTTGGATCTCCACTTTGACTGTGTCTCCCCAGATGGGGGCTTTGGTGGGCTCTGCAGGCACAGATGTGACTGCCTTGGAGTTCTGGTTCTTCACTTCCTCAGATGTGGTTTTCCTGGGGAGAGGAGGGGCAGGCTGAGTCAGAAGGAGGGTATCCTGCCCACTGCTCACCCCTCCCAGACTCCACCATCCATAAATCTGAGCAAAGAGTGGACAGAGCACAAAGTGCTCTTTCCCAGGCAGACACTCATGTCATCCCAGGCTAGGGACACCAAGTCTCTCTTTGGCTGTCCTGCCTGCTTGGCTGATGACACTGTCTAGCTGGTCACTGCTAAGGCCTTCACATGGACTCAAGCACCAGAGCTTGGGGTAGGGGTGGGAATAGGGGAGACACCTTGCCTGCCTGACTTCCTGCCCCTGCCAGCGCAGGGCTCCTCAGCAGACGCCTGTGAACAGACTCCATCCTCATGACCCTCTCCTCTAGGTTCTGTTCCGTGGGAGGAAGTCTCTAGGCAGGGTGGCTGTGTAGTGCCTCCTAGCTGGCCTCCCCATTGCCCTTCACTTCCCTAAGCTTCTGGCCTAGATTCCCAAGGCTCGGCCCAGCTCCCCCAGCTCTTAATCCTTTCAGGGGAACACACGTATGCTACTGCCTTCTGTAGTACCCACTGTGTGCAGGGCCCTGGGTTGGGCACCTGGAGCTGGGCACTGGGCAGGGTCGGGTGGGGGGTTTCTGGCCCTCGAGCACTCACAGGTAGTGGAGTGCCAAGCTGTCCAAGGTGAGCGGGGAGCTTAGGCCCTCTGCATCCCACAGGTCTCTGGAATAAGTGTCCCTGAGATCCTGGGGCATCAAACAGCTCAGTGAGAGAGTTAATATTTCTGTTGAGGAGGTTTTTATGTTGAGGCTATAAAGGGAGCTGCGACATTAACTGCAACAATCATGAGGAAGGGATCACTGGAGAGCCTGTAGTGAGGGGAGTTCACTACACACGCGGTGCACAAACTATACCCCAGGGCAAGAAGCAGAGATGGTGTCCTTACCAGCTTTGGCCCCACCCCCAGAAGTTCCCAAAGGGAGTGCGGGGCAGGCGAATTGGCCCAGAAGCTCAGAGCCAATCTGCCCCATCTGTTAGCAACACCAGCCTGTGGTCCTTCAGAGCCCAGCTTGTTCCTCCACTCCAGGAAGCCCTCTGGAACTCCTGGTCCTGCTGCTCCCTTAGTCCTCTGGGCTTGAGTAACATAGTGGCCTTGCTCCTTGTTCCACACTTATCATAGCTCTACTCCTGTGGATAACCATTCTTGTGGGAGTCCGTGTCCAAACTCCAGGGGTCAACTGAGGCATCCCCATTCTGCTTTGACTGAGAGGCAATGTGGCAACAGGTTCCCTCATTCAGACCATCCGGATTCTAAATTCCAGCTCTATACCTCACTAGCTGTGTGACTTTGGGCAAAGTATATAACCTTGCTGTGCCTCCATCTGTGAAATGGGGATGATAATGCAGGGTGTTGTGGGCATGAAGTGAAATAACATGTATGAAGTACCTGCCACATTGTTAAGTACCATGAAAGTGTTAATAATAATAAAAATAATAATGATTTTAATTGACCTCTGCCTGGCATTTCCCCATTATGACCCCACTCCGAGTCTATAAGTGGGGGTCTCTGGCTCCTCCACTTTGTGACAAAGGTGTGAAGTCTTAGAAAGAATACAAGCTTCAGAGCCACTCAGGACTGTGGGCTCTTGAGCCCACAGTTATCACCTAGCTAGGTCACCTCCCCTCTCTGAGCTTCAGTTGCCTCCTCTATAAGTAGTGCCCCCCACCGCTCTGAGGGTGGTTATAAGGACTGGCAAGAAAGCATATTAAGCTTCTGCACACAGAAGACCCAGTTCATGTTATTCCCTCATTTGTGATATAAAACAATCTGGATGTTTCTCAAAGGGTCTGACTGAGGGCAGCATGAAGGGGAGAAAGAGAAGTGCTGAGGGAGGGCTCAGAAGAGGAGGGGTGGGTCTCCCAGAGAGCTGGAGCTCCCCTCAGACTCAGGGCCCATGCAGATGCATCAACGCCCCACTCTGGAATGAGGGCTGCCAAGCTGGAGAGGAAAATGCATCAAGGTTGGCGGGCCACGTAGGTCAGCCTACAAGCCCCTCAGGTCCCTCCCTTGGCTCTATGACCTCTACTGACTGAAGGGTGCAATCCATACCCCTCTTCCTGCTGCTCCGCACCCTGGGTGCTCCCTCTCAACAGCTACCCTTAAAGTCAGAGGCCTCAGAGCTCTCAGCAGCCTCTCACCCACTCTCATTCCATTTGCTCTGTGTGTTCCCCACAGGGTGCCTATTCCTACTCTTTTATGGAAGCATTAAGGGAGAGGGTGTCCCAGGAAGGTGTTCAAGAAGGAAATGTCCTTCTATGTCCCAAACATCAAACCTGCTCCTGCACCACGCATAGTATTTTGTATCCTTTAGGGGCTTCCCAGTACACCGAGGAGACAGAACCAAAGATGAGTGAAGGCCTTAAGTCACAAGCAGCGCAGTGACAGAATTCAGGTTGGAACCCGTGACTCACACTTGTGAGCCTGTCTTTCACCCTCCTGATGTCTTGGCCTCTTGTCCATTCCCCTTCTCTACACAAGCTCCTGGTGTCTGGCAGGAGGAATTCTAGTTGGAAAGAGACTTGAAGGACCATGAGCAAGGCCAAGGAAGCCTACTACCGGTGTTGACTTTGCTCAGGCATAGAAAGAGTTAAGCAAGCATTTCTCCTCCCTTCCCTCAAACACTCACCAGAGAGGTCAGCCAAGGCTAGGTGAGTGGAGATGAAATAACTCTATAGGGGTAAGGCCCCAAGGGAAGGAGGGAGCTTTTAGCAGGTGGAGGGAGGCTGTCAGGGTAATAATGGATTTTCCTGGCACAGCTGACTCCTCTGAGCCTTGATGTTATTCTAGAAACTGAAGAGCTAGAGGGGCTACTGATTCTATACAGAATTGGAGAAGGAGGCCAGCTCACTTTCTGTTCCCAGCCCTCATTCTGTGCCCCCAGCTGGGCACATGAGAGACTGATTTCTAGGACCCTCAGGTCCCTGAGGGAGCGAAGGTCTCCCGGTGCAGTCTCAAAGCCCAGGGGGCCTCTCCAGGACCTGCTTTCCTACGGCCATCTGCAAGACTGAGACCCTCCCTCCCTGTCCCTAGAGCCCTGGCCTGCAGGGCCTGGGGGAGCTGCTGGAGGCACCTGCTGTCCTGGGGCTCAGACTGAACCCTGCATTAGGGAGGACAGCCATATCAGAATGGAACTGGGTTTGGTTCAAAGGCACAGTTCATCAGTCCTGGGTCCCAAGCTCTGGGAAATGTAACCCCACACAAGCTGGCCCAACACAACCCCAGGCACTGGAGGGGTGTGTGCTTTCTTTCTGTGAGGTTATAACTAAGGCAAATGCATGGTTTGGTTCCCAGAGGCTGCTGCTGTGAGCAGAGGTGAGTAGTAGAAAAGCATAGGACGTTGATGGAGAGCATGCAAGCTCCTGAGCCACCCCTACTTTCCACTGTCCTCTGAATGCCCTTCAGGGCACACATTTCACTCGTGGAACCTGTGTGCTACTGTCCCTGCCTCTAGGAAGTCTCTCCTGACCAGCTCCTCCCTTTGATGCTCCTCTTCGAGCACAAGCATGTGTGTGCATGTATGCCTGGGCACATACACATGCACGCGCACACACACACACACAATAATAATAATAATATCACACACACACACACACACAGGCTGTCTGTGTGACACACTATATCCAATCTCTGCCCACCACCCCCATCTGCCAGGCCTCAAGCTGCCTCTGAGATCTCTAAGGCTAAGTCCTGCACCTGCCTTCCTAGCCTATCCTCTTGGTCTCTCACACTCCTCAAAGCCTCAGACCTCCAACAACTGTCAAGGTCTGACCTCCTCCTAGAGAGGGCTTTGAAAGCCCAGGATGCAGGCCACCTGGCTCATCCTGAATGCCAATCCCAGAGCAGCCCCCAGGAGATTGGGGTAATGTAGGGAGGAGGCAAGAGAATTAAAATGTTAATCAAGCCACAATCAGAGACTACAATATGCTGATCAGCCCTGCAGCCAGGCCAGAAAGACACCTTCAGAACAAAGGAAGAGTTTTGCAGAATTACTAACAACCCATTCTCAACACCTGTGAAGGGACAGGGACCAGCAAAGTCATGCCCTACAGCTAAACTCTGGGGAACCTACACTTAAAGGCTAGGAACTGCCCGCAGGCCTTTCACTCTACATATTCTTACCTTTTCAGGCTACATACCCTTTCCCTTCCTCACTGTATGTCCATATCAAAGGAAATGGGTTAACAAAGTCTTTTAAACAATAACTCAGGAACTAAAGAATGATATATAAATTAAATTCCCTGAGCACTCGCCCCCCCCACTCTAGTCACTATCTTCCCAAGCCTCTCTTGGTCTCTTTCGCTCTGTCTCTGAGACCACACTCTGTCTGTGGAGTGTTACCCCTTTCCTAATAAACTTTCCTTTTGACTCGAACTTTGGCGTGTGTGTTGAATTCTTTTTGCACTCTTTGCCAAAGGGCCCTCTTCTTCTCTTGGTACAGGGCTTGGTCTCCCTGTCACTTGGGGAAATTTACCCTGTCCTACCTCATCTTTTCTGACTAACCATGAAGGGATCAAGGGACAAACTCGTCCCACCTGAGTTCGCCATGGCCCCTCTCATCTGAGAGTGGCTGGGATTCATTTACCTATGCCCCGAGCAGATCAACTGGCCTTGAGCGAAGAGTTGATGCCATTTCTAGGGGGCTAGCAGGAGACGTGTTCTCTAACTGAGCAGGAGTCCACCTGTCCTATCTGCTTTTCTACTTTTCTTCCACTAATTTCTCTGACTCAGCATCACCATGGGAATGCAGAGAAGACCTGCTGAGGGACTCCTTCCAAACTCCAAATTAAAAGACTGTGCAGAACCTTTCTGCCACAACAGGATGGGTGAGCCCCTGTGGGAATCTTCTGTTCCTTTCTCTAGACCCCTTGCTTTCATTTCACTGGGGGCTCACAACCTGGAAGGCAGTGAGCTGCGGAAGCTTGCCCGGGCTTACTCCCTGATATTGCCCCTTAGCCTCTCTCTCTTTCCCTCCCTCTCCAGCCTGAACTGGGAGGAAGTGGGTTATGGTAGCAGCTCCGCTGAACTCTCCTAACTCCTCTCCTCTCTGTCCTGCATCAAGGGGACAGGGGAGAGCCCCAATTTTGGTCTTTCCTGGCTGCTGGGGTCCTGGCTGGACAGGACCCTGAATCCTGAAGACCAGAGAGATGCTCCTAGAAGCTCTTAGGGAAGGAGATAGTTGGGTGGACTGAGAAGGATGGATGCTGGGTAGAACTTTTAGATGGATGGGTGGTAAAATGAGAGATCTCGTGACTTTTTGACCTAGTCCACCATAGCCATTTCTCCTAACCTGGGAAACTTGGAGGAGGGAAACAGATTCAGATTACGTTTGTTCCGGGCCAGATGCCAGGCGTGTCATGATTGGGTCTCCTTCTGTCCCGAGAAGGCAGAGCAGTTCCCTCTATCTATACCCTCCATGCTGTCTCTAAATCAGGAGGGCTAGCCTCCACCATCCTCCAGAAAGCCAAAAGGCAGCCAGACTCCCAGGCCACAGGCCTACGTCCATCCCTGGAAGGCACAGAAAAAAACCAGTGACTGCTCCTTGATCCAGAAGCCCAGCATTATGCAATAGGGACAGGATGGGGAGTTAGTCTTGGCAGTGTCGGTCACCTGAGCAGGGTGGGCAAAGTCTGGATTCTTGTTTCTGACCCTTCCTGGCCTGGACCCTTCCTGGAGAAGGCAGGGCTTAAATAGATGGAGAGGACCACCTTCCCAATGGGAAGATAGAGCCTGAGACTCAGAGGGGGCCATGAGCTGTTTTGTGAACAGGTCTGGAGATGGGCTGGCTGGATGATCCAAGTCTATGGGGTGGGAGCATGGGGTGGGGTAGTCGGAGAGGAAAAGAGCAAGACTTGTAGTCCTCTCTGACCTTGTTCTCTCTCCTGCCCCTTTCTCAGCATGCCCATGTGCAGTGTCCTCTGAGGCCAGACAGGCGGGAGGGAAAACAAATGGCCCTCACATCTCTGACCTTGGCCAACCTCCCCTGGGATTGCTGGGCAAGACGATGTAGCCAGGGGCAACTCTAAGGAGGAGCTGAGATAGAGGAAGGAAACGTCTGGTCTGGAGCTCCCTCTTTCCCCCACCACTTCACCAGACAACAGCCCATCAGCAACCACCCAACTCCAAGCTTGCCCCTCCCCCCAGTCCCCCTTCCCGTACCTGTGCAATTGGTCTTTGTGGGTTTTGAGTTATTGGGAAGCTGCCACTTAAGGCACGAGCAGAGCTGTTATTCTCAGTAAAGCAATGGGCTCTCATCCTGGGTTTCTTTTATTAATTGGATTCTAATAAACCATCACTAATTGCCAATGGAGCTATACCACTACAGGTGGGCCTCGATTTAAAGAATAACTGACTCTGGAGCAAGGAGGGTGTACACTGGAGGCCAGCCAGCTCACCATCCACAGGAATATGTCTACGTTTTCTTGTGGGGGGTGGGAACTTCTCTGGAAGTCAGAAATGGCACATCCCAAGAACCTCTGAGATGAGCAGTCTGGCAAAGAGGAACCCCTTTCTGTAAAACAAGAATGCTGCTCCCCATGTCCCACTCACACTTATCTGAAATAGCTCTGTTGTTCTCAGGGGAGCCCTTCATGGCACCTCCTGGAGGGGTAGACAGGGGTATTGTTTCTCTATGGTAAGGGGAAACCACAGGCCACAGAGCTATGAGCAATGCAAAGTTAGGCCCAAGCCCCAGTATGAGGGGCACTGTTGTACCCTCTCTTGTCTCCTAGTGGGGCATGGTGGGGATTTCCTTGTTCAGAGAAACCTTTTTTCTCTGTCGAAGCAGGAGATGGTGCAGGCCAAGAAGGGCCCCTGCCTGCACCATCTGCCATCCTTTGAAGTGTCCAGCAATGGTCTGTCCTATGGCCTAGTTGGGTAGGGCCCCTGGGAGCCATCTTCAAAGGCAGAGGGGGAACGGCCAGTTGCCAGACAACACCAAGGCCATAGGGAATTTCCATTGACAGTCCCCTTGGCAAGGTACAGGCCTGGATGAGGCAGTCTTGGAAGATTTCACCATGACTTGGGATCTTTCTCAATGGGTCACTCTGAATAGCCGCTCTTCTGAGTATCCTCTTTCTTGCGGATGCAGCCTTAGAGCAGGAGAAATGTGGGCAGATATATTGGTGAACTTCCCAACCTCACAAGAATCACCTGAATTACTCTTGATTCTGGTTCCTGGCCTAATTTGCATGGTGTTTAGTACAAGTTCTGAGGTCTGAGTTATCTCAGGCACCGAGCCCTGCCTCCTGCCTGCTTCCCTAAAGACCAGCCTACCTGAGGGGTGCTGCAAGTGCAGGAGGCTGGAGTCTGCTAGCCACCTTCCACCTTGGGAGATTGTGGGCAAGGGATGAGTGAGTTGAGTTTTATCTGTTTAGTTGCTAATCCCCTCTCCCCGTGCCCCAGCTAGACTGTGAGCTCCTTGAGGACAGGGACCTGCCTTGACACTGCTGGAAATGTTCCCAGCTCCCAGCTTGGGAACAGTGAGACCCAGCATTTGTGAATGAAGGAAGGGGTGACAGACTCTTGGAAAATCTCACAGAGACAGAGGCAGTGCCTCTTTTCGGGCTCTGCTAGGCCCACCCCGGCCCAGACTGCTGGACCCTGCTCTACATTGTGCAGCTCCTCTGTAGGGCCCTAGAAGCAGCTCTTGGACTAGGAAGAGGGTTCAGATACTCCCCAAAAGAAAAGGAGGGGGTGTCTCTCAGATACATATAAAAGATATGTAGTCATGGGGAAAGTCACTGGCCCCTGAGAGAAGAGGACAGTTGGTGAAGCTGGATTGAGAGTTGAGTGTGAGTAGGTTGAAGGTTCAGGAAGTGGGGGAGGTGGCGAGGAGAGGCCCAGAGATCCTCACTGAACAGAGGTGATTGGCCTGTATGTAAAAACTGGCCGATTTCACACAACCATCTGGATTTCTGGCTTCTCTAGAAAATTTGAGATCTGACAACCTAAGCCTACATTCCTCCAAGGCAGAAATCAGCAGGGGGTAACTGAGGGCTGGTCCTCAAAATGACTAATTTGCTCTCAAGTTTGTTTGCCACAGTCCAGTCGCTTTTGCTCTCTACTGCATCACACAGCTGGCCGACTTTAGCATTTATGTAACTGCCTTGAGCCCTGGTGCCAGTCTTTCTGATAAGAACTCGTTGTGTATATAAGGACCACAGATGACAGAAATGGGGAGAGCGCAAGCAGGTGCTGAATTGGAACCCAAGCTCCAGCTCCTGGCCCAGTGCCCTCTCTTATTTTTCGATAGATACTGGACTGTGTAGCATTTTACCCCAAAGCCTGTAGGGGCCAGGCAAGGAAAAAGGGAAGCCAGACAAAGCCTGGAGGAAGGACCAAGCCTATTTGCTCATAGAAGGCAGAAGGAGCCCTGCAAGCAGCTTTGCCCATGCTCAGAAACAAGCAGGCAGCCTGTGCAGAATACTAGGAAGATATCAGGAAGGCCCCCACTAGCTCACTTCACAGCTTGAGATCTCCCCATGAGTACTTGCTTCTTTCTTGCTTCTTTTTTTCCCCTCCAGCTTTACTGAAATATAATAGACAATTAGTTGCTCATATTTACATTGTGCAATTAATTCAATGAGTTTTTCAATTATCGTTGGCATACAATAATGCATTAGTTTCAGTTGTACAGCACAATGATTAGAGCTCAAGTGATCACCCACTAAATCTAGTACTCCTCTTCCATTTAGCTTAATTAAAGTGATTGGTTTGCTTTCAGTTGATGTAGGATATAATCTTGCAGTAGGATATAATTCCTTTTATATATTTATTACAACATTGTTGATTATTTTCCTTATGCTACACTTTATTATCTCCGTGATTATTTTGTAACTATCCATTTGTATTTCTTAATCCCTTCACCCTTTTTCATCATCCTCTCAACCCCCCGCCCCCATCTAGTAGCCCTCAAAATATTCTCTGTATCTATGAGTTTCTTTCCATTTTTGTTGTTATTGTTTATTTTGTTCTTTAGATTCTGCATGTATGTGAAATCACATCGTATTTGTCTTTATCTAACTTAAACTTCATTTAATGTAATACTCTCTAGGTCCATCAAGGCAATATCTTTTTCCGTCCCCTTCCTTTTAGTCTGTGTGTGTCTTCTAATCTAAAGTGAGTCTCCTATAGGCAGTATATATAGGGATCTTGTTTTCTTACCCATGCAGCCACCTTATGCTTTGGTTGGAGCACTTAATTCTTTTCCACTTGAGGAACTTGTTGATAGGAATGTAGTTATTACCATTCTTTATTCCTGTTTTTGATACATGGCTTTTCTTCTTAAAGAAGTCCCTCCAACATTTTCTGTAATAGTGGCTTGGTGGTGATAAATTCCTTTAGCTTATTTTTGTCTGGGAAGCTCTTTATCTGTCCTTCAACTATAAATGATAGCTTTGCTGGATAAAGTATTCCTGGTTGCAGATCCTGGGTTTTCATCACGTTGAATATTTTGTGCCAAGCCTTTTTTGCCCTGCATAGTTTCTTTTGAGAAATCAGCTGCTAGTCTTATGGGTACTCCCTTGTAGGTAACTAACTACTTTTCTCTTGTTGCTTTTAAGATTCTCTCTTTGTATTTAACCTTTGGCATTTTAATTATGATGTGTCTTGGTGTGGGTCTCTTTGGATTCCTCTTTCTTGGGACTCTGAGCTTCCTGGGGTTGTATGTCTATTTCCTTCACCAGGTTAGGGAAGTTTTCCATCATTTTTCTTCAAATAGGCTTTCAACTTCTTGTTCTCCCTCTTCTCCTTCAGGTACCTCTATGACACAGATGTTTTTACATTTAATTTTGTTCCATATACTCCTTAAATTATTATTATATTCTTGGCTTCTTTTTTCTTGCCATTCTGAGTGTCTTTTGCTTCTCTATTCTCTATATCGGTGGTTTGATCCTCTTTATCCACTGTTAATTCCCTCTAATATACTCTTCATCTCAGATAATTTCCATTTTCATTTTTGTTTTTTATCTCTTTGTTAAAGTTCTTACTGAGTTCTTCTACTAAGTTCATTGAGCATCTTTATAACCAGTGTTTTGAATTTTGCATCTGTTAGATTGCTTGACTCCATTATTCCTGGATCTCTGTTTTCTCAGATAATTTCTGCTTCTTTATCTTCCCCTTTTGGCTGCATTTATCTGTTTCTAGGTACTAAGCAATGCTCCTAATTCTCCTTGTCTTATTAGTGTGGCTTTGTGTAGTAGGTGTCCAGAGGCACAGTTCTGAGAGGGGTTCAGCAGCAGGCCAATTTTATCCCCAGCTTGTGCCCCTCCAGGGCCACCTGTTAAGATTCAGCAAGCAATCCACAGATGCTGTGCTTATCATTGCTTCAGGAAGCCATGCCAGAAACCAAGTTCAGTTGCCACCAGTGTGGGTCTTACAGCTACTCAGCAAGCGGCACAGGACTCGCTGAGGACACAACTGGATGTGGCTTGGGTAGGGAGGGACGCGAGTTGGGAGAGGTGAAGTTTCAGGGAATCTTCTGGGTGGAGCGACCTCTGTTATCCAGTTTGAAGATGTCTCAGTCACACACTGGAAGGGGGAGGGCTAAACAGAGGAACAATGGATACCAGCAGCACTTCTGCCCAGGAGAGAACCTCACCTCTGGCCCTCGCTCCAACAACTCTAACTCCTCTGCATCCCACTATAAGTTCCTGGTGCACTCCGCCTGCCCCCTTTTCCCCCATCCCCCAGCAGCCCACCCAAGCACTGGTGCTCAGAGCCAAGCAGTGAGAGCAGGTCCATCATTGTGAAACTCCCATCGTACACTGCCCCTTTAAGAGAAACATCTGCAGCTGCCCCTGACGCAGCCTCTGAGTGGACTCAGCCAGCCTCTGCCCCCACTCAGCCACTTGGGACAGGCAACCTTGCATCCTCGCCCCCCATCCTACTTCCTCTCGTTGCAGGGTGATTTCTTATTTCTCTCCCTAGTTGTAAGGGTTGTTCGTCTAGATCCCAGGCGACTCTGCTTGCTGTTTGCTCTGTGTTTCCATCACAACTTCGATGTAGTCATAAGAGCAGATGAACAAAGCCTCTATCATCTATGCAATTTTGACTTCCAGTACTTGCCTCTTTTGCCCTCTTGGGCTGCTCCTCCAGGATTCCAGTGCCACTCAGGGAGAGCTCATGCTTTTTGGGTCTGAATAAGTGTTTCAGGCATGAGAAGATCTCATGCCTGAGGTGATAGGAGAACATCTGGAAAGAATTCTTGTGGCTTTAGTCTGGCTGTGTGTCGCAAGCCAACCCTCCTTTAACCACTGATACCAGCTGTGTTTACAGCTCAGATACAGGGATGATCTCACTAAACAAAAATTCTGAGGCTCTGAGCCTTGAGGGATTGACGTCATGGGAGCAGGTGTGGGCAGGTCAGGCCACACTGTAGGTTGCGGAACCAATAGGGAGAATAAGGCCCTGGACTCTGAGGTCCTGCCCAGGACCTTCTGCCCTATCATGTGCCTTTTCCCACAGGCATCCAGCTGGGATGGAAGGAGGCTCAGCCTCTGCCAGAGGCTATAGAGGAGGTGGTCATCTTCATGTGCTCCACTCCCACTGGCCAGACATGTGACCTCAAGTCCCTTCGCTGCCTTGAGCTTTGGCATCCTTGGCTATCACATAGAGCCAATCCAACCTGCCTCCCAGGGCTACTTCATTAGAGCTAGAGAATGGAGAACCAAGCTCCAAGCGATTGCAGCATGGGACATTATCAGCAATGGGGCTGTTTTATCCCTGGTACTTTCCCATGATCATTCTCACTGTCACAGTCATTGCGAATATTACTGTTATTTTTGCTGAGTCCAACTCTATGGCTGCTGACACAAGCCTACAGGTCACCTGTGAGTCATACCAGGCCTCCATCCACTCCACCCAAATCCTTGCCCTCTGGAGCCTGTTGGTCAAGGCTCACAGCCAGACAGAGGAAGGAATATGCAGTCCAAATCCTAGGAAGTGTCCTCAGACTAGTCACTAAGTCTTCTCTGGAAGTCTGGCTTAGGGCGCTGATGCCAATGGTCCCCTTCCAAGAGGGCAACTGCTGCATGCGGATCAAGGCAGGGATGAGGAAGAAAGAACTTTTGGATTTGGGGATCCTGGATCCTGGATCCTGGCCTGGGTACTTAATAGTTCTGTGACTTTGGTCAAATCACAGAAATGCTCTAAGCCTCAGTAACTGCATCTGTAAAATGAGGCTAATATTTCACCTAGCTCACAGGACTAAGCAATGATTAAATTATATATAACACACAAATGCACGCTTGGCACATTTGCTAGGTATATGGTAGGCGCTTGATAAATATAACCTTTAACCCTCCTCCTTCATCTCTTACTAGGATCTTAGGCAATTGTCCTACTTTCAATAACTTCTTTAATTAGTCACCAAGGTCAAGGCTCAGTCTGCGACTAGGACTCGGTTTAGAAACAGGGTCAGGGCTGTGTGTGACCAAGGTCAGTCTCGGTTCTGTGGCCAGGGATCAGTTTGTGACCAGGGTCAAGGACTCACACTTATCCAAGAAAACAAAGATCCTTTGAGTATGACTAAATGGCCCTGATCTGTGCCCTGCTCCTCCCACCCAAACCTGGGCCAACTCTGACCCATTAGTATTGATGGAGCAGCCCTTCACCTCTCAGAAACAGCTGCGTCCCCGCTCATTAGCTCTGGTCAGCAAGTGGTCAAAGAAGCAACTGCCAGCTGGCAGTTCAGCTATCCAGGCTTTGGCCAATGATCAGAACCCTCCAGGCTGTCTCCTGGCTGGCCCCTTCCCCACACCCTGCCTGCTGAGGCACCCCTACTTGTTAGGGCCACTGCCTTCCTGGTCCATGCTGTGCTCTGACTGGCAGGTTTCTCTGTGCCAAGCTAAGAGGCAGGTGCTGGGCACTGCTCAGGCCCCAGGGCCTTGAGCCCAGGCCCAGACCAGTCAGGGAAGACCCCGGACCTGGGCACTGGCCCAGCAGACCTGATTGTAGAATCTGTCTTGGGCAGTACAAGTGGGGATCTTGTTGCCTCTAAAGAACTGAGACTGTTTCCCAGGCCAGAGCAAATCAGCATGGCAAGGCTGGAATAGCATGGAGGCTAAAACTTACATCCTGGCCATGGGAAGACCAGGACTCAGAGGGGCAAGGACTGGCCTGAGTGAGGTCACATAGGGAGTAGGAGGCAGTGGGCCAGACTACAGGTTTTCCTGATCTCATTCTGGCTTCTCTCCACTGCACTGTGGATTTCTTCTGATAGATCGCACATGTTCAGTGTGAGCACTGCTAAGGATATCTCTCATCCCCCAAGTTATACTTCTATCTCCGTCTGGCTCTATTTCTACTGCCCTTAGAGGCAGGTTCTCAGTATTGAGAGGTGAAGTAACTTTCCCAAAGTCACAAAGCAAGATAGACATGGGGCTGGATTCATTCATTCATCTGCTTATTCATACATTTAATAATTAGTGACAATTTCCTATATTCCAGATACTGTGTTGAATAGTGGGGATAGAATGGTGAGCAAAACAGACTTGGTGGTTGATCTAGGAACTAGTTGGGCACAATGGGCAGAGGCACTGAGGACGAGTAAGCCAAAAACTCACATAAACAGACATAAAATGTGAAACTGCAGCAGCGGCACTGGAGAAGTACATAGTCCCAGGGAGGCATGTAATGGGGAGGATTTAACTTGCTTTGGGAGGTCTGGGAGGGCTTCCTTGAGGAAGTGATGGGGAAGGGAAGGCAGAATGTTCTGGGCAAAGTGGTCTGCAAAGGTCTTGGGTGGGAAGAAACAGGGTCTGCTCAGAGAACAGAGATGTCTGGTGTGACTGGAGCAAAGAGAAGGGGTCATGTTGCTAGGGAGATAGAGGGGCCTGCAAAAACCTGGCCATGCTGGATCTGGAATCCTCTTGACTCTGGAAGCAATGAGAAGCCATTGGAGGGTTCAAAGAAAGGGTTTCTTTGGTAGTATGGCACCATGGCATCAAATGGTAACCTGCCTTAGAATAGGGTTTGAAGAGGGGCAAGATTAGAAGTACCAGGAGCAGAAAAAGTACCAAGAGTAGTAGCCTAAGGTGGTGGAGAGAAGCAGCCAAATTCAAGATAGAGAAATTGACGCGACTTGGTGATAAATTGAATGAGGGCGAAAGAAGGTGATTACTGATGCCAGGATGGAGATGAGATCATGTAGAGAGTACAGAGAAAGAACAAGTGAGGGTCAAAACCTGGGACAGGCCAACATTAATACCAGGTAGAAGAGATAAAAGGGTGCAAAGAGAGGAAAATACGAGAGCAGGTTATCTTGAAGCCAGAAAAAGAAAGGGCTGCAGATAGAATGAGTGGTCACGAGGGGCTAATGCCACTGAGAGATTGAGAAAGATGAGACAACAATTGGATGTAGGGCCAGGCACAACTTTAGAGAAAGCTATTTGGTGGAGAAGTGGAGTTAGATTGGAAGCAGGCAATGGCTCAGAATTAGAACCACAAGATGAGCCAAGGGGATCTCTTGGCCTGGGCTAGTTACCACTGGAGGGTGCATGCAATTACTAAATAGGCTCAAGGCTGGAGCCTGCATAGGGCCACACCCCAAACTAGGAAGGCCCCATCTTTGGACCTGAACCCTCTCCAGCTCCCCACTAATGGGCCGAATGAGTGAATGGCTTTGGGGCACTCTCTGGCCTATGCTTCAACCTCCACCCCACCCCCTCCACCATGGGCCTGACTGCTGGGGATGTAACAAACCAAGAGAGGAGGGCAGAACTGGAAGACACAGGAATCTTCAGGGTCTCATCTCCAATCCGAGGTGAGACAACGTAAGATGGCAGAAACAGGAAACTAAGCTAGGAGACCAGGCTGAGGGCAGCAGAAAACGCAGGCAATGGAAATATGAGGACATATATTTGGAAAGATATGAAATTATGTGTGTTTAGTATATATTTAATATACTATTTAATATATAATATATGTAATATATATATTAAGCATTAAAATATTCATTGTGAGAAAAGTGAAAACTTTAGTGGACTTATTTATACCTATTGCATGCCTTGTTACTGTGCATTTGGCATCACATACCAGGGACATCATGTTCTTTGCAAAGCTTAGGGCTTCAGGGGGCCTTGGTCCTCCCTCTGGGGTTCCTGCCTGGGGCTGGGGGCTTACATTAAAAGCCCCTTTCAGGTCCCACCAGCTGGGCCTTCTCAGAAGCTCTCCCTTCTGCTTTCATTTGCATCTCATTAGCACCACCTTGGGCTGGTGGCAGCTCAGCTGCCTGGAGCCCTGAAACGCTGGAACGCAGGCGGCAGCCTCCTCCAGGCTCTGCTCCCAGCCCCCTTTCCTGGGTGGAGATGGGTGCGGCGAAGCGCTACCGCCTACCCGCCCCCACACCCTTCACCGGGGCTCGGGACAGCTTGGCTCCAGCTGAGCGTTCCCATGGCAACCGGGTGATGGCGCAGGTCGCGATGCCTGCCGAGGAGCAGCGGGGCCGCCCAGCTCCCCGCCCGCCGCCAGGCTGGATTGGTGATAGGCAGGGCCTCCATCTCCCGAGATGATGGGCGATAATTGGTTTATGGAAATAGCTGAGCTGAGAAGGCGAGCTCCCTGACAAGCTTGCTCTCTGCCACCTGTCCTTCCTCACTGCAGAAGTGAAGCTGGGGGAGGGGAGGACCCGGGAACTGGGCGGGTGGAAATGGCATTTTTGAGACAAGCAAGTGTTTCACCTGTTGGTCTCCAGCACGCCCTCTGTACTCCTTTCACTCTCCTGGAGTTCCAGGGTTGTTGTCATAGTAACCTGGTGTTGGCCTCAGTTGCTCTTTGGCCCCTAAATCTGTGCTCAGGAGCATTGTTGAGGAACTGAAGAAGAGATCTGGGACCTGTCCTGGGGAGCCCCAGTTTGGGGGACAGAGGAGCAGCATATTTAACTTATTTAAAGTGAATTGGATGAGTGTAGCCACTGCTGTGGGGCTCCAGAGGAGGAAGAGCTCAACTCTGGTGTTTGCCTGGTGGCCGAGTCTCATGAGAAAGGCTTTGAAGGTGCCAGTTCAGCAGGTGTTGGGGAGAGGACTAGGGCAAGCACTCCTAAAAAGAAAATGTGGAGAAAACCCATATGAAAAAGGTTGGCGGAATGGAGACTGTCACCCTTTGGTGCCTTTCTGGGGGAAGTGAGGTCCGTGAGGCGAGCAGCAGACATGGCAAGGCAGGCCTTGCTCAGACACCAGGCTATGAGACGTGTGCACCATGACTGCAGCTAGCTGGAAGGGGGATGTGGAGTCTATTAAAGAACTAGAACTAGGGACGCCTCTATGATAGAAATGACTGGGGGCCAAAGAGGAGGATGGTCATGAGTACCTTATCCCAGAATTGGGCATGGCGGGATGGGGTCCCAGGTCTTCTTCTTTTGAACACCCCCGACTCCCCACTGAGCTCAGCCTAGGTCTCTGCGTCCAGGGCCCCTGCCCGCTGAGACCAGGTTATGGCCAGGTCCTACCCAGCAGGCTGTGGAATCAAGGAGTGGCTCTTCTTCCTTCCCCAGTCCTGGAGAGTAGCTTCCATGCAGCAAGAGGATGCCGGGCCTCACATTTGCAGAGCCTCCAGCCCCTGTGTGATGCACACTTGGCCTTCCTCTGGGTATCACAGTCCCAGCCCCCAACTTTGGATATATTCCAAATATCCATACCTCAGTTTCTGATCCATCTGACACCAGCCCCTGCCCCACTCTTAGCCAGCTACTTACACTACCACGTAGGGCCATGGCTCAGAGCCATCCTTGCAGGCTGGAAGGTTGGTGGCTCCATGGAGAGTGACCATGATGGTCTCCTTATTAGAGGGAGACAGGTGGCCGATGACAGATTCTACACTCTGGGAAATGTTCAAGGGGTCCTCTGGACTCTCAGTCACCTGTGAAGAAAGCAGGGGCTGAGTGGCCTCTTCTGGTGCGGTCACATCCCCTTACTGCCTCCTTCTAACTCTAGTCCTCTCATAGCTCCCCTCCAGGTGGCCGTTTCCCTCTGTTATCCCCCCACCCAGTCTGGAACTACAAGTCCCAAAGAGGCAGTCACACTTGATTCCATTTTCCCCTTACCTCTGACCCATGCCCCACATTTCTCCCAGTCTCCCTCTTGCCTTTCCCCCAGTCCTGGACCCATCACTAGGTACCCTTGCCAAATCTTGCCTTCTTCTGAGGCCATCTTCTGTCTCTCCTGTAACCTCACCCCAGTCCACCTGTCACCCAGGTCCCTCTGAGCACAGCACTTTACAGTTTACAAATCTTATCCATGGAATCTCCCAGTGCATTAATGAAGGAGAATGAATGTGTCTGTCCCAGATGGCTCATCCATCTTCCACCCAGAGAACTCTGCAGACCAGGAAGGAGGAGAGAGAGGTGCTAGCCCATACATGAGGCCTCCTAGGCTGTCTCAGGGGCTCGGCAACTCAACAGTTTGTGGATTCACAGCCCAAAGGACCATAGTGACGAGAGCTGCTGAGAGGAGACAGAAGCCATGGCTGGGGCGGTCAGGGAAGGCAGCTGGGAAGAGAAAGCCTTAAAGGTTGGGATAACATGCTGGGAGGACAAGCCAGAAAGCAGAACACTGGAATAGAGGCACCAGAGGAGAAAGGGGTGAGAGCTTCCACAGGTCCAGGGCAAGCTCAGGGTGTCTGGAGGCAATGTGGAATCGGTGGGCATGGCAGAGTATGCCATTTGTGGTGAGTAAAACACTGAGGTGGGGAGGGTGTGGACATGGGGCTGCTGTGACTTGGGGTATCCTGGTCCTCCCTCTACACTGGCTGGCTGACTCACTCCCAGTGCCTGAAACTGACATTGACACAGGTGACCCAGATTAATTTGGCAGGAGGCCGCCCCCACCATTTGTCCCTCCTGCTGATTAATTGACACCAGCTGATGTAAGGAGCCACTCCTGGCCCTAGGAGAGGACCAGTGGACCTCTTTGGGTTGGTTGATGGGGCCTTGAGAGGGGCAATGAGGGCTGACTCTCTTATCTGGAAAGCTCAGACCCTGCATTGCAGGCCAGGTCCTAGTAAGGGTGGGAGAGTGCTCAGGGTGGGAAGGGTCCATGGAGACCATTGAGAGTGATGTTCTATTACACAGAGGGGAGACCAAAGCCTAGAGAGGAGTAAGGACCTGGTTATGAGCAGGTTTTGTGCTGGTGGCAGCCCTGGCAGGCTGGGTCCATTGGCTCCGTCCTGATGAGTGTCAGGAGAGCTGGGTTTAAAACTGAAACCAGTCATGCTCTGAGAGTCATTTTCTCCAATGGGATGATGAGGACTTGGACCAGCCTGTCTGGAACCTGCTCCACTTATTGTGTAACTGCCCAGGTTCCCCATCCACTGTCTGCTCCCACTTTGAGCCTGGGGGTCTTGAGCACGGTGGCTCCTGGCTCCTGAAATCCTCCAGGCAGAGGGAAAGAGAAGGGCTGTTATTTCATTCGGTTCTCACAACAGTGGTGTGGAGTGACCACAGATATGAGACCATGCTACTCCAGTCTGTCAGCATGTCCTGCCAGTCCTACCTTCAAACCATGTCTAGGATTTGACTCCTTTTCATCATCTCCACTTCAAGCACTATGGTCTCAGACATTGGATTTCTGCACTTCATTCCTAATTGCTTTCTTGTTTCCCTCTGGCTCTCCGTTTGACCTGCCCAATTTCACAGAGCAGCCAGAGTGAACAAATTTCGAGCAGACCATATCACTCCTCTGCTCAAATCGTGCAGTAGCTTCTTGTAAGGAGCTGGGTGTTCAGGCCCAGGAAATTGACCTCACCTCATCCCTAGGCCCCTTGCCTACTTGCTCCAGCCACTCTGGCCTCCTAGTGGTTTCTCCAACCCACCAAGCCGGCTCCTGCCTCGCAGCCTTTTCCTTGGCTGTCCCCTCTGCGTGGCCTGCGCTTCCCTACATGTCCATCCTTGTGGCTTGTTCCCTCGCTTCCTGCAGGTCCGACTCATTATCAGAAAGGCCTTCCTGGTACAAGCTGTGGTCCTTGCCTAACAAGATGAATAATTAGGAGGTGAGAACCCCAGTCCCAGGCCCAGAAGTGCCAGGCCTACAGAGAAACTCCTCCCCTTCTGACTGAACAGCACCCCACCTCAGGACCCAGCAGGGCCTGTCACCATCTGCTGGGGTGTTGAGTTTCCCCTCCCTCTCTCCCCTATTTCTCTGACAGGCCAGGGTGGGAGGAGGGGGAGGGAAGTCAGCAAAGGAACCCCTGCTGGGTGGAGAGGGGAAGGAGGGGAAAGCAGCCACAGAGCCACCTCCACCCCTCATAGTCAGAGATGCTGCCTTCCCAATGTCTCACCCTTACCGCATACCCCATGGCCCGCTTTACTCCCCAGCAGTTTTGGTCTCCTGGTTTGGTGGAATGGGAGCAAGACTAGCAGCCTCAGGATCCAGAGACCTAAGTTTTAGCCCAACTCTGCCCCTAACTCTCTGTGCCACCTCTCTGAGCCTTAATTTTCCTGACTGGTTAATGTAGTCTGCTCAGTAATTGGCTTAAGGTTCCTGTAGTGAAGTCAGGAGAGGTGACTAATGTCCCTCCTATCCCCAGATTCCCAGGAGCAACTTAGAATGGTGGCTCCAGCCTGTTCGTTGCTGTGAAGGCACAGGACCTGTCTTAACCTATCTAGGGCCCCAGAAGTGAGGGCCCAGTTGCACAGCATTGCCCAGGAGCTCTCTCTGACTCCCTGGCAGCCCTGGAGCCCAACCAGACCATGAGTTGTACCTCCCCTTGCAAGACAGCTTTCTAGGACATAAAATTTTCAGGGGGTTTGAAGAGAACTGCTCATGCTTTGCTTCTGGGTAGGAGGCCAGCTAGTTGCCAGGCTGGTGCCCACTGGGCAGGTTGGGCCCAGGGCCAGGGAGACCTGGGGCCGAGTGGGAGGCCAGGAGGTGGTTAGGTAGATCAGCTTTTCTGCCTTCCCCTCTTTTCTGCCCAGTCAGGATGGGAATCTTCAGGTGTCCCTCAGATACACGTCTCAGGACCAATGTCCTCTCCCTACCTCCACCCTCCCAGGCCTGCATTGGGGAAATTACCAGGGAATAGAAAATGCACATGTTGGGTTATATGTGGGGGAGCAAACTGTGGGTGATGAAGAAACCCCTCTAAGTCTCAGGTCCCACAGACCTGTCTCTGGGGATGAGATGAACCTTGGGGAGGGAGTTCACTTTTCTGAATACACTTCGTGCAGGCTGGCGGCAGAGCTGGCCACTTACTCACCGTTTGGCTTACTCTTGGAGAGTTTGTTAGCCCACCCAACACCGCTGGGGTGCACACATTGGTGGACAACGTTTGCAGGCAGGGGTTTGGTTGGCTTAGAAAGCAGCTTTCTCAACTCCTCCACTAGGGCCTGGCATACGACAGCCTCAGAGTTGCTAATTCCAATGCCTTACACTCCAGACAGTCAGCCTTGCCCTCAATAAGCCAAGATTAGCTGAGGGACCTGGACTGTCTATCACTAGGGATGTTTGGGGATGTGCCTTCTGGGGGAGAGGTTATGGTGGGGGGTGGGTAGGATGATTGGACCAGCAGTGAAGGAGTTAATGGCCCATTGATTCGGTTCCCAGGGCTAGGGCTTAAATTAGTTTTGATGAGGAGAGGGATGGAAGGAGATAGATTCCTCCACTCCTCTGCCTCAGCCATCTGGGAGGCCATGGGAAGTAAGGAAGCCCAGTTCCACCTGTATCTGAAAGCCAGAGAGGCCAGAGGAGGGGGTGCTGGGCTAGGAAGCCAGGGGTCTGGCTGCCCTTGATCAGTCATTTGGGCAAGTTATTGGATTCCAGGGGCCTCAGTTTCCCCAGCTATATCACATGGTGTTTGAGTTAAAAATAGTCCCTCACGTTCCTCCTAGTTTTGGCCTCTGAATTTTTCTGGGTGTCATCATGCCCACAAAGGCCCTTTTATAGGTGAGGAAACAGGCTCAGGAACATAAAAGCTCTTGGACTTGCACCAAGGGCACATGGCTTAGCTAGTGAGGCAGAGCTAGAAGGGTAGCTCATGTCTGCTTCCACCCTCTGCTGTCTCTGCTCTGCTCTAACCAGCCTTCGTTAGATGTGACCTGCTTTCTCAGGGTATGCCCTCAGTCTTATAATCCAAGTAGCCAGTACTCGGTTTGGTACCAGCAAGGAGTTGTGGTGTTTAAAGCAGAAGAGGCTTTTTCAAAAGGTTACGGAAAACTCAGAAATCTTAAAGAGAAGAGTTGATAGATTCGATAACTAAAAAAAATCTATACAAACTTCTAAAATGGCTCAAAATTCACCACAACACACAAAAAAAGACCAACAGGAGAAAATATTTGAAAATTTATATAAATGGATAAATATCTCTAATACACAAAGAGTGCTGAAATCTATAAAAGCACAATAAAAAGACGTGAATGGAGGATTCACCAAAGCAGAAATATGACTAAGTAACGCTATATATACATTAAGAACATACTTATAGTGGATTCTGTTTCCCAAAGCTATGAATCAAATAAATCCAGCTCCTCCTCAGGGCTCCCATGTGCATTTCCTGGGTCCCCCCATCCAGTTTGGGTGGGCAGGTGGCAGTGAGCTTCAGGAACCAGCTAGCAGCTTAGGGCCCTCAGGTCTGGCCCGTCTGATGCCTGATTCCCAGTGTGTAACTTACCAGGAAGAAGCTTAAAGGGGCAGAGTGGAGTCAAGGGGAGAGGTCAGCTGTGGGTATAGGATATCAGGAACCCAAAACACCAAAGTCAAGGGTAATGCAGTAGAACTCACATTGGGGCCTGGGTACCCCTAGCTATTTGGTTTATTTGACCTAAGAACGTAACTGCAAAAAAGGTGTTCCCATGTTAGCAAGTACCTGAGTGTCCTTGGTCTTAGCTATTTCTGCCATCCCTGTTAGTAAGTGCGACAGTCGAGAGCATGGGTTCTATCTTGCCAGAAGTTCAAGGAGCCCTGACTAGGAACTGTTTACCTTTCATTGCACTGAGATTCTAGTCTAGGCAGGGCCGAGCTGCTCTCTCACAGCTATTAAGCACTTACTATTTGTCAGGCAATGTTCTGAGTGCTGAGGATATAACAGTGATGAAAACAGAGAAAAATCCCCTTCCTTCCACGCGTTGGAGCCCCTGTAGCTGGGGCGGGAACTGGGCCAGGGCTGGCAGGGTATGGGACAGTGGGGCATGGGCTCTACCAGGACAGCAGCCTAGGAAACTCCTGTAAGATCCTGGAGGGTGATAGTGGGCTATCTCTGTGAGCTCTCTGGGCCTCTGTGATCCCAGCAACAAGAAGGCAGAAACTCCTTTCCAGGCTGTAGGGGCTGTGACACCAAGTTCAAGCTACGTCTTTCTCTGGGTCATGGGGTGGGCAGAAATCATCAGGTAAGGGTAGTAGGAGTTGATAACACCAGTGAGCATGCTGCCTTTCAGATCCCATGTGGCCCATGAGTACGGGCATCTAACTTGGAAGAGCCACAGAGACCTATTTCACCTTAGTCCTTATTTCATAGCCATGAGAACTGAGACAGAGAAGGAAAGCTTCTTTCATAATTTAGGAACAAACATACAAGGAACTTGGAAGGAGAGATGAGTCCATGCAGTGCATGGCCAATGCCCCCAGGCCTCACCTTTTTCTTTTTCCGGCCCATCCTCTTGGGGGCAGCAGTGTTTAGCCTTGTTTAACAGACTTGGAGACCAGTACCTGGTATTAGTGGGGGATCAGGCATCAGTCCTGTCCAGACAGCTGACCTAATCAAGTCTTTGGGGTGGCAAACAATGTGGAGTGTCAGGGGGTGCCATACACTGGCTCTGGTACCTGAACAGGGTAAAGGGAAGTGGGGGTGGGGGCAGGTAGGAGCAGGGGCTGGAGCTTTCTCAGCAGCCAGACATTCTGTGAGTGGAGATGCCGTGGGGAATCTGGGCCGTGGCCACCTGACAGGTGTCAACAGCTGGGCAATTGGCACCTGGCACCCCAAGGAAGGTAAAGACAGGGATGGCCCTCTCTCAAAGCAGTGAGCTTTTCCGCCCGGCTGGGTTACCTGGGCAACACTGTGATGTCACAGGGCGAGGTAGAAGTCACACAGATACCTGTCCAAGTGCAGTGGGAGAATCGGGAGCCCTTCTCTCTGTTCCTGGAACTGTGTCCTGCCTGCTCTCTGGAATTCAGCCCTCATCCTTCCTGCTCTTGGTAACCCAAGCAGCCCATCGACCAAGATTCACCAATTTCCCAGCCCCCTGCTGGTCACACTGCAGGAAAGGAGGTGCCGCCCACGAGGAAGGTGCAACTTAGTTGGTAAAACAATTATTTCTCTTAAGGAATCTGCAGCCATCCTGCCTCTTTAGATGCCTATAACCTTTCATTGGTTTAATAATAAAAAACACAAAGAGAACTCATTCCTCTTGGAGTGTGGGTGGGAAGATGGGAGTGAGAATGGGGAATGAGTGGTTCTGTTATTGTAATGTTGTCTGTTTTGGTGGTCAGTTAATGGATGTTCATTATATTATTGAAAATAAGTTATAAATAACTAAAGATGGCCATATAGGTTAACAGTGGTTCTAGGGTATGGACCAAAGATTATGACTAATCCAAATCTGAGCTGCACAAGCAATTATTATAAAGATAACCCTTTTTATTGAGCACTTAGTACATGCCAGACATGGTTCTAAGTGCTTTTATGTGTGGTGAGATGTTGGGATGAGGAATGACTGTCTCTTAGTCTGGGGTCGGGTCTGTTCCATGGGGGTGAGGTCTGAACTAGGTCTCAAAGGATAATCAGGAATCCTGGGCTAGCAGAGATGAGATGATTTTGGGTATTGGGCAGGGTTGAGAGGTGTCTGGGAGACCCCTGTGGCCCGCCTCATTCTCCTACCACGTTGAGGGTTCTTCCCATCTTCCTTGGTTTGGGGACTAAAAGGCCCACCCTGGCACCAAGAGGCAGGAGGCCTCCCAGCTTTTCCTTCTACTCCTCTACTCCAGAGAGGCAGGGAGGAAGTGGTTCTCCCTAATTTAGAAACAGAAAAACTGAGGCCTCACTTTTGATTAGAACCAAAGGACCAGTCAAGGTCACTCAGAAGGTCAAGGATAGAAGCTGGAAGGCCCACTCCCAGTTTTCTCCCCTGCCAAGGGTGGTGCTTCTGGCTCCCGGGCCAACATTGTCACGACCCAGCATGCACAGAGAGGCTCTCAGTGGATCCTTCCGAGTCTCCCTAGAGTGCCTCCCTCCTTTTCTTAGCTCCAAGGCTGCAGCAGCAGGTTGGAGGAGATGGGGGGACTGCTGCTACCCCAGTGCCTGCAGGGGCCACTAATGGCCCAGTTCAGGGCCCTGCAGCAGGGCCGGGAGAGGCCAGCAGGGCCCTTAGGGAGCAAACTTTAAGAAGGCACTGGCTCTCAGGGCTATGCCGGTACTGCACCTCCTTAGATTCTACACTTTAGCCATCTTGCCTGCCTTCTTGTGGCTCCTGCCCTGCCCTGCAGCTCCTCCCAGTGCCTAAGCAGCCTCCCTGGGGCTGCTCCTGGGCTCCAGGCTCTCACCCAGCTACCCTACCTAGCATCTGACCTTCCTGCCCCGGCAGCCCCCAGCTAGCCCATTGCCTTTCTTTCCTGGGAAGAAGATAATACAATCGGAGGATGGTTCCAGGCCGTCTGGCTCCAGAGTACCAGTGAGCCCTGCACACTCAGCAGCCACCAGAAGGAAGGCCTTCTCACTACCATACTAAGTGGCTGCCCAGCTCCCTGTGCTATATTAACTTTCCTTCAGAACTGCTTTCTCTTCCTAGTGGGAGGGCTGGCAGTGTGGGGGCTGGGTATGGCTTTCCTATTGAACAACACCTGGAACCCCAGCTACTCTACCTGGCTCCTCCAGCCAAGGGAAAAGACTCTGCTCTCCAAATGTCTAGAGGAAACTTCTGCCCCGCTGCCCAGGGGCCAGCCCCAAGCTTTGATGACTCAGGGAGAGTCCAGTGTGAAGGGAAAGCAGGTAATGATTGATTTCACAGCTAATAGGTAACCCTGCCCTTCCCCTACCCCTACCCCCAGGAGAGAACACTTGGAGATGCATCATTTGGTGGGGCTAGAGGTTAAACACAGACATTAGAGAGCCCACGGCTGGGGGTGGGGCAGGGTGGCAAGGCACCGCCTGGATCTGAGGCTGGATCTTGGGAAGGAGGGTTCCTGCTTCCTCCCTGGCTTTGCCCTGGGCTTGCTGGGCAGACCTGTGGTTCATGGTTATCTACACTCCCTCATACCACTTCCCAGGACCTAGCTTCTAGGGAGACAGCCCTTGGCCTAATCATCCTTGCAGCAAGTCCCAGGGAAGTGTGTTTCCCAGAGCCCAAAAACTCGGCCTTCTCACCCCTAAGTTCTGTCCTGCACCCCATAACACCCCCTTCCCAACTCTTCCTTGCCACCCCCACCTCCACCCCCACTTTCTCTCCATTTCTTTTGGGAGGCTGAACTGGGCTTCTGGGAAAGGGAAGGGATTGATGAGGTGGGAAATTCAGAGTGTGTAGCAAATAGCAGCTCACGGCTGTGTGGTCTTGGTTCAAAATACTAACCTTCTCTGTGCTTTGGTTCCCTTCTTTATGCAGTGGGGAAATCAGTGCTGCTCTGAAGCCTGAATGAGGAAAGGCAGGTAAAGCACTTAGCACTGATATTCAGTTAAGGGCTCCAAAAATGCTCATTCTTTTTCCTGCTGAGCAACCTTGGACTTGACAGGTTCTCCTCAGCAGAAACAAGCCAAAGCAGCAAACAACATCTGCGGGGTGCAGTCTCCGTGTCTCCACCCAGAGCTTGAGCCTTCAGAACCCACCCCTGATATCCCAGACCCTCTCTTCCTCTTCCCCAGACCCACTCTGTTCCCAGCTTCCAGGCCCATTCCCAGAGTCACACCTTTCTCCAGGCAGCTGCCTCACCAGAAATGCATCCTCCTAGCCTGCCTAAATCCTATTTGTCCTTAGGGTCCAGCTCAAGACACTTCATCTGGAAGTCTTCCTGACCCCTTTTATCTCCTATGCTGATCAGTCATCTTTGTCCATGGTGACACCTGCCCATCTGCTGCTGAGTTCACTCCCAATAGGTAACAAACCTGAGGCAGGGGGTGGGACCTGGCCAAGTCCCCACCCCTCCTCTGCTTTTTGACAGTTGAGCACTTAACTATATGCCAGGAGCTGCACCCATTTAATCCTCATTTGATCCTCATATTCGTGCTCCCCAGGAGTTATGTTGTTTCTCTGCTTTTAAGATGAGGCAACAGATGCTCTGAGCATTGAAGAGACTTGCCCAAGATCCAGAGTTGGGATTCGAATCCAGGTCTGCTGACTCCAAAGCCTGTGATCATAACCACCAAAGAGTATTGCTTTTTCTTTTAATTCCAGGGGAAGGAGTCGCATCTCTCCTTCCTTTACTCCTGAAACTGGGGCGACATGGAAAAAGTCAAGTCCAGAGGTGAAAACATCTGGCCTTTTGAATGAGGCTCTGTGACAGTGCAGCCCATAGACACTGGAGTCAACGGAAAGGGAATCAGAGCATCCTGGAGGTGCAGCTGGCACAGCTGGGCCAAGCCCCCGTAAGCCAGTGCAGAAGCCAGGGTGCCTAAAGGAGGCCATTCTATCCTGCACAAATGGGTGGCAGGTTGTTTCGTGGGGTCGTGGCACCCTGAGGCTGTGACTGGGATCACTAATGGGAGCTTGCTCCCAGTTTCACTAAGCCCCTTGGATGCAGTCTGCCTGCAGGCTGAGTGGACCATGGTGGGATCCTGTAGGCACTGGGGGGCTGTCCTTCCGACCTTCTTCTGGTCCCTTACTGTGCAGAGGTGACCTGATCAGCTACTGGGCTACACGCATGTAGCTCCATGTTTTGTCACATGTACTTGATAGTCCTGACTCTGTCGCTGCACCTGGTTCTTGTGTGCTCTGGTCCCTGGGACTGACCAGCCTGGCCTAGGACCAGCGCATTGGGTAGCAAAAAGGCATGACCTCCTGAAATTCGACAGGCCCCACAGCAAGCATCTGGGCAAGTCCCTTGACCCCTCGGGCCTCAATTCCTCCCCTGCAAAGCAGTGAGGATATTCTTCCCGGGCAGGGGCATGGGGATTAAGCGAGACAAAAGGTACCCGGCATGTGGCAGGCAGCACCTGAAGGAGCTCCCCACATTTATGTCAGTTAGTGCTGATCTGAGCCCCTGTGGCCCGGCTTTGCAACAGGGGACTTGGGGTGACTGTTCCCCTTCTTGGCCAACAGCATGTCCATTTATTTCCTCAGTAGGCACATTCATTGATCACCATGTTGAAGGAGCCCTCTATGTTTGGTGACCAGAGCTCTCCTTTGTGGCAGCCCAGGCCCCACATGTCATGTCATGCTAAAGATGCTAGGTGGCTTTTGGGCGTTTGTCTTTTGAAAAATCAATAACTCATTAAAAAGGGACTGAATAAAGGAGTAAGCAATGAAAGCCACCTGCCATTCCCTCCATGAGTGAGGGTGAGAGTGGAAGAAGGACCCTGCCAAGGTCCACTCAAAGCATTAAGGCCTAAGCAGGCGGGAGGCTCAACCACTTCCTTCACCCTCGCTCTTCCAACCCACAAATCTGACTGTCACCCTCTACTTCGATAAACACTTCAATAGGGCCCCAATACTCTCAAGAGAGATTCTAAACCTCTCAGGAAACCCCTGCAGGTCTCCTGGTCTGCTCACCCAGCCCCTCCAGCCTTTCACAGTCAATTCCTGCCTTACACCCACACTCTAGCTATACTCCATGCCTGTGGTCCCCTGAATGGCTCTGGCCTTCACATATGCTGTGCCATCTGCCTGGACTGCCCTTCTCTCTCTGCCAGCCTGAATAATTCATGGTGCTCCTTCAAGACACAGATGGAACAACCAGCAAATCTTTCCTGAAAACTCCTCCACTGTCCCCACCCCATCCAGGGGATTGGGTCCACAGCCTCTGGGCTTCCCTCTTCCTTGGCTCATGACCTAGGGACCTCTGGGAGAGGGTCTCTATCCCCTCTGAGGACAGGGACTGTGCCTGGTGATGCCCTGTGCCCAGGGCCCAGGCTGTTGCCTGGCACAGAGTTGATGCCAGGTGGGTGCTCATTGAATGAGTGTGGTATGACATTAGCAGCAGATGCCTTTCTCCTTGTGAGTTCCCCCAGAAACCCCCACTTCAGCCTGGGACAGTGATACTTGCTCCTCAGATAGCTTTCTCTCCTCCAGAGTCCAAGCCATCAGGGGCCCTCTCTTAGGCCTCGTGATAGAAGCTAACAATTAACAAGCATTTGTTATGTGCCAGGTACTAGTGTATGCATTTTACACATGTTAACTCAGTCCTCACAACCACATATGAGGGAGATACTTGTGTAGTCACCATTTTACAGATGAGAAAACAGAGATGGAAACCAGGAGCAGAAGAGCCAATCTTTGGACCCAGGCCGTCCAGCTGCAGAGCCTGCATTTGTAGTCACAGCCCTCTCCCTTACTGAGGTTTTTTTTGTGAGGAGTTTGGGGTTGGGGAGACAGCCCAAAGCACACCATCCCTCAGACAGGGCCTCAAAGCCAGCTCTGCAGCTGGGAGGAGCCAGCAGGTCTGAGGAGCTCCAGTTACAGTAAACTGCTTATTCAGGCCTGGGATCCCCTGGATCCCCTCTGATTCCCTGCTCAGCTAGGCCCCTTGCCCACACCGCCCATGTCTCCACTGGAGAGCAGAGCCTCTGGCCTTAATCTCATTAGAAGCCATGAAATCACATTTGCAGTGTATTAATGCAGCGACAAGCCGGCCGGTCCTGCTTGTCTCCTGGAAGACAGGATCTTGGAAAGCAATCTCATGGGTAGGCTTCTCCCGGAACACCCGCCGACAAAAAGCAATTATGCTTTAAGAGGAAGATTAAAATAATATAAACCCTCCCCATGTCTGCCTGAGGGCCTCAGCTCCACTGGGCCCCCACTGCCTTCCAACAGTGGTTCAGAGGCCAGGCTTCCTGCTGGAGTGAGGGCTGGGGACAGGTTTTGCTCTCTCTCCCCAGGGTGTGCCCCCATACTCACCATCCTTTACCTCTCCCGAGTTCCCAAAAGAAACCAAGCTGTCTCAAGCCTCTGAGCCTTTGCTTTAGCTGTTCCCTCTACATGGAATGTGGGCTTCCAACCCTTGTCTACCTGGCAAACTGTCATCTGCCCAACATAATGATCATAGCTAATGTTTTGTGAGCATTTAGCATATTCTTTAAATTTACTACACATTCAATTCAATGATCCTGTCACGGGAGTACTGTCATCCCTATTACATAGATGAAGAAAGGAGGCACACGGAGGTTAAGTCTCATGGCTGGAAGGTGGCAGAGCAGGGGTTTTAAGCAGGGCTTTCATTCTCTCAACCAGGGCCCGGCCGTTTCCCCTCCTATATCCAATGACTGCACTGGTCTCACTGTGCTATCTGTCTTCCTGAGAGCTCTGAGAGGCCAGGCCTGGCACGGGGTTAAGCGTTTACCTTAACAAACATTTCTTGAGTGGATGAATTGATACACCTCTCTGCAGGGATGGTAGGGGTGCAGATGTGTATCTCGCTCCGCCTCTGTGGCTGAATCCACAGTACCTTCCAGGCTGGCTATATTCTGAAAGCCTTTGGAATCCACTCTCCTCCAGGAAGGGCTTCTGGTCTACAGTCAGGCTAGCAAAGTAGGCATCATTATCCCCATTTTACAGAGGAGAAAATAGAGGGTCAGAAAAGTGAAGTGACTTGCTCAGGAACACCTAGTATGAAGCAGAGCAGGGATCTGAATGTAAGCTGAAGTCCATGTTTATCCACTGCACCTTCTTGGCTATAACTCATTCTTACTCCTCAGGGTGGGCAAGAGTTTAATTCTGAGGCTATTATGTAACACTTTTTTTTCTCAGTGACATCGGCCAACTCCAGTGGGCCAGGGGGTTTGCCTGGGGACTCTGAGCCATTGACAGCCCCAACCCCATCCCCAGTCCTGCTTCCAAACCACCCAGGACAATAAGCAGTCATTGTTAGGGTCAGCTTAATACTGAGTAATCTGTCTTGGACAGACTTGGTGTGATATAGGGCCACCAGGCAGAAATCTGTTCCTCCATGATCCTGTCACATTGTCTAGAAAGCCCATTAAATTATGAGTCTCCCTGAAAAGAATGCTGTAAGTCATTCCCACCTCTGTTGATTACCGTATCAAAAAAAGTTGTGTGTGTGTGTGTGTGTGTGTGTGTGTGTGTGTGTGTGTATGATGGAGACCTCGATTTCCACCTGGGTTTGCTGTTGGCTCAAGGGAAAACCGATCACCTCCTCTATAGATGTATTTCCTACTCTGGAAAATGGATATTATCAAGCTTCCCTGCCCACCTCCCAAGACCATATGCTGCTCCAATGGGCTTTGCAGTTTCCCCCTTTGCCAACCTGGCTCAGAGTAGCCTGAGGAAATAGGGGATGGCAGAGGGCTCAGGGCTGTGGAGCCAGCACCTTCTCTCCATTCTATTGGCATCCCCTGCAACTCCCTTTCTCACAAGCTCTCCCTGTATCATCCTTTCTCCCTACTTGCCGTTCCCTCACACACCTCCCCATTCCTGCTTTCACACCTTTGATACACTGTCCTCTCCACCTGAAAACTGCTCTCTTCAATCTTTACTGGAACTTCATCTGTTCCTTGAGGCAGGGATCAGATATCTCCCTGACATCTGTGAGGTGGGTTTTAATGAACCGAGCAATTTTCCAGTCTCTTGCTCAGCTGAACCGCACGACCTCCTTGTCAGTAGGCACCGCTTTGCCCATTGTACAGATGGGGAACCTGACGGCCAAGTGATTTGCTCCAAGTCATACAGCTTGTACGCAACTCTAAAATGGGGTCCTAAACCCATTTGAACTTGTTTTCCTACAGCTGATTGAGTCCTTGATGACCACCCAGCTCATGCCCATCATGTCTTCCCAGCCCTCCGTCAGCTTGGAAAGTCATTGTCCTTCAACTTCTCCTATTTCCTCTCCCTACCTAGCCTGACATCTCTCCCAAGGGCTGGGGAATACAGCTACCTTGTTTAGTGCTAGGGGTGTGGATAGATGGATGGATGGACAGAGAGATGACCACCCTGGATGAAGGGAGGACCATTGGTCCCCAGGGCAGGCTGTCTGATTCAAATGGAAGAAGGATATCCCCTACTCATCTTTCATCTATCCCAAGAAAGAGGTTGGACCCTGCTGGCCTCAGTTGTTCCTGAGTCCAGGGACTCTGAAGAACCAGCCTAGGACCCAGGCTGGGGTGTCTTGGCTGACTGCTGACAGGCCAGTCCCTCACCAGGGCCAGGGCTGGCTGGCTGAGAACTGTCAGCCTTCATTCCTTGCTGCCCTCCCCCATCTGCCCTTGGAGTTTTATTAAAGATCAATTATTAAAGATTGGTGTTGCATGGGGTTTTAATTTCATCTCATATATCACACATGCCATGTCCTCGAAGCTTCTTTCTCTTTCGGTAGAGGCTGTACTTGGGGGGTTCATACAGGGATGAGGCCAGAAACGTCCCAAAGAGGTGCTGGCTTGTGTGTGGGAGGGTGTGTGCCCCAAGCCCTGTTGGTGAGTTGGTGTGAATCTATGTAATGGGCTGGGGGAATTGCTGCAGGTCCAAGATGTGGTGGGTATGTGTGTCCCTGTGCATCTGTGCATCCATGAGGGTGGCTGTGTTCTGGAGTGTCTGTTGTGGCACCTTCCAGGGGTGTAAGTGAGGAAGAAAAGAGGGATACTACCTAAAAGCCCACGAAAACTGGACCCTCCCACCCCTCCTCCCTCCTCCTTTCACCATGAAGATCATGTCTGGAGATGAGAAGGCCATCATAGTTTACTCTTTCGGAGACCATCAGTTGCTCACTGGGGCTGGGCCTGAGCTGGCTGGGAGGATCACAGATGCAGGCACCCCCATCCTCCCCATCCTCCTCACCACACACACACACACACACACACACACACACGTCACACATTCACATACATATATACACATACAGGGCCTCCAGGAGGTGTGAATTGGGTGGGAAGGCAGTCGGGGGAGGGGCAGCAGGGCCATCTGGTGTGCTCAGTTACAATAATTTGCAAATGGAGCCTCTTTCCAGACTAGCACTCTGGCTGGGCCAGCCTTCTCCAGACACCTGAAACCTGGCACCCGGGCCCCAGAGACAGTGGGGCTCACAAGTTCCTAACAGCTCTCCCCTGGGAGGCCGGCTAAGCAAGAAGGAGCAACACTATCTTCTAGATGTAGAAACTGAGGCCCAGCCCCAGCTGTTTTACCCAATGTAGACATCCCAACTCATTACTAGAACCAGTTAAACACTTCCTTCAGGGGAGGGCTAGCTGTAAACTAGCTCATTTAATCTTCCGAGCAATAGATGACACAGGAAATGTACTTGCTCTCCCCCATTGTAGAGATGGGGAAATGGAGGCTGAGGGAAGTCATGCAACCTGCACAGAGACTGATCTGAACCCAGGCCCATCTGACTCCAGTGCACCTGCCTTTCACTGTAAGCTGACTGAACCCCAAGATTCTCCTATATCTGATCTGCTGAGCTCCAGGCACCGACCCTGATAGGACTCTAAAGGCATATGTAGAAGACTTGGAAATCAGGCAGGGTGGGTTGAAGGGACAGGCTTGGGCAAGGATAGAAATAGTAGGACCCCCGCCCCGCCCCCCCCACCCCCGGCCAACTTCTACTATGCCCAGGGACCTCCTACCTCTCCTTCAGAGGCCCCTGCAGGCAGAAAGTCTTTCAGTGCCACCAAAGAAGAAGAGGGGACAGCAGGAGGCCTGCAGGGTAATTGTGGTACATTTAGCTATGGCCTTTCTCTCTCTGAGGGGGCTGGTCATGTCCCCCACCCTGCCCTCTCTGGGGCCAGCACCAGCCAGCCCCGCCTCAGCCCTCTGCCATGGTGATGATTATGTACCCCTCCCTGCATGGGTGACAGCCACTCTGGAACGTCTTGACAGTGTCTTTGTTCTCCTGAAATAAAAGAAAATGGAGTTACAAAGGGAAACCTCAGGTAGCTTTTAACGGGGCTCAGCTGCCTGGGGCAGAGTGTGTTTAAGCTGGAGGCAGTTGTCACAGGAACAGAAGGAGGAGCCACCCGCAGTCCCCCTCCTGCTCCCTTTTGCCTCTGTGATTGAGTTTACTCAAGGAAAAGGCTCTTCCAAATAGCGGCAAAGGAGAAAATCAATGAAAATTGATAGAGAAATGTAAAGCAGCTGTCCACCGTGTGTGTGTGTGTGTGTGTGTGTGTGTGTGTGTGTGTGTGTTGTGTGTAAGTGCAAAAATCATGCTGCCTAGACCCCGGCTGACCTGCTTAGGGCTGGAGGCCAGGAGGGTGGGGGGAGGGAGGGGTCTGGAAGTCACTCCGTGGCACGTGGCAGTGGAGGAGCAATGGTGGCTGGGGGAGGGGTAGCAGCAGAGTCTCACTCAGTTAGAGGAGAGATTAATATATTCAATCGCTAAGGGTAATTGAGGGAACAATTGGAGTGTTTTTTTAAAGCCCATAAAACTGCCTCATTGGAGAAGAGGAGCTGACCTGTTTTTATCCTCTGTATTTGATGCAGCATAGGAAGGGAAGAGGAGGGGTGACACTGGGGTCCCAAAGCAGAGGGACTGGAGCATCAGCCTGGGAGAGGGCTAGCAGTCCCGGTCTGATCTGTTCTCACCATTCCCACCTCTCACCACTTTGTTAGTAGCAGTCCAAGCACAGCCTTCTGGAACCTCTGTTTCCATACCTGTGAAATGGGCCAGGGAGAAGAGAGGAAGCTGCAGAAGGGGCGGCAACACAAGATGGGAAGCGGACACCCACAGGGAAGGTCAGGCACTGAGGCGAAGAGCCCTGAGCAAAGAAGTGCCCAGTTCCCCAGCCAAGCCAGCACCCCACCCCCACTGGGAGGTGAACCGGGCAGTAAAGTTAATGAAATCCACATCGTGTGCCTTTCCCCTGCCTGCACTATTCCAGTCTCCAGGGCAATAGAAATTGTGTATGCAATAGGAAGCAATAAAAGGCATAATGAATTTAAAAGCAGAGCAAAGAGAGGAGGAGGGAAAAGATCTGCTGTTGGCCCCAAGGCAGAAGGATGCCTGGGGCTGGGAAAGTGCAGACTTGGAGCTCCAGACGGAATTGGGACCAGAAAGAGTCAGAGAGGAGGGTGGGAGACGGGGAGAGGGAGGTAGGAAGGGAGGGAACAAAAGAAGAGAGACTCAGAGATAGGTTTAGGGACAGAGGGCAGAGGGCGCTAGGCAAGCCGCTGACTGCTCTGTTTCCCTCTACTTCTCCTTAATGAAATCCCCCAGCCTGTTGGTGCCAAAGCCACAATCGGAATCCACAGGCGTGGAGGCTGGTGCTCGGAGTTGGGTGATTGCTTTATTAGCTTTTTCTTCTCTTATTTTCCCCTCAGGGTGAAAAAAAAAGGTGTTTAAATGGAAAAAAAAAAAAAAACCATCCTTGAAAGCGTCATTTAAAAGGTTCCTGGGGAATGGAATCATTTCCATGAAACAAAAGTGTGATTGTTTGGAAGAGGTAAATGCCAGGATGGAATGGGGGAGGGCCGCACCGCAAACTCCCTCCTCTTTCTCCCTCTCCCGCTCCTCTCTGTATGGGAGGAAGCTCCAGGGCCTAGGGTGAAGGAACCCCCAGGATGGCTCCCAGACCTACAGGCGAGGAATTTTTAAGTTCATGTTTTCAGAAATTTCATCACGGGGAATTTCCAGCCCAAAGTTTCCCTCTGAAACAGCTCTGCCTGTGGGAGGTTGTCCTTAAACCTTCAAGATCTCTTAGAGAGGTGAGTTAGGTGCTGGGAGGGATGTGGCCGCTGAGGCCTTACAGCTCCAGGCCCAAGGCTGTTATGGCCTACCCCTGCCCCCCAATTCCCCAGGAGGCCTCATTTGCTCTTCAAAGAGTTGAGTGGGAGTCACCCAGCTGGCCAGGCTGCCAGACTTTGACCAGCACCTTGCTGCTTCCCTTACCCTCAGGGACCTACTCTGCCTAGCTCTGGACAGATGACCCTCATTCTGGTCAGATAAACTCCCTCCTACCCAGGGAAGGAGGGCCTCAGGTGTGCTGGGGTGGGGTAGCCATGTGGTCTCAAACCTGCCAAGAGGTGAATGAGGCAGCGCCAGGGACAAGATGAGTCCCCATGGAGCTCTGCTGGGAAAGGAAGCCCCTGAGCACCCTGTGCAGCTGGCAGGAAACCTGGAGCTGGTTCCCTCCTGTTGGGTAAGCTTCCCTCTGCAGCTCTGTCTGCATGCCCCAGTCCCCATCTGTGGGTCTGGGGATGAGGGAGTGATTTTATCCTGGAGTCCGTGAGTGTACATGCTAGAAATATTCACGAGGGATATGACTTTCACCACCCTCTCCACCCTCCAACACACACACACATACAGGGGAAGAAACTTGGGGACTGGAGAAGGGAAGGTATTCACTGCCTATATAATGTTAGCTCAGGGGAATCGCTTGTCTAGTGCAGTCTCCAGAATTCAGCGAAAGCTGTGACCAGCATTAGTGTGGCCATTTAGGGCTAAGTGACCTGTGGGCCATGGCTAAGAAGTGAAGTGATTCAAATTCAAAGCCAGTCACTGGAGCTCACACTGAGCCCTGCCTCTTGCTCCCTACTTATTCTGGATCATTGCATTCCTGATCCCCCTGCCCTCTGCCCCCCTGCTCCACCCTTAACCCCATCCCTCATCCCATGACCATCAGCAGTTCTGGTTTAAAAAAATGACACACAAGTTGAAGAACAACTTGTAAGCTTACCATAATGTTCTAAACTGAATAGATTCAATGGTTGAAATGCCTAATATAGACAAGACAGGATAGTTTGGAAGAGACAAAAATCAGTACAGGGAAGGCTTCCTGGAGGAGGTGATCTTGAGCCTATCCATTTGCACCTGGAACCCCAAAATCCATTCTTGGCTTTGAACTGAATATGGCTGAAGTCGGGCTCTGCTCAAGAATGCAATTCCCTCCTCTTCTCTCCATCCTTTCTGCTTACTACATTTTCTTCTCACACCCCCAACCCCCACCCCTTTTCAGCTCCCTTTCTCCTCTTCAATTGAGAACTAAAAAGGTCTGGGTTAAGTCCTTTCCTCCTGGGCTTCATTTTCCCATCTACAAAGAAGGGAGGGAGGATAGTTTCAAGGATCTCTGTGGTTCTAGGCCACATCCACTTGCCCAGGGAGCTGGCCACAGGCCTGAAGGACAGCCTGCAGCCCTACCTCTCACAGAAAAGCCAGGTTCTTGGTCTCGCTGCTGTCCTTCCAGCTGTGTCTTTGAGTCTCCAAGTCGCAGCCCCAGAAAGGTGCCTGCCTTCCTCAGGCAGAACAGTTGGATGAGTCTGCCTGAGCTGAAAGAAGCAGTTCCTCTCTTCTCTGAAGGACCCCTTTCCATTGTCTGTCCCCCACCAGCTGCCTGGCCCTGTTGTCAGGGTTGTGATTGCTGACTGCCCCCCGCCCCCAGGAGGGAAGTGATTTTCCTTTTCCTTAAAGCCATTTTCTTGTCTTGCTAGAAGCAGACATCTGACACTTTAAAAGGGAGAATGGCAGGGAGCTGATGGCATTAAATAACAGAAATTAGAGCTGCCTAAGATGGCTCAGCCATCTCACAGTCCCCTTCCCCACAGCAGTCCCACCCCTCCCTCACATGTGTTACATGTATTCAGAGCTGCAGCTTGCAATGCACTGTCCACGTGGTCCCTGGCTCAGGGTAGCCAGGCCGTGCTGGGACCTGGAGAGCAGGGGACTGCTTCTCCCTGAGCTCTGAACCTTTTGTCTACCTAGTCCTGTTACAAATTCTAGGACCGAAGGCCAAGGCCCAGGCCCTGAAGTCAGGGAGCTTGCAATCTGAAGGAAAAGAAGGCAGGTAGGAACCCAGGTATCATCCAGCTCAGTCACCAGCTCACCGCTGTATCCTCAGCACCCAGCAGAGAGCAGAACATATAGTAGGTTGTCAAAACTATTTGTTGATATAAGAATGAATGAATGAACAGAGGCCAAAGTGGTCCACGTAGCAGGCTGAGACCTATACAAGAGAAGCCGGTCCCTGCATCTCTGGTCTATCCTTCCAGTTCTTCTGGCACATGCTTCCAAATCACTCTGTCTAAACTACAGCTCAGATCTTGTCTTTCTCCTGTATAGACCCTTCTGGTGGCCCCTCATTGCCTCCTCAAGTGAACATCCACCTCACTCTTTTGCCGCCGTACCCCAATTCTCTCCACTTTCTCCCACCTATCCTCCCCCTCCCAGCCTGATTCAGCTCAGCACCCCGGGCTCCACTTCAGCCCAGACCAATGCACTGCTGGGAGACTGGCACAGCAGGAGAGCCACCCATCTTTGGCTGTAAACTTTTGTCAAACTCAGCTCTTTTTCCTGCTGCCAGCGAAGCCCTTTTCTTCTTCTCAATCAGCTTATTCTGGTCCCTTCTCCTAGAATAACCTCCCCAAAGCCATCCCTAAATGGGATCTGACAGAGTTGGCACTTAACAAAAATTTGATGGGTGAATGAATGGATAAATGAATGAATGAACAAATGAATGGAAGATTCATCTCAAATGACATCTCTTCTGAGAAGCCTTTCTTAGGCTCCAAAATCAGACATGCACATTCCTCACAAGAGCTCTCCTAGCACATACCTTGGAGGACCATCCAATGCCCACATTGTGTCTGGCTGTCTTCAAGCCAGGTGGCACCTGAGCCCAGAGACTGAACTAGCTTTGGATTCCATGCACTCTGATGCACTAAGCTCCCGAGGAAATGTTGGCATTAAATGGAATCAAGCATCCTTGGGGGTGATTCTCAGTTTCTCCACCTCTAAAATGGGCTGCTACTAGCTCCCTACTAGCTCCCACTTGTACTGGCTGTGAGGACTACCAGACACATGCCTGGTTGCAGAACTAGCTACCGTGGAGAACCCTTCTATAGCTTGGACAAAAACTAGACTCCCTCACCTGGGCCTGAGGCCGTCAGGGTTTGGGTTCAGGGCCCAGTCTCTCATGGTTGTGGGAGCTGGATGGACTTGAGGGCAGATGCACAAAGACTTCTGTCTTGGGGTCACTTGGAGCCTCCCTCAAAACCTAGTAGGAATGTATGAGATTGAGTTGGGGACTGAAGGGTTTTGGAGGTTACTCACTTACTGGGCAAAAGAAACAACAGCCAGCCGTGTCCCTGCTCTATGTAGCCTTCGCTCCATTTTCTGTCTCCCCTTTCCAGCTGGGACTCCCTGTCTCCATCCTCAGACAGCAGGTTCTCCAGAACCGAATAAGGCAACCTGAGAAAGTTCTGCTGCTCTGCTCAGCAAGGGATTCGGGACAGTCAGGCTTATCAGAGATGCTGGGTCTCCTAAATGGGGAGTCAGTAATGCCAGAACCTGAGCTGGGACCCAGGGAATACCCACAAGCAGCCTGGGCAGCTGGGGCTCTGGACTTGGTGACATAGGTTCTGGCTGGCTGGCCCCTAGAGGGCAGTTTGACTACGGATGCTGATAGGCCCAGTACACATGGAAAGCCACACTCTAGGCCAAGCCCCCACAGTGGTGGCCGTGGGGTCCACTCTGGCCTGGAGCAGAGCCAGGCTGCACAGTAGCAGTACAGGTCCTCATGCTCCTGCACTGAGAGGTTCACGAGGGGCTGGTCTGGGTGCGGGCAGCTAGAAAAGATGGCCTCGCCCACCTACAGGGCCTCCTGGCCTAAGGCCCCTCCAACCTCAGTGCCTCCACCTGCAGTTGTGTGTTGTGTTGCCCATCGTTCTTGCAGAAACCTGGGTGGGGAACATGGGACTCAGAGATACCTCTGGGGTCTCCCTGCCTCCCCCAAGGGATGAGGAAGACAAGCAGGGGTGTCAGGAAACTTGAGTTCCCAGCCTTTGAATTGAAGCCAGGCTTAGCTAAGATTTCCGCTGGGTGGCCCCTTCTTAGGACCTGCCCATGGCCCATCCTTTTAATGATGGCCCACAGGGTGGGGTGGCAAGGAGAGGGCTCCTAGCCTATGAGATAGTTCTGGGTCCTACAACCACCCCGAGGGAAGAATTCAACCTGCCTCTGATTTCTGGCCACTTAAAGGCCTGGAACCTGGTTTTCTCATTCCTTCACATCCCTTCTACTCCAGGAAACCTGTCTGGATGGACTCACAATCTAGGCATGGATCTTCTGCTCCTTCCAGATTACTTAACTATTTTCTTTGGGATTCCTGCCTTTCCACCTGATCTGGAAACTTCCTGAAAGCAATGCCCTGGTCTCTACCTCTCTGTCCACCCCCCATACCCACAGTCCAATGGTGTTCATGGCGGGGCATTCAGGGTGCTGGCTCTAATGTTACTCAGTGAGCCGTCCACTGCCAGTACTGGCCACAAACCTGCTGTGTGCTCAGCCCTTGTAAATTCACAAAGCCATTTTTCACCAGTCCTTTCAATTCCTCCTCACCTGACACTGTGCGACCAGCATTAAGGTCCCCATGTCACACTGAAGGAGGCAGGAGTTTACAGAGGGCTAGCATTTGCCTCAGATCACACAGGCAGAGCTTCCGGATTGACCCTGTCCCTCCTAGTTCCCCTGAGGCTATCCGGGGTCCCTAACAGGGCCTGGGGCAGGAGTTGAAGGGTCTTTCTTTCTCCCAATCCCCACCCTTACTTTGTACCTTTGGGCAAAGTAAAGACAAACTTGTTCCTCGTGTGGGTGAGGCTCTAGCCAGGATGCTGCTGCTCAATGACTTCAGAGACAGCAGAGCAGCAGCGGGGGCTCCCTGCAATTGCACCCCAGCCCTAGAGCTGGCCTGCTGAGGGTTACGAGCTGACAGCTACAGGGTATATCTATCCTCATTGTTAAACCCAACACTCAAGACCTCAAACGCCAGGTCCAGTGTCTTATCCTCGGCCTTTGGCCCCTGGCTGGGCATGGATGCAGGGACCCAGGGTTCGGACCCCCTGAAAGCCATGGCCATGTCAGGGACTGGCCCTTGAACTGAGCGCTGCCTCCTCCTACCCCACAGCCTCAGCCTGGGCCCCATTCGAAAGCCTCCATGCTGGGCACTCAGGGCCACACCCCATCCCTCTCTGTTTGAGGAGAAACCAGGTAACAAGCCAGGAAGTTAGGCCTGTCCCAGGGAATAAAGACTGCCACTAACCCCTGCCTTTTAGCATTTGTTAATTCAGTAAATATTTACTGAGCATCTACTGTTGCCAGGCACTATTTTAGGCATTTGGAACACAGCAGTGAACCAAACAAAGATTCCTGCCCTCCTGAAGCTTATTTTCTAGTTGGGGAGGGGCATGGAGACAAACAGGCCCTGTACATGCAACCATTCTTCCCTCAACACTTCCCTCTTTCTCCCTTACTTTCTTCTTTCCTTCTTTCTGACTGTGTTGGTCTTAGCATGGTTTGAGGGCCCTCCACATCTAACACCCCATCCTTCCCACTCCCGGCCTGCCCTCTCCCACTCAATCCCTGTGGCAAGCTCATTTTTTCTGGTGTGTGTATATGGGTACTTTAAAAAAAAAGACTGGGAAAATGCACAACATAAAATTTAACATTTAACCATTTTCGAGTGTGCAGTTCAGTAATGTTCAGTATATTTACATTGCTGTACAACCAAGCTCCAGAACACTTTTGATTTTGTAAAACTGAAACTCTACACCCATTAAACAACACCTCCCCACTTTCCTTCCCCCCAGCTACTGGCAACCAATATTCTATTTTCTGAGTCTATGACTGTGACTACTTTAGACATCATGTAAGTGGAATCACATAGTATTTGTCCCTTTGTGATTGGCTGAGTTCAGTCAGCATAATGTCCTGGGGAAGGCTCACTTTCGCCACACACCAGACTTGCCCTGTCTCCCCTCCCTGCCTTTGCTTGTGCTGATTCCTCTGCTCAAACTGCAGTACTACCTGTCACCCTATTCATCCTTCAGACCGGTTAAAAACCTCCTTCTCTGGAACTGGGTTAGTGACTTTTTCCTCTGCAACACTCTGCACCATCCTCTCCTGTCTCAAATGATAACTTTCCTACACTCAACTGAACATCCTTCAGGGATCATGTTGTTTGCCCAGGACAGGACTGGGCAAGGGGTAGGTGCCTAAGGGACCATTAAAGCATTACAGAATGAATGAATAAATGAACAAATGAATGAATGAATGAATGAATGAATGGAAGGATAAATGAATTAATGGACAAAACCGACCCTACTTCTGCTTGTGCAGAAAGAATAAGAAATGGTTCTTTTGGCTGTTTCATTTGGATTTCATCTGTGAGAAGTAAAGACCATTTGGGGTTTTGACTCACACTTGGATTCAGAGATGCATCCTGGTGCCCAGGAGTGTGGGCAGCAGTGTTGGGGGTAAGTGTCAGGAAAGAGACAGTGGTTCATAAAGCTCAAGCTTCTCCTCGCCTGGCCTCAGTTCCATGGAGCATGTCTGTAAACCTCAGTGAATTTTAGCAGGTCAGAGGTGGATAGCACTCCCATTTTACAGATGGAGAAACTGAGCCCAGGATAGCAGAGTAAGACCAGATCCCTACTCCTTTCCCAGGATTCACTTCACTCCCAGCTGCTTCCCTGATTCAGCTTCCTGTGGTTTTCAAAAGGTTTAAACTCCAGGCAGAGGCCTGACTTCCACAGAAGTCAAGAGGGGGTGGGGCAGGGAGTGAGGTGAGCAGAAGAGGCAACAGCGCTGACTTCCAAGCCTCCTTCCTTCCGCAGCCCCAGCATGAAAGGCCTTAATGGGGCCCTCCAGTCTTCTTTCTTCCTGGAAGAATGGCTTACTCAGAGGCTGCTGGCTTTGTCTGGAAGAGCCTGGGCCTGCAATTAGCCCACCCCAGAGGGTTCTCTTCCTGCTTCCCACAATAGCTCCTTTCAGCCTCCCCCACGACACCTCCTCCCATGGCTCTTATGTGCCTTCAGACCCTTGTTTGAAGGACCCACCTCCAACTGCTCCCATTCCTGGCCTCTGCTCAGAGCTGAATCCTCCCTGAAGGAACATGTGTGAGTTCACTGGACCCTTCAAGGGTCTGGGGGCTGGGGCTATTACTCGCTTCTACAGATGGTAAAAGAGAGGCACAGAGAAACCAAGTAGATGAGTGAAAGTCTGGACCTGCACCTCAGGCCTCCTAATCCCAGGCTAGTATATCATATGATCACTGCTGCTCCACGGTGGGACTTCAGTAACCAGTGCCCTCCAGCAGCCTTCCCGCCCACACAGTGGGACTGTCCCAGGCCCACATCCCATGCCCTCCAAGTCCACAGGGCCAGAGGCTCAAGGGGTGATAGAATCACAGACCCGACTGGCAAAGTGGAGCAAGGCGGCCAGCTTCTCCCCATTGCGCAGGTGGGAAAACTGAGGCCCAGAGCAGGAATGGGCCTTGTTTGTGGTCATTCAGCTAGTAAGTGGTAAAGGAAAAAATAGAAGCCTAGTCTCTTCCCTACACTGATTGTGGTGGTTACCTTGAAACTCTCCCCTTTGAGTGGTAACTCTGATCCAGTGCCCATGCTTCCAACCCCACATGACTTCCTGCTCCAGGCTCCAGCACAGAGCACTGTCATTAGAGTCTTGGGACAACCTTGAAGCCCTCTGACTCTGGCCTTCAGCCAAGCAGCAGCTGGGCTGCACCCATGATCTCTGGAATCACCGTGGCAGCCCTGCTCTGCCAGCCTTGGCTCGGAAGGGATAAAGTTCCTGGGGTGGCAGGAGTGAGAGGGTGCCAGCCTCTCTGGCAGCATTAGCAGCACTGACTTTGCCTTTCAGAAATGTGCTCAGTTGCCCAGCTGCTCCACTGGCTCCAAGGACTCAAACCCCTGCTTGGGGGCCCTGCAGAATCTGAGGGTTCTGAGACCAGTGCCCATTCTCCTACAGCATTGGAGACGGACAGAGCAGATATGGGGGGAGGGGGGCAGGAACTGGCAGGGGCAGCACAAAGTCAGCACATAACAGCCCAAGAAAAGGCACTGCCCAAAACCTTTAGGAGGAGAAACCAACTTCACAGCCAGGCTCAGAGAGAAGGAGACGGAGAGACAGAACAGTGGGAGAAAGGGAAAGACAGAGAGAGGAAGAGAAAGGGAAAGAGAGAAGAGAGAAAGACACGTAGAGATTGACAGAGAACGAGGCAGAGACACAGAGAAAGAGAGACAGTAACATAGGAGACAGGCAGGCTGAGTCAGACAGAGAGAGAGAGTGGGAGAGAGAGACAATAATAGGAATGGAAAGATAGACTGATAGACTGGGACAGACAGGCAGACAGAAGGACAGAGAGAGAGAAAGAAAGAGAAAAAGAAGTGAAATAGGAGATGCTGACAGACGGATCCTTGAGTGGGCAGAGGTTTTGCTGTATTCTCATTAGACAGATTGCTGAGAGGTGTGTCTCGGGCCTGCTGTTTAATCAACTCTGGGGGCCTTTGCCCAGCCCCAGGGACTGGCCCCAAGCCACAGAATGGAGCAGCATCCAAGATCTGGGAAGGGAGGTTTCTGGAAGAACAGCCATGTAGGTGGCAAAGTGGAGGAACAGCCACGTAGGTGGTGATGGTGGTGGGGATCTCTGACAAAACGTCTCTTAGCTTAGTTATTGTCCCTGGTATATCACGTGGCTTCTCTGGGCTTCTGTTTCTTCTGGAGGTGAAGGTGAGTAGAGCAGGGGTCTCTGAGGTCTCCTCCAGCCCTCAGATCTGGCCTTAGCAGGCTCTGTCTTTGTAGCTAACTTAACTGCTCTATCCTATTTAACTAATAATCTCTACCTCATTGTCTAAGATAGCTGCTTGAGATCCAGCCATTGCAACTGTATTTCAACTAACTGGAAGGAAGAAAAGAGTAAAGAAAACATCTCTCTTTTAAAGAACACCTCTCTTTGGAAGTTAGGCTAAATACTTTATTTTCTATCTCATCGGCCAATACTTAGTCTCAGGGCTGCATCTAGCTTCGGAGGAGGCTAGGGAATGTACAATACTAGGCTGTGGACAGAATCCATTTCACACAGCTCAGTAATGACTTCACAGCTCCTTATTCACAGCAGGCTTCAACACAGCCTCATGATGTTTTCCTTTTGCTTACTAGATAGATTTTAAATATACATTTACATAAATATACATTTCAAAATAATTTGCACATTATACAGCAACTTGCATTATTGGTTATTGCTGCTTGGCACTATGTCTTGGGGGCTCTACCATGCCAGTCCACAAGGAAGTACCTCCTTTGGACAGCTGAGTGGTACCTTACCATACCGATGTATCAGAGCTTACTGATGGGTATTGGACTTGGTTACAAACAACAATGGGTGTCTTCTCTGCATATATAAATGCAAGTGTTCCTTGAGGATAGATTCCTAAAAATGGACCAAAGTTTAATTCTCTTTGTGTGGTGCGTTGAGCCCTTTCTGTCTAAAACCCTTCTCCATAGGGAAGACAGTTGGTCAGGTCAGAGCCAGGGGACCCCTTCCAATGTGGCTTGGGCTAGTCCCTCTCCCCTTCTCTTCCACTGAGTAGGCATAGCCCTGACATTATCCTTGCTTCTGTGCCCACTATTTTGGAGGCTTCACCATTGTTGAAGCCTCACATCCTAAAGTCTGTGCTCCTTGGGCTGCCCCATCCTTTTATTGACTATACTCCCTTTCTCCTGAGAGGAGGAAGAAGACCCTTCCCCAAGAGTCATCCTGGGAATTTAGGGCCACACTTTTATCCCTTCTCACCCCTTCCTGCGTGCCCCAGCATCACATTTTAGCATCTTCTGAGCACTTTTCCTTTCCTTAGTCCTGTTTATACCCTTCTAGGAAGGGGATGGGAGAGCATAGTGTGCCTAAGCCCACCCCCTGCTCAGCGACGGGGATCAGGGGTCTGTCTCTGCAGCCTCGGGGGCTGCGGGAGTGTACTTGGGATACATGACTGCCCCAGAACCCCAGCCTTCTTCTAGGGAAAGACTGGGCTATGAGTTGAGGAGAAATCTCTCTGAGTGGGCCTTTTGGCTCTCCCCTCGGAATGGATCATACCTGAAATATGAGCCCCAAAGCCCCAAGAAAATGTGACACATTTCCCCTTTCTCCTGATCAAGGGCCCTCAGCCCAGCTGGGCAGCAGCAGGAATGCTGATCAAGTTATTAAAAGCTTAGCTGGTGATTCCCCTCCAGCTTGGTGCAATTCATCAGGCAATCTGCCCCGCCCCCAGTGATGGATGGTGACAAATGAGGGTAGGTAGGGGGTTCCGGAGCCCATCCAGGGCCACAGCTGGGGAACTCAACCATCAAAGCCTTGAGCAGGCTTCTCCACCGAGGTGACTCTGAAGGCCAAGGAGATCAAGTTTCGGGCAAATGGTTTGAGGGGTGGAGACGCTCCTCCGGAGACAAGCTGTCCTGTGTGTGGTGTGGGGCCCCAGCCCTGCTGTAGGCCTGAGCTGGAGAAGTGGGGGTGGGGTGGGCTTCTCTGATTCTGAATCACAGGCAGGAGGCCTGGGGGCTGGAGGAGGGGCCTGGCCTGAGCTGGTGGGAAGGAAGGAGCTGCCTTTCTGGGAGGAGATCAAACACCTTTGAAAGCAGGTGCTGAGGACGTTGCTCAGGGCCAAGTGCTGAAACTGCACAACCAGCCAGCCCTCTGGGATCCCAGCCAGAGCCTGTGCTGGCGCTCAGAGGAGGAGGCTCTAGTTGTTGGGGAGCACCCTGTCTGCCTGGAGGGACAGGACTTCCCAGGGTGATCAATAAGGAGAGGAAGAGATACAGAAGGCAGAGGCCAAGAGAACGCCTGGTGGAGGTGGGCCAGGTAGGACTGAAACAGGTGGGGGGAGCAGGGAGATGGCATGCTGCGGGGAACAGAGCACCAACGAAGGCTTGGAGGCAGGAAGCGGGCAGGAATGGTAGGGCTGAGCAATTCCGACAGATGAGGTTGGAGACCGGGAGATGGCTATACTGGTGGATACTGGGGAGCTAGCGTGAGCTCCAAAAGGCAAGAAGAGTCATGTCTGAATAGGATCTGCTTGTGAGCAAGAGATTGATGGAGAGTCCTGTCCTATGGGAACAAGGAGAGAGCACTCAGGGGATCTGCCCAGCAGTCAGTGTCCTCAGTGAGGAAGGAGGGCAGCACAAAGCCTGCGTGTCAAGGCCAGACTGTGGTGGCACCACCCCAGGGAGGACGTGCTGGGAAGGGAGAATCCAGGGCTCTTATAGCTGAGGGAATTGTCATGGCCTTCGGGCTAGTCCTCCTCTGCAGACAGGAAAACTTCTGTAGCATCCTGATACCAGTCTCTTCGTGATTGCCTCCCCGCTCTATGGGGGGCTCACTACTCTGTGAAGTAGGAAAACTATCTTTGTCTTGAGCTGAAATCTGTCTCCCTGCCTTCCCTCCTCTGAGTCAGTTCTAGCCTAGTCCTCTGGGAGGGGAAGAACAGCCTGCTTTCTGGGAACAGGCAGCTACCCTCCTCCTCCTCACCAGTATCCACACTCATACCAGAGCGGTCTGGCCTAAGTCCCTTATTTTCTGATGATGCTGTTGGTGAGGGAGCAGGAGAGTTCTAGAAATGGCATGTCACATGATGCTTCTGATACTCCTACATAGCAAGGGAGGTAAGGGGTACAGAGCTGTCCACACTCTCCCCTCATGACCTTTGCAGCCAGCAACACTGCATTCCAGGCACCGAGTGGGTTCAGGCTGGGTCTGGAGCCAGGGTTAGGCACATATGTCTACCAGGGGCATTTCCATAGGTGTGTGAGTGTACTGTGTAGACGGGTACAACCTCCTAGCTCTCTGGCCTGCATGGGGTGGAACCCTTTTATCCATGGGTTCACAGGGGGGACAGGCTGCACAAGCAGGCACATGGGCTATCCCCCCAACTCCTGGACCAGAGCCCCCCTTGGTGATTCTTTGTTGTGCTGATGGCATTCGAGGTGTTTCTGAGGCTCTGAGGCTTTACTGAGGTTTGGGTGGTGTAAAACTTTTGAAGGGAGCAGTTGGACTTAGAGAGCCAAGGGCTGGGATGGGAGGATGGTGAGCAATGGGGGTCTCTGGGTTTCTGTAACTGCTCACCATGGTTTCAATGAGATTTCTTGCCTGATTTGCCAGAGTTTGAGGGTCCTTGAAATGTGGCTGAGGTCCTGAGGTCCTGAGGTATTTTAGATGTCCTGGTGTGTTCATGAAGTTCTGGGGATTCATGAGGGTGATATTGAGGTGATATTGAGGTTCTGGGGTTCTTGTTGTGTTATTAAAATTCTGGGGCTATTGCTGAGATTCTTGAGATGCTTTGGGGGTCCTGGGCATACTTGGGGGTGTTTCTGAGTCCCGGGTCTGCTGCTGACCTTAGGCATTCATTCTGGTCCACTCCTTTTAAGTGTAACACTTTGCCCTTTGAGGATTCTGGTAACTACAGGCCAAGGAAGGTACACACGCACATGGGCCTCTGTTTCTGGATGCAAAAATTCCCCAGATTTAATCAACTTGAAGAAAAACAGGGGGAGGAAGGAAGCCCAGTCCCAAGGACTTCTTGGGCCAGTTCCAGCCAGAGGGGCAGGGCAGACTGCCTTTGTCTGCTCAGAGCCCGGATGCTTTTTGCTAGCCTCCTCCCACAGTGAGCAGGGCTAAGCTACCCTAATCTGCACCCAGCAGAGAGAGCCCCGCTGGCTTGGGTGCTCCTTGGATATGGCATCAGCCTCATCGGCATGGGTTCTCGAAAGCCACAGCTGGGAAGCCGTGCCCCCTGCCCTGCTCCCTCCTTGCCTCTTAGACTCCCCTTCTCTGCTCTCCGAAGACACTTACACTCATTCCAGCTACCACTGCTGACCATGTCTGATCTTAGAGCCCCTACTCCAGGACCCCTCCTCCAGGAGGAAGCCTTCAAGACTGCCCAAACCATCTCCTCACTCCTCCTCCCCACTCCTCTCCTCTGAGCTTCTGCAGTCTGTCTCTCAAGTACCTCCACTCTCTGGCCCCTCCTCTTCTGGTGGCAGGTGCTGGTTTCCTACTCTTTCAAGTGTGCCTCCCCTTGTAAAGCGAACTCCAGAGGGCAGGTCCTGGACTCTGCCGCCAGGCCTTGGGAGAAATTCTTTAGGAGAACCTCATTACCCTTTCTCCTCTTATTACTTTTCCTTGCCAGCTTGCAGTCCCAACACCTCAGAGCTAACCCTCCCATTTTGCAGATGCAAGTTCCAAGCTATTCTAGCTCCAAGCTGAGGAGATACTTTAGGATCAAGAAGTGGGGTCCCCCTCCCATCCTGAGCTACACGGCCACCCAGTATCCATGGATCTCCAATCTAGCCTGTCTTCCCGCCCCTGTAAGAGTGGATAGGGGAAGAGGGGCCAGGAATCTGGGTATAAGGCAATGGGAGATGCCTGGACAGTCACAGCTGCTCTCTGTGGCTTTAACCTGGTATGCTGGCTCCACATTCTGGGACCATGAAGTCATTGAGGGCGGGGAGTGGGGGCCTTGGGGGATAGGAGAGTTCACAATAAAAGAGTCTCTAGGCTGGATGACCCACCCTTCCTGGGTCAGAGGCAGGGCTGAGTTCTGGAGAGATGAAGGGACTTTACTCAAGGTCACAGGGCCAGCCCAGGGCTCAAACCCAGGTAGGCTGCCTCCCCAAGCAGTATTTTCCACTGCCATGTAGAAACCGTGCTGTTACCTCCTGGACCTTCTCCTTTCTGTTCCCAGCCCAGTCCTGACCCTGACCATGGTGCTGGGCACAAGACTGCTCCCTGGCCCCTGTGCCCACACCTAGGAGTTGGATGAAGCTCACCATTTTCTCACCTCTGCTGAGGGCCTCCCTGAGGGTGGCCTCTGCATCACTCTACTGAGGAGGGTGGGGATATCATGGGCCCTGCACTATCTCTGGGGGGAGGGGTGGTCCCGCTGGAAGTACCTTTGGGGGCAGAGCAGGGTTTGGCTCAGGGAGGGGTGTTGTGGGGAAGGGACTGTGCCTCATCTTGCCTGGGGCCCCCGAGGCTGTTGGAGGCTCCTGCAGGCAGCCCTAATGCCTTTCCTCAGTGCCCAGTTGGGTACCTTCCTCTCTTCCTTCAGGCCTCTGCTCAGATAACATCTCCTTAGCAAGGCTTTTCCTGACCTAAAAAAGCCAACTCCTGTCTGTCTATCTCTTTTCTTATCCCACTTTATTCTCCCTCTCAGCACTCATGACGCATTTTGTCTCCCCGCTCCCCCCACCACACATCAGGTTTCCCGAGGTACAGGACTTGATCTCTCTTGCTTGCTGCTGTATTCTCAGCATGTGGAACCTGGGCTGGCACACAGTCGGCCTGCAATTGACATTTGTTGAATAAGTGAATGAATGAATTAACCAGGCTGGGGAGTAGATTCAGGCTCCCTTCAGGGAAGGAAGTAGTTTCTGACAGACAGATGTCCCACCATGAACATCTCTGCCTTGTAGAGGAAGTAAGCTTCCTGTCACAGACTGGACTCTAATTTTTAGAGGTATCATGAGGCGGATTTAAAATCAAATAGGAGTTGGTTGCTCCCTAAGCTACCTGTCTGAGGCCTATGAGCAGTGAAGGGGCTGTCAGGCTCTAGAAAGCCCTACTGGATAAACCAGGGCATAACAGTAGCACGCACAGGACAGGCCCATGGAGGAGTGATGGTCTCCAGAAAGAGCATAGCTTTGCCAAGTCCAGGTATAAAGTCCCTCTGACCTAAGCACTGTGTATCAGGGGAAGCGGGGAGGTGGAGGAGAAGAGGCAGAACTATGTCCTCGGAGCTCACAGCCAGGCCTGGGAGGCAGGATTCACCCCAAATCCCTGGGATTAGACAGGCGGTATGGGCTCCTGCACTGCATCAAATAAAGTTCAGGTTCAGCTCTGAGTCAGCAGACACTGAAATTCCGTGGGTTGGGGAGGGATGGTCAGAGCCCTCTTCCTGGAAGAGGGGCCATTTGGGAAGAAGCGGGAGGAGCCAAGGCCCTCTTCCTGAAAGGCTTTGTGGGCCTGCTTACGGAATTTGGATGGGAAGACTTTAAGATTTCAAGCCCTGTCCCCTTTGAGCCTTTTCCCATGCTGCTCCCTCTGTTGAGATCATGCTTCTCCACACTCCTCCTCCTCCTCTTAACTCCCACCCTCTGCTCAGCTGATTTTTTCCTGCTCTCAGATCTTCACTCAAAGTTACTTTCTTCAGGAATCCCCTCATTCTTTCAGACCAAATTGTCTCCCGTGGTACACATGTTAGGGCACTCTGCTTTCCCTTTATGACCTTCAGACACTTCAGGTCATTTACCTACTTGTCTGTGTCCCCTAAACTGTACACGCTCACATCCCATGGCCCAGAACAATGCTGGCACTTAGTAGGTGTTAAAAGAATAAGGAGATGAATATCTTTTTAAAAACTCTGTTGAATGGATGCCTAAGCTAGGTAGGGCCATGGCCCAGGCCCACTATGGGTTACTGGAAGAATGGACCCTCAAAGGTTCAGGAGTCCTGATCCCCACCCAGGGGTAGGGGGCTTGAGAACTGCTCTCTGCCTTCCTCTGCATCTGGTCTCATGCCCTTACTCCCCATCCAGGCTTGAACAGGAAGGGGAGGGAAATGGGCTGGGGGGCAGCTTCTTAGGGGAAGGAAGATGGAGAGGAACCCCAGCCCTTACTAAGGCCCTGCCTTACTCATCCTTACCTTCACCAGATACCCTGGAAGGAGCAAAAAGCAGGAGGGTTTCTCCTTGCCTACACATGGGTCTGGTTCGTGCTTAAAGGACTAATTTGTGCCTTGTGGGGGTGAGTTATCTTCTTGTGAAATCAAGTGGGAGAAACAAAAAAGTTTACCAGACACATGTTGCCTCCTTCATGGAAACCCAGGAGAAGAAATAGATAGGCTCCCTTCCTGTCTTTGCCTAGCCCAGCCCCAGCTATCTCCTTGGGTTGCAGAATGCCAGAGCGACTAGAGTGAGAATGAGGCCCTGCAGATGTAGTGGGCAAAGGTGTGGTAGCTTTGGGGCAGGTGCTGAAGGCAGGTACTTGTGCCAGTCAGTGCAGGGCCAGGTGCCAGTGGAGCTGGGGCCTCCTCCCCCAAGGAGGGGGCTCCGACAGGACCATAGTGTGTTCCCACCACTGAGACCCAAAGGGGTGATCTCCAGGGAGCCTGAACAAAGAGGGGGATTGGGCTGAACGGGCTGGGAGTCCAGCTGGGAGGGTCCAGCAGACTAGCCGAGTCCGCCCCGAAGCCAGCACACCCTTTCATCTCTGCAGCTCCTTCCTCCCTGGCCCTTCCTTGAGTATGTGTTTGTGGGTCTCTCTGAGTGGGTTTGGGGAGGGGGAAGGAAGGAGGGGTCCTCTGTGGGCAGCTCAGATTGGACAAACTTTCTTTGAAAATGATCCTTTGAGCGAAAGCCTGCTGGTGGTCAGACAGTTAGACAGACAGGTGATCCAGCAAGAGCTCAAGGACACCTAAGGAGACAGCTACCTCCTGCGGCACCGGGTGGGGACGTAAGAAGTCCTTCCCCTCTTCCCCCTCCCCTTCCCCTTGCCAGCCAGACCAGGCCCTCACTCCCAGACACACTTTTCCCAGAGAGCTAAAAGAAAGAAAGTAACCTTTAGGATTAAAGAGAAACGTTTCTTTGTTTGGGTTTCTTTCTTTCTTTTTTTTTTTCTTCTAAGCTTCTTTTCACATCTGTAGTGGCTTTTTTTCATTTTGTCTGAGAGTCAAAGGAGAAGGACCGGAGAATGTCCGAGGCAGCCGGGAACCAGACCTCCTCAGGGGACACAGACGACTATTCCTATGGCAGCTGGTATATCGACGAGCCTCAAGGTGGCCAGGAGCTCCAGCACGAGGGGTAAGTGGAACCCCTGGCTCTGTGGCCAGCAGAGAGTACGGAGAAGACTCTGGACTCTGCCACTCATTTGCAGTGTGACCCTTGGCAATTCGCAACCTCTCTGGGCTTCAGAGTCCTTATAGGTTACATGAGTCCACCAGCCCTTGCCCAGGTGGTCACCTTAAAAGCACCTGTGTGGTGAGTTTAAACTACAGATTCCCGGGCCCCATCCTTGGAATGGGCAACTCTGGCCTGTAGCCAGGATGCAGAGTGATGGATGAGTGGTTGAGAGAAGTCAGTCCTGCCTTCAAGGGGTTAATGGTCCCTGTGGTGACCATCTGGGATGTGGTGTTAGCAAGTGTCAGGTTCTCTGGGCAATGCTGGGGGGCAGGGGGAGGCAGAGAACCAAGTAAGAAAGCCTGGTGGGGGAATCTTTGAGGAAACAGGCCGCCCCTGTTGTCTTTGGCCGGCCTCAGGGTCTCTGTGAAGATGAGGAGGTCCTGTTCCCTCTAGCAGGAGTGCTCTGGCGAGCCCTAGAAGGGAGGCGGCCTCAGCCCAACCCAGTGTGCCCTGTGGACTCAGGCCACAGCTGTCTTTTCCAGACTGTTTCTATCTTTCTTTCATCTGGGTGCCCTGGAGAGGGAGCTGGGCCTCCCTGTGCCACCACATGCTGCCAAGGACACCTTGCCTCTGAGGGCCTCAGAGCCCAGTTCTCCCCTCTTTGCTTCTATCCCTGACCCCATCCCCCACCTCCCTGCTCTGCGTGAGAGTTGGAGGAACTGGTAAGGTGAGGTTGAGGAGTTGCCGAGCCAGATGTGTGCACATCTGTTCTTCATCAACAAGAAACTGGAGAAGGAGAAATGCTTGCATGCCTCCCCAGGGGCTGGGGCTGGGGCCAAGCCAGACTTGGGTCACCCAGCAGGGACAGAGGCCCCACCCAGGCCTGGGGAAAGGAACTGTTTGCAGGACTTCAGGCTCTGACTACCTGGTAAGCAGCCCTATTGTCATCAAGGGTGTGCCCCTTCTCCCCATCCCTGGCTGACCCCCGCCCCCCCAACATATGTATGGGGAAGGAGGAGCAGCAGAAGGGGGAGGGGCTCAGGAGACCTTGGAGGACACAGACCCTGGCCTAAGTTAAGGCCTTGATCAGAAACTGTGTCCTTGGGGACCTCAGGGTCTGGTCATTGACTGGGGCCAGGCGCCTACAGCCAGCTCTGTAGCTGGGGTATTTATATATGGTCCTAGAATAAAGTTGGGTGTGTGTCAGGGACTGGGTACTGCCTCTAATGTGGGTGGCATATAGAATTTGCAGCTCGCTTCTTCCACTGCAGGGAAGAATGAAGAGGTTTGTTTGAACCTACTTACTTAGCCAAACCAAGCAGAGCCTGCCTCCTCCCTACCACCCCCTCAAAGGTGGGAGCAGGAAGCAGGGAGCCCAGGTGAATCCCATGGAGGTGAACTCGAACTCATCTCGCCCTGTGTGAGTCAGATGCCCCAGGGAGATTGGGCACCAAAGCTTTGAGGAGCCATGACAGTGGTCCTCCTCTGTGCCTTAGTGTGCCCCAGCATGCTTGGGACTTGGGGAAGGTGGGCTCTGTTGACAGTGGCTGGGATGGACTCAGTCTCCTGTGCCCCTTTGGTGCCAGGACCTGTTTGAAAAGATTGGGGGTTGAATCTGACAGGGATGGGATATGTCATCTGGGGTCTTTTGTGGGCATGGGTTTGCTTGGCATAAGGTGAGCTGGCCCTTTTCTCCCTCAGAAGCCTCTCTGGCTACTTATGTGCCCAGCTTAACATGTGCCCATGTGCTATCCACTCATCATCAATTCTGAGCTTCCTAGCCAGGGCCTGAGGATACAAATATGCCTGTGGCAGCTGTCCATGATGTCACTTACTTCCCCCCACTTTAAAGGGCTGCTTGGAAGGTGAAATTGGACGCTCATCCCATGGCCTTTCCTCTTACCATATGAGGCCCATGCCAGGGTCATCTGCAGGCCCTTCTTCTGTGTGTAGGGGAGGTCAGGAAGCAGGGTTCCAGGCCACCCAGGACTTCATGCCGCCAGACCTCCACCCCAGACAGTCAGCCCTTCCTTCTTACCCACAGAGATGTGCTCTGCCCTAGCCTCTGGATGGGGCCCTTTGCAGGCTCCTGTTTAGAGCCAAATTCTGGAAACAGTTGTTTGTCCCTTTGTCTCGGTGTCCTCAGCACACTGCTGTTTGGCCTCTGTCCCTGAGTGTCCAAGACCAAGCCTTAGCTCCTTGGGCTACATTTGACTCTGGTGCTCAACCCTTGTCTTGGAATAAGGCCCAGAACCCCACAGTCATTCCGGAAACTCCCCTCCCCTCTGCTCCTCCACATCAAGGCATGTACATTCTTCCTCCTAAATACCTCTGAGATGCAGCCTGCCATTTTCCACTCCCTGGTGACTATTTATGCCAAACCATTTGAAAATGCTTATATTCAACTATTTTTAATTTACGGAAATGGCAATTTCATATGTTTCAACTTAATATCTTCTTTTACATACTCCTTACTTCACACCTCCCAGTCAGACACAGGCACTGGAGCCAGACAACCTCAGTTCGAATCCTGGTCTACTGCTTTACTAGCTGTGTGATTTGGGCAAGAGTCTTAGTCTCTCTGAGCCTTGGCTTCTTGCCAAGGGGGAAACTAATAGCACACACCTCGAGTAATAACTGAGTTAATACATGGAACCAAGAGTGCCTAGCACTTAGTCAGTGCTTAGTAAGTACTGGTTACTACTGTTATTGTTACTCAAATTTAGCCACAGATATCTCCTAAAATCCCAAACACTGCCCTGCTCAGATGCCCTCAGTGCCTCCCACGCCTGCTATAACCTGCTCTAGGCATGCCCTCTGGGTTAAAATCAACCTGAAAGTCATTTCTGGCCTCAGTCACACAACCTGCTTGTCACTCCCCTTGCTCTTCCCTCTTCGCGGAGCTCCTTTCCCCCTTCTTTGCCTAAAGAGATGCTCTCATCATCTTTAAAACTTAAAGCAAATGACACTGCCTCTGATTCCTTGCTTCAAGGTTCTCTCCCTCCCCTGCATCCTTTACCACCTGAGGATCAAGCTCCCCACCCTGTCTGAGGTGGTATTCTTTGTGTCCATGCCATCCTGCCTATCCCACAGCACAAAACATAGGTCCGTGAGCCATCGGCCAAATATCTGTTGCTCAGACCTCAAACATGAGGGTCCGTGAGCCTTGGCTGAACTGAACTAAGGGGTAGATGGGGACTCCAGATGCTACAGAATGGGCCAGAGGTTCCCCTAGTCAGGGCTCTGGAGAGGATTCATTGGGGTGGTGGTGCTCCTGGTTTGCGGTGAGTGAAAAAATGGTCAGGCTGCCCGAGGGACAGTTTGCTGAGCTACTGGCCTGAGGGACAGGGTTGAGCAGGACCTAGGGGTTGAGCAGGGTTGAGCAGGAGATGCATGCTGAGAGAGCCTAGAGAGGTGATTTTGAGCTCTTGGGTCTAAGAGGGGCCCTGCCTTGCCCAAACCCCACCCCACATGCTGGAGTAGGAGGCCTCAGATTTGGAAGTAAGGTGAGTGAGGCCTGAGCTCAGACAGTGGGAACCTGACCCCCTACATAACACCTACTCTACCCATGAGCACAATTCCACTTTGAGAAGAGGCTAGCTCTGTCTTGGCCAAGAAGTTGGACAAAACAGACTTTTTCTGTTTCTCTACCCCAAGGACAAGCCCAGGTGACCAGGTTCTTCTCTTCTCACTCCTGAGAGAAAGCAAGCTCCAAGGAAACTGGGCTATCCCAGAAGAGTCCTAGTGCTCCAAGCTCACCCTGCAGATGAGGCCTTAGGAGTCTTCTTTTTCACATAGAAGGAGGGTGCCCAGGAGAGGGGATGAGCCTCCTAGGCAGGGAGGGTCCAGCTGTAGCACAGGGCTTCCTCTGATGCTTCACCCCGCAAGGCATCGCTGGACTTGCTCGCACTGGTGTCCTCCCTCTGGCACTCCCAGGCTCCACCTGGGCAAACCCAGAAGTCTCTCTCACCTCCAGGGATCCAGTCCTATTTGCCCCACCCGCCTCCACGTCCAGGTCCAGCTCTGAGCTCAGGACTCCTACCCCTTTCTCTGCCACATGACCTAGCCAGGAAAGTTGAAGCCTTCATTGTGCTCATTGATCTCTTTATCTGTACCATGGGCCTACCTCTGTGCTCAGCTATGGTGAGAGCAGGCCATAGGAAGCCTTTGTGGTAACTAGAAAGAGGGACCCCCATTTAGATGTACGCAGCTCAGTAGGTGCAGGGCTTGATGAGGAGTGTGGCTTGGATTTCAGACCATACTTGTCCCTTTGTCTGGGTGTCCTTGTACAGTGTGCAACCTGCTCAGCTTTACATGAAAGGGAAATGGGAAAAGAAGAGACGTAAGTCCTAGAAGACCAAGGAAGATCATTCCAGTCAGACACAGATCAAACTCAGACACCAGTGAGTGGAAGGCAAATTGTAGGGCCAAACACTTGATTGTTTGACCCAGGCAGTATGCTCAGCCACAGTTCTGAGGAGAAGTCTGTGAGGCCTGGAGCAGTCAGGGAGGCTCCTTGAAGGAAGGAGGGATGAAGTGGGTCTTGAAGGCTCAGAAGGATCTGGGTGAGAAAGAAGAAAAGTTCAGGCCAAGTTGGCCCACTCTGTTTTTCCTAACTCTTTCCCTAAGAGTTCCCTGTCTCCTTCAGTCCTGGAACCTCAGAGCTTGGCAGGGGGCTAACATACCATAGAGGCATGAGAGCCCCAGAATGACCCTGAGAAGGTAGAACGGGGCAGACTTGTACATAGGGGAGATCAGAGAGTTGATGGAGGTAGAGCTCCAGTGTAGACAGCCTGGAACCCTAGACCTGGGTGTATACCCAGGGGTTCTTTACCCAGGCCTGACCTTCACTCACTCTGCAGGGCAGTACCCTCCTGCCATCCCAGTGTGCCACCCAGCCTCCTCCACGCCTGCTTGGCTGTGCTGTCGGTGAGTCGAACCTGAGTCCAGACTGGCTTGCAACCTGCTGCCAGCCCGGGCGGGGGGACTTGTGTGTCCTGGTAGGGCTGGTACGGGGGGCCCCCGGGAGCCCAAAATGTGGGAGGAGGGTACTCAAATCAGGATGTAGGCCAACCCAACAGTTCAGACATTTGTCACCACCTGGCCAGTCCCTAAGATGCCACATAAGTGTCCTCCGGGGAATAGGTGGCTTCCTGGTTACTGAGGCCGAGCCCTCAGACTCAGCTCCTCAAGGAACACCTGGACACCCCAACCCTTCCCTCTGCTGTGCTCTCTTTTCAGATCCTTGTGTTGCTGCTGCTGGCCATGCTGGTGAAGCGCCGCCAGCTTTGGCCCCGCTGTGGGCACGGCAGGCCCGGGCTGCCCAGGTTGGTGCTATAGCAACCAACTCAGGGAGTGCAGCTGACAGGGCCATTCTTGGGGGTGGTGATTTGTTAGGTACCTAGAAGCCAGTTCTGGCCTCAGTGATACCCCCTCAGCTTTGGGGCTCTCCCCATCCCCACTCAGATCAGATCTCCAGGTTTAGTCAGGACCCCCAGAGAGAGGGAGAGGGACCCGCTTAGGTCTACCTGCTCCTGTTCCAAACCCCAAAGAACCACAATCTCAATAGGGTCCAGCTCCAGGACACACCTCATAAGACGGCCCACAGTCTGGACAGGCCATGGCTACCTGACACCACTGTGACCTTCATTGCCCCTGAGGGACTTTCTCCCCCATCTCCTCAGCCCTGCAACCCCAGAGCCCGAGACAGGAATGACCCAGAGGAGATGAGACTGGGCAGGCTTGTGTGGGAAAGACTGAAGGGTTGGGGCGGTGGTGGGTGGGATCCCAACTTAGATGGCCTTGCACCCCGGGCTTGGGCTGCACACCAAGGTGGGTTCTATATGCTGGCTTTTGGGAAACCAGCCTGAGGTTTCTACCCTGCATGAGGAAGGGCTTGGGGGAGAGCGAAGCAAGATGGAGCTGTCGGGACACAAGGGCAAGCTGGATCACAGAAGTAGAGCATCTGACTGGTTTGCCCTAAGCCCAGAGGGATGATGCCTGGAACAGCTGTGTCCGCTGTTTGCCCTCTGCCCTAAGGACACGCCCAGGCCAGGGTGGCGGCCCTTGTGCAAGGATGTTGTGACTCTCTGAGCTCTCTGAAGTTCTGCCAGCCCAGACAGACCAATTAGTGTGGAGGCTGCTGTTTCCTGGAGCATCCAGGGTGGGTGGAGGGAGCTGTGCTCAGGCTTGTTCGTGTGTGTGTGTGTGTGTGTGTGTGTGTGTGTGTGTGTGTGTATTAGGGGGGGTATGTTCCCAAGTCACTCTGCCACAGGGCCCAGAGCTTGGCACATAGAAGGCAATCCATAAATATCTGTGAAATGAATGGACGAAGGGCCTCATTTCCTTGTTTGGGAAGTGGAACTGACTCATCTTCCCTGGTTTATGGAATATGACATGACGTCATGGCCGTGCGGGGCCTGAGCAGCTCCCTTCTGTCCTGTCCCTCTTCCTCTCACTGTACCAGCCCTGTGGATTTCTCAGCTGGTGATGGCCCTCGGACCGTGCCTGCTGCTATCTTCATGGTTCTCTTCAGCTCCCTGTGTCTGCTGCTCCCTGCTGAGGCCCCACTGCCCTTCCTGACCCTGGCCTCACCACCCAGCGGAGGTACCCAGTGCAGCTGAGGCCTGGGCCTGGATTGATGGGATGGGGTTGGGGTGGAAATCTGGAGCATTGGGGCAGAGCTCTTCTGTAGGGAGCTAAGGAACTCCCTATCCCAGTCATGGGCTTACTCTCCCTTTTATGCCTCAAGATCTGATCCCTTCCCTTTGTTCTTCCCAGTCCTTGGGTCAATACTGCCCTTTCTGCTTCCTCTGTTCTTGTGCAAACTCCACCCCCAGGAGGAAGGGAACATTCATGGGCACAGGCTGAGTCCCCTAGACAGCCCTCCCCCCATGGGAATGAAGGAGGGTGAGAGGGGGACAGGGAGGAGTCCTGGAGAATTGAGTTGGGCTCACAGAGGTGATAGTAACAAGGATAGCTGCCTTCAAGAGGAGCCACTGTCCTGTGACATGACCTCCTTAGATCATCCAATCCCCACAGTGACTCTACAAATTATAGATATTAGCCCTACTTTACAGTGGAAGATGCTGAGGGTCAGAGAAGGAGATAAAGTAGTAGCTTGATATATTGAGTACTAACTTAGGTCCTATGGTAAGGACTGTACATGTACCTTCTCGTTCTGTCTTTGATAATTTAGTGCTATTATTTCCATTTCACAGAGGGGGAAATTGAGACTCCAAGAAGTAACTAGCCCAAGATCACAGAGCTGATATTAGTCAGAGCATGGATTTGAACACAGGGCCCTCGCTCACTGAACCAGCCAAGGGGCTTGGAAGACAGAGACAGGAAAGGGGCCTGAGTGGGCCTTGCCCCTCCATCATTTTCTCTCTGCCCATCTTGCCTTTCAGGGCCCTGGAAGATGCTGGCGCTTCTCTATTACCCTGCCCTCTACTATCCCCTGGCCGCCTGTGCCACAGTCAGGCATGGAGCCTCACACCTACTTGGCAGCGTACTGTCCTGGGCTCACTTTGGGGTCCAGGTCTGGCAGAGGGCAGAGTGTCCCCAGGTACCCAAGGTAACCATGGCCTGTTCGTATGCTGGGCTTTTCTGCTGCCTTCCACTGTACATGGGATTCCACTCCTTTTCCACGAGGCCCCTCTATGAAACAAGGCAGCTGAGCCAGCTCTCAGGGGCTTCCAGTCTGGAGGGGACAGGGATGGGGCAGGGGCAGAGGCAGAGGAAAAGGAAGAGGAAGCTTGAAATCTCCCCATTGTTGATTCCCTAGCCTTCCCTTGGCCAGGCTGGAGTGGAACTGAAGACAGATAGAGGATGGCAAGCACTGAGTCAGGAAATGGTCTCAGAGGGCTAAAATGAGAATTTGAGAACCTCACCTGGTTCACTGGCTGCTGGTTGGGGATATGAAGCTGGGGTGTAGGCCTCAGAGCCAGACAACCCAAGTTTGAGTCTAGCTTCATTCATTCATTCACTCATCCATCCATCTATCCATTAATTTAACAAAGATATTTGAAGCACACAGTCTGTACCAGGGACATTCTCATGCACTGGAAGACAGCTGTGAACAAGGCAGATGAGGTCCCTGGCATCCCAGAGCTGCCATTCCAGAAGGGGAGACACAATAAACAACCAAACAAACAAATGTGCAAAATGATACCAGTTGATGCTAAGTGCTTTGAGGAAACCATATCACCTTCCTGAGATTCAGTTTACCTGTTAATGGAGATGGTATTACCAATCCCTCGGGTTAGAGGTAAAGATAAACAGGCTTCTCTGAGAGCTGGGAGTTGATTGGTCTTTTTTACTACCCAGAACCTAGCACATACCAAGCTCTCAATTAAAATGTATTGCATAACAAATAAATAAATGAATGTATAAGGGTTCCAACCCCAAGACTTCAGGGATGAAGACCTCAATGCCAGGAGATAGGGCAGGTACTTCTCCGATGCCCAGGTTGCAAATTGTACACAGACGAAATTAGGCCTTTGTCTAATTTTCAGGGTCCTATGTTCAAAGTGCCAGGAACATAGGAACAGAAAGTGGGTATCCCTGTTTCAGGCCCATTGCAGCCCTCTGAGTGGGGAGGAGGTGGTTATATAATCTCCTCCCTTCGGTTCCTCTAAGGACCATGGGAATCCAGGGGCTGGCGGGGGCTGAGGGACAGGCACCTCTGCTGGTTCCAAGAAAGAGAAGTGAGAATGGTTGTCCTTAATGGCCCAGGTTGAGGTCGGGGTGGGAAGGGAAATGGATACTAGGCTTTGTTTGGGGAAGGAAGGTAGAAGGTTAGTATGTCTGATGTTTGTCTGTCTATCCAGATCTATAAGTACTACTCCCTGCTGGCCTCCCTGCCTCTCCTTTTGGGCCTCGGATTCCTGAGCCTTTGGTACCCAGTGCAGCTGTTGAGAAGCTTCGGTCATAGGACAGGAATGCGCTCTGAGGTAAAGGGGCCGGGCTGGGCTCCCCTTGTCTGTTAGTCCCCTATACATTGGTCATGCTTGTTGGAGGGCCCAGCACATAGCAGGTGCTCAGAAAAGGTTTCTGAATCTCCAAGTGACTGGTTAGTCCTCCCTCCCCAGACAAAGGATAGGGCAGGCCCTTGGCTGACACTCAGGATACTCTAAACACTGAGCTGTGTGCTCAGAAGGGACTCAACAAAGAAGGGGGCTCTGGTTCTGAACCACTGGGGATTCAGCTGGAGACATGAGATAAGCCAGGAGGCTTGTGCCTGATAGGAGCTCTGCAGATGCTGACATGATCCAGGAAGCACTCAGGGCAAAATTGTGTTATGAATCAACTCTTGGATGGATGATGTCAGATAAAGGGGAGGGCTTCCTGGAGGAGGTAAACTTGAGCAGGGGCCTGAAGGACAGAGAGGATCTGGAATGGGGCAAGAATAAGGAAAAGGCACTACAGGCACAGAAAAGAGCATGAGTAAAGGAGCAGGGATGGGTTGCATCTGTTTTGTTCATGCCTGATATATAGCATCTGGCTGGTGTTTGCACATAATAGACACTCAGCAAATATTTCTGAAGTTTGGATAGATGGATGGGTACATGAGGTCGAGAGAGAGGTCTTATAAGATATGGCAATCTTATTAAGAAGCCTTCTGAGCACTTGCCAAGTGCCAGGACCTGGGCTAGGTACTGTGGACTCAGAGCTGACTGACTGTGTCTGACCTCCAGGAGCTCCCATTGTGCTGGGGGAGATGGATGCAGCAACATATATTTACAGCAATGTGAAAAGTGCAACAGGGGCTCATCCAAGTGCCATTGGAGTGTGGGTGGTGGAAGGGTCAAGTATTCTTCCTGGCGAGAGAGGAGGAAGAGGAAATCTGCTTCACAGAGGCCCTTGAGAAAGGGTGAAGATACAGATGCAAAGGGCTAGTTACTCTTAAGCTGCAGCAAGTGAAGAAAAGGCTTGAAGGGTGGCATCTAGGACAGACAGCAGGTAGATGGTGGTGCCAGTTGCTGACATGTGGAATGCTGGATGAGAGCAGGTATGCAGGGGTGATGTACAGTTGTGAGTATGTAGCATTTAGGGAGCTGGACCATGGGCCTGGTGTTCGGGAGAGGGGCTGGGAGTGAAGTCCAAGAAGGAGTGAGATCCCCAAGCGGGGATGAAGGGTGAAGGGAGAATAGGCCAAATGGGCTCAGATTCTCCAGGGACCACCCTGGGTCCCCACGGGCCCACCTGACTCTGGGTTTGGCTTTCATGTAGTAGCAGTAGGGTTCTGAGTATTTGTCGCCACTGCCTCCTGATCCTCTGGGGAAGCCTGTTGTTCCCTCATTTTTACAGCTGGCTCATAAGAGCGGAGCAGCTCCCCAGGATGCACAATGCACCAAGCACTTCTCTGTTTCAGGAATCCCTTTCCTTCCTCTTCCAGGCATCTTCTCTGCCTCACCTCTCTCCCCATTGCATACTTTTCCTCTTGAGAAGTCTTGGGGAAAGTAAAATCTTTTTTGGCCCTTAGTCAAAGAGGTTTAAGCCTCAAAAGACACAGTCAAGCTTTGAGCTGACCCACACCTGCCCTGGATCCTATGGCAATAGGTGACAATGGCCTATATTCTCCTAATAATGGGGACAGAACCTCACCCCTTCTTTCCATGGGCCTCTGCCATTTGGCTGTCAGCTTAAGGCCTGGAATGTGGCTTAGACAAATCCAGTCACCCTTGTGATCTCCTTGAGTAGGAGGAGAAGCCTGGTGGATTTGACCCGGAATGGCCCCGTTCTGTGTCCTGGTCAGGGATGTGCGCATGAGACATAGGCTCCCTTCGCACTAGTCTCAGATAGCAGAGGCCAGGGGGCCAGGAGGGAAGTAGTGACGAGATATGACTAAATAAAGCAGGAGACGTTGGAGGTGCCCTTAGGAAGAGCTTGCCAGCATTGCATGTTCTTGGATAGGAGACTAATTCGTCTTGTATTTGTAGAAGAAGAAAGGGCAGGGCTGGGGGCACGGGCTTTGTTCTCCAGGTTGGCCTTGCTTTGTACTTCATTACAACCAAAAGGTTTTTATGAAGCACCTACTAGGTGCCCACTGTGGTATCCTGGACCAAGGCCCCAGGGATGGCTCAAGGCGGGTTTCATCTGTGTCCACACAGGGGCTGCAGAACAGCTATCCTGAGGAATATCTGAGGACTCTTCTTTGCCGGAAGAAGCTGGGAAGCAGGTGAGGTTCTAGGCACACTCTCTGGGCCAGTGGACAGGGCTGGTTAGGCAGGCTTGTTTTGGGGGGCAGGGTGCTGGCTAGCACTGTACAGCCTGATGGGGCAGAGATGAGGAATGAACCAAATTATGGGGCTCTGGGCAGGGGCTTCTCCTAAGCCACCTCCCCAACCTGGGTCTTTCTGCAGCTCCCACACCTCCAAGCATGGCTTTCTGCTCCGGGGCTGGATCTGCTTCAGACACTACATCTACACTCCACAGCAAGGTATGAGGTGGGGAGCTGAGGTCAAGAGTGGCAAGTGACCTCCTCCTTCCCATTCACAGAACAGCTGCAGTGGAAGGCCAGCTATTGCCCGCCCTGCCCCCCGCACCCTATCATCAAGAGGAATGGTCTCCAGCTTATGACAAGGGGAAGTCCCCTGGCCCGGCCTGGCCTTGGTTGTCCAGGGTCATAGGAGCTCTGGCCCTTTTCCTGGGCCTCTGGGGAGAGATAGGGCTTCTGAGCTTGGGTCACCACCCCAAGTGTAGATATACAATTGTGCTACCTGAAATCATACCTGTGGCCTGTTACGCTAAAATGGGATCTGTTTGTAACGTGCTGATCAGAGGCATGAGGATGCTGTTCATGGGGCAGCATCCTCATGGCTCATCATACCCCTCCTTTTGGGAACTGCAGGATTCCGACTCCCCCTGAAGCTGGTGCTTTCAGCCACCCTGACAGGGACGGCTATCTACCAGGTATGCCCTGCCTTTGCAGTACCATTTGCCTCTGGACCCTTGACCGTGACCCCAAAGCCTGGACAGCTTGGGCCCAGCTCAGCTTTCCAAAAGTCCCATCCACAATGCTGTCCTTCTGCTTTTGGTGTCTTGGAAACACTGGCCTACCAAGAAGGGAGTGGGTATTAACTCTTGTTGGGCTCACAAAGAGTCAGAGCATGAGTTTCAGAGTCACATCAACATGAGTTTAAATCCTAGCTCCATTACTTACCTCCTGTGACCTTGGGCGAATTACTCAACATCCTTGAAGCCATTAGCTAAGCTGAAAATGAAGGAAATGGAATTATCTTCCTCTTTGGGTAGCTGGGAAGATTTAGTGAAACAATATGTGTTTGATAAATCCCTACCACCCCTACCACCATTACTACTACCCCAAACAAACAAACCCAAATCCTGGGATATAGGTATGATTTTCTCCATTTTATGGAATAGGGAAGTTGAGCCTCAAAGAGGTGGATTTGACTTGGCCAAACTCCCATAGCTGATATCTCAGGGCAGCAAATATCTGAATCCAGGTCTGTCCAGCTTCAATGCCAGTGACACTTTGCTTTCTCTATCTTGGAAAAATTGGAAAATATATACTCTGAAGTTTAGAAATGATTGATAAACAGGTATAGATATACAGTTGTGCTACTTGAAATTATACCTGCGGCCTATTATGCTAAAATTGGATCTGTTTGTAACCTGCTAATCAGAGGCACGAGGATCAGAGGCTGTTTATGGGGCAGATTAGAACACTAATGGGTGCTGGGCACAGAGATGCAGCCAGTGCACTGCCAGAGTTTCTCCCCTAAAGTCTCCCTCCCTGTGACTCAGAAAACACTTTTCCTGGGATGGGAGTGCCTGGTTCAGTACAGCTGGGCCCTGGCGCCTTCATTCTGGGGCTCTTCCAGGTTGGCCTGCTGTTGTTGGTGAGCGTGATACCCACCATCCAGAAGGTAAGGGCGGGGATCACCACAGATGTCTCCTACCTGCTGGCTGGCTTTGGGATCGTGCTCTCGGAGAACAGGCAGGAGGTGGTAGAGCTGGTGAAGTATTACCTGTGGGCTCTGGAAGGTGAGGCCCCTGGGGGTCCTTGAGGGCCCACAGAGGGAATGTGAGCTGGGTGGGCTACCTGTGCTGGGTGCTGTTGGGCATGTTCTTTCCCCTCTCTGAGTCTTGATTGCCTCATCTATGAATTGGGGTGGTTGGGGTCATTTCAGTAGTCCTTTGTCAGCGTATGTGGTGTCTCTCACCCCCACCACCCGTGTCTCTGCCCAGCTCCGCAGGCTGGAGATAGGGAAGGCCATGATGTGTCTGAGCTGAGAGGACAGCCCCCGGGCCTTTGTTGAGCATGGGGAAGGAGGAGAGGAGGCAGAGATGTGGGACTGAGGGCCAGGATTTTGAGCTCATCTTCATGGCATGTGGGTGGAGTTGGGCAGGGTAGAGGCTTTCTCGTCCTCAATCTCTGTCCTCCCTGGCCACCTCCTTTCTTCCTCCCTCCCTTGACAATGAGCCCCTGGGTTGGGGAACCATACCAGCCTCCCTTTCTGGGGCTAGATGCCTCCTTTAGCCCTTAGCCCTTTTATCCACATCCCCCACCTCCCAGGCCCTCCCAACAGCCCTGTGGAGGAGATTGAGAAGTGTCCCTACTTGACACACGGGGAAGGACTCACCTGAGGACTGCCTGTACAGTCAGGCAGAAGTAGAACCAAGAGAAGAACATAGTCTCCTGAAGCCTCTGCTGGGACTCTCTCCACCACCTCAAGACAAAGCTGGTGGTCAAAGGTCATGGGGCCTGTACCCTCTGCTGACGTGGGAGTCCTTGGCTAGTATGGGCACCCTGGCTCCTGAGGAGTACCGTGATGGTTGGAGCTTAGGCTGCCAGTACTGTAGGTAGAGGTGTGACTGCTCTGCAGCTCTTTCTGACCATTAGTATCCTCATCCTCAGACCAGGCTGCTGGGAGCAGAGGTGTGTACAGTGCCTACTTTTTCCCTGGTATAACTAACACCACTTTCCTGAGCTCCTCTGCTCCCACATCAGAGCTGCCTTGGAACTGCAACTGAGGCCCATAAGCTGGACAGGTGACAAGTTCTGGATGAGCTGAAATGACATCTCCAAGGAGATTTTCCAAGTTGGCTGCAATCTGGGCCACATCGGCCCACATCCAAGCTCAGACCTCACTCACAGTAGCCCTGTTAGGTTAGCATCTTTGATGCCATCTCTCAGAGCAGGAAATCAAGAGTTAGGCAGGAAGTGACATGCCCAGGACGATGGATTCTGCTTCTACTCAGCACACATGGTTTTTATAATCACATGCTACAGTTTCCAAGCCCAGAGCTTTCCTCTTTGGATCTTCTTGGATGCAGGGCCAAACGAAGCAGTGTTTACTCTCCTAGATTGCAGATGAGGAAAACTGAGGCCCTGGGGGCATTAGAGATATGTCCAAAGCAATCAGCAAGCCAGGGTGGAAATGAGGTCAGACCTGGGTTTGGGGCCCTTTGGTCTGTTCTTAGCCTAAGGAACTAATGCCTTCTGAGCTCCAAGAGTCAGTTTTAAGGATGTCTCCCCTGCTACCTCTAGCACTTGGATAGTAAGCCTGGCATCATTCACAGAAAGCTCACACTCCAAGTCAGGCAGATTGGATTAGAATTCTTGTTCCATCACTTACTAGCTGTGTGACCTTGGGCAAGGCACTTCACTTTTCTGGATCTCAATCCCTACCTGCAAAATAAGTGCAAAAGTGACAAGAGCAGCCTTGTCCATGAGGCCCTGGATCTGGTGGGGGAAAGACAGATAGAGTCACCAAGCAGGTCCCAGAAAGGGGCAGGTGTAGGGTCCCTGAGGAGGCAAAGTGAAGGAAGATGTTATGGGCACCAGGATTGGGAGAGACCCAAGTTTGGAACCAACTGAAGGGAAAGAGGAGCAAGAGGTAGACAGATGGAGATCAAAGGCAGGCCTGGGGCCTAGGGGCTTGCTAACCCTTCACTCCTCATTAACCTGAGCAGGCTCCTCATCTCCTGGTAGAAACGGTCTGAATGGACCTTTGTTGGCTCTGAGCTGGCTCCCAAAGGGTAGATGGAGCAGGGCAGAGCTGTGCATACCCAGAGCTTCCTCCCAGCCTTACTTTTCAGAAAGGTGCCCCTCCTGACACTGGAGGAGTTAGCCCGGGAGGCAGGGAGGCCTGGGTTTCTGGAGCAGTTGTTCACCTAAGAATCACCTGGTAGCTTTAAAAATCTCAAGTCTTAAGCCCCATGCCCAGCTTCAGAAACCTTGAGGATGGGGCCCAGCTTGATTGAACAAGCCCTCCAGGTGATTCTGATGTGAGCCTATGAGCCCAGCCTACATTTGAAAACCACTGTGGCAGTCTCAGTTGGTTGATTGATTTCAATCAGTTGCTGATTGAAATAAACCATTAAGTCTCTGTCTTCGGAAAGACCCCAGTATAGTGGTTCTCAGTGCTGGCTGCATGTCAGAATCGCCAGGGTTGCTTTCACAGAAGCAAAGGTCTGGGTTCCATGCCCAGAAATTCTGAATAATTGGTCAGGGGTGCATCCTGGGCCACTGGGGTTTAACAGCTCCAGGTGATCCTAATGTGCTGCCAGTGCTGAGCCCACTTCTCCAGCACCTATGTTTATATGAAACTAGCACTTGCCTTTTTCACATGGGCTTGCTCCCCTGCCCCCACCCCCCAAGTCTCTGGTGGGGACACAGAAACCAGGAACACTTCCCTGAGCTCACTGATGAGATCAGGGTACAGGCACCCTGGGCTCATTCTGGGCCTGCCTAGAAATGGTTGCACATCTGGCTTTGTTACTTTCTAGTGTGCAGCTGGCAGGTCAAGCACTCTCTGAGTCTCAGCTTCTTCCTTGGTCTTGTCTTCCTAGGCCTCTCCTCGGGGCTGCTATGAGGGTACAGGGCAAGGCTGGATGTGGATGTAGAGTGGAAAGGGTACAGCCTCATCTCTGCTACTTAAATACTAGACTTGTTCACAACACATCATGCTGTCTTCCCCAGCTGCTGGTGAGACAGAAAACTCATGATCTGTGCGCATGGCTGGTGTGGGCAGGGAACCAGGGAGGGGAGGCCACACCTAGAGGAGATAGGTAGCAGTGGTCATCTCCCCTCAGTCTGATGGATCGGGCCACACCGAAATGTACTCACATTGTCTGTGCCATGAACAAAGGCCATTGACATGAGTATAGATGGGGTTTTATGGCCCATGTCATGCTGGAAGATGGGCAGCACAGCAGTATGCCTGGCATGAGCAAGCCGAGGCTTAGAGATGAAATGAACCCCTGAAGGCCACACAGCTGGGGTGCCATGGAGCTGGAGGGCAATGCCAGGTTGGTTGGAGTCTCTTGCTAGGAGTCACACAGCAATGGATACAGCAAAACCTGAGTGAAGGCCTCAGAGGTGGCCTCTCCACATCTTGACTACCGTGTCACCTGGCAGTGTAGGCTGGCTATAGTCATCAACTTACACCAGGTCTGAGAACAGGAAATGTAGCAAGAGGCTTCTGCTCGGAGTGGGGTTTGGGGCAGGGGTGACTCCCATCCAGGCACACACACCCTGACAGCAATTGGGAGGCTCTCAGGAGACCCTCCAGGTCTGGGCTCCCACTTTGCTCTCTCTCTGCCCTCCAGTTTGCTACATCTCAGCCTTGGTCCTGTCTTGCTCGCTCACCTTCCTCGTGCTGATCCGCTCGCTGGTGACACACAGGTTAGTGGCAGGCTCTGACCCCCAGTGCGGATGTGGGGAGGGTCTCTGCAGGCCCAGGCCATTACTGAGTCCAGATGCCCAGCTGCCCTGTTGTGGGTGGAGAAGGCGGGGTGTTCCAGCCTGGGTGGAGAAACGTCTGCAAGTGATCTATTGTACAACTGAGTAGGTGCTGGAGTGTGGAGTTTGCCCTCTGAGAGGAAGCCACCTGGGTGGGCTGGATTTAATAGGGAAGGCGCCTAAGAAAGCTGGGAATGAGAGAAGAGGCAGGAGCTTAGGGAAGAAGGGTGCCGCAGACAAGAGAATTACGTGAGCAAGGCACAGAGGCTGGGTAAACCTGACTTGTGTGAGTTTGGGTGAGGGAGTGGCCTGGCTGGTGTTGGGACACTGGAAAGATTGTTATGGTACATTGAAGGTCAGGCTGCCCACCTTGCCCTTTCATGTGAATGATAAGGAGCACTGAGGAAATGTGAGCAGAGAGAGACAGAAGGTTCTGATTGGGAGAAGGGTGAGTGGGAGGAGAGGTCCAGGCACTTTGCAACAGGTCCTTATGCCCTGTGCACTCATTAGGCTTCCGAGGTCCTACCCAGGGATCTTTCCTTGCAGGGTAGGCCCTACTTAGGCTGTCATTCAAGGCCCTCACACTTCTGCCTGCCTGGAACCTTGCCTCCCGTCCTGGTGTCCAAGCTGCAAGTCACTTTCCAACTCTTCTGCTGCTTCTCACTTTTCTGACTTGGCTCAGGTTGCACCTTTTGCCTGAATTTGTCTCTCTTGATCCCCACCCTACCATCTTACTCCTATTCATCCTTTAAGATTCTACTCAGACTGCACCTCCTTCGGGAAGTCCTCCCTGACCTCCCAGGCTGGTTTAGTAATGTCCATTGGGCTCCCACAGCCCTGGGCTTCCCTGCCTGTGGCTGTGGGTTGTAATTAGACTGGGAGTTTACCTAGAGACTGGTCCAGAGGAGAAATGTAGTGGGGGTGTCCTCCCTGAGATCCGTGCCTTCTGCACCCTCACCCCAGGGCCAACCTGCGAGCTCTGCACCGAGGGGCTGCCCTGGACCTGGGCCTCCTGCTTCAGAGCCCCCACCCCTCCCGCCAGGCCATATTCTGTTGGATGAACTTCAGCGCCTACCAGACTGCTTTTACCTGCCTTGGTGAGCCCCCCTAACCCGCCCTACTGGGCCTCAACCGGCCCCAGACACCGACTCCAGTGAGGGAGGGGAGAGTGCTCAGCAGGTCTTGACTGCTCCTGGATGTCTGCCTGTGCCGGGCAAGCTATGAGACTAGACTGAGAAAAAGGACCCACTGGGCCTTTCCTGCCCTCAGGAAGCTCACTCAGGTGGGGGATGGGGGCACAGGAACCCTTGGGGAAAGGATACTCCTCACATGAGGATGGCCCCTGGGTGCCACCAGGTGTTTACACAGGGGGTAGACCCAGGGCTGGAAAGTGGGAAGTTCAAAGAGGCACATTCCTGTTTCGTGAGGGAGTTCTATGCCACGATGGACTGCTTCAAGAGGTAATGAGATCCTTGTCACTGGGGGTATGCAAGCAGGGTTTCATAGCCATAGATGGGGACTGCAAAGGGAGTACTGTCTTGAGGAGGTTGGAGTAGATTAACTTCCAGGAATTCCCAGCTTCAAGTTTCTGATTCTCCCTTTTGGTACTGCGGTGAATAAAGCCCTCTGAAATGTGAGGGGGCTGGGGCCACTGTTGCAAAAGCAAGGGCCTGATTTCTCTCCCTGCCGGTTCCTTCAGTTCTCATCCCAATCCCCTGGGGGGAGGGGGGCGGTGTAGAGGAAGAGAAGGATGAGCAGGGAGTAGGGAAATTACTAGCACTAGAAGTCATAATTCCTCATCTTGGTAGACTTTATACCTCCCGAACCCTCTTGTGCACATGATCCCACATAAACAATTAGCCAGTTGTTTTAATAGACAACTGTTGGGTACCTACCGTGTACCAGACTCTGGCCAGTAGGAATGCAAACATTAATATACAATGCGATCTTGTTCCTAAGGACTCAGGAGCAATTGGGATAAAATAACATTTACAAAGCGCTTTATGGTTTTCGAAGACTTGCCACAGACGCAATCTCTTTGGGTTCTCCAATAAACCTCCGAGGTAGGGGCCGCTCTTCCTATTTTATGGAGGAAGAAACCAAGGCTCAGAGAAGCAAAGTAACTTGCTCAAGGAGGCACAGCTAGGCAGTGGCAGAGCCGGGATCTGAAACCAGGTCTACCTGATTCCAAAGCGCTTGGGTTCCTAGAAGTAGCAGGGGTGAGCTGGGTCCTCCAGAGGCTGATGTTTGTCTTCTTCTCATCCTGGCAGGGCTCCTGGTGCAGCAGATTATCTTCTTCCTGGGGACCATGGCCTTGGCTTTCCTGGTTTTCATGCCTGTGCTCCACGGCAGGAACCTCCTACTCCTTCGATCCCTGGAGTATTTGTGGTGAGAGAGGCAAGGGACTGAGGGCTCTGGGATCCCTCTGCAGAGGGCCCCTAACAGTGACACCCTCCCACCTCACCTGCAGGCCCTTCTGGCTGACCTTGGCCCTGGCTGTGACCCTGCAGAACATGGCAGCTCACTGGGTCTTCCTGGCAACTCACCGTGGGTGGGCAGAGCTGACCAACCGGTAAGGCAGCTCCTGGGCTTGTGGCTCTCTCAGGCCTCAACTTCTCCTCCTTTGGTGTTTCTCTCTTTGTGCTCTTCTCCCTTCACTGCCATCTCCTCGCTTTCTCTCTCAGGGAGCCCTGTAGGTAGCATAGAGAGTTTGCCTTGCCCACAGAGAAAGGGGGCAGCAGCCCAGCTTACTCCAAGTAAACATACCTCTGTATTTACTTGTCACGGGGCCAGAAATAGTCCATGAGCCTTTTCTGCTTTGGGAATCAGCACTGCTCTCCCCTGGATCCTCTGTGCCCTCAAAACCACATGCCTCCCTCTTTGCAGGAAGATGGTTAACAGAAACCTTATTCTGTGTTAGATGTCAAGGCCATGGGAAGACCTTGGCCCTAAGAGGGACTCAGAATCAGTGGACAGGGACCCAGAGGAGGGAGGTTAGAGACACTGAGGTCATAGAAAGATCCAAGTGGACCTGGACTTAAACCCCAGTTCTGCCACTGACTCGCTAGACAGACTTAGTTAAGTCACCTAATCTCTCTGAGCCTCAGTTTCCCTTCTATAGAGTAACATGGCTTATCTCCCAGGGTGGTTGGAAGGGCCAGCTGGGTTGAGAGAGAGTAGTAGGCCCACACAAGGCATACTCAATAAACAGTAGGTATTTAATAAATACACAGCAGCTGTGGTCATCTAGGTCTGACCCTGACCCTGAGGAAGGGGCTACATGTGTGGGAACCCACCTCAGCCTTCTTTCTGCCCCATTGCAGGCGCGTGCTCTATGCAGCCACCTTCCTTCTCTTTCCCATCAACGTGCTGGTGGGCACCGTGGTGGCCACCTGGCGAGTGCTCCTCTCTGCCCTCTATAATGCTGTCCACCTTGGCCAGATGGACCTCAGCCTACTGCCACCTAGAGCTGCCACTCTCGACCCAGGTAAGGTTAAAGAACAGGAAGCAGGGTGGGGGTTGCTCAGGCTGCCCAAGCAATAAGGGAGTCTCTGCCTGGACCTGGTCTATGTGCAGATCTGTTCACGGAGGGTGTTTGGGACCACCATGCAGGTGTGTGCAATGGGCCCATGTACAGTACATGTGCCACATCCTCAGGTGTCCATGTGCTTTCACGCGGAGTGTGCCGGGCACCCCTGTGTATGTGTTAGGGACTGTCTGGGGCCCTCCTGCCCAGCGCTGCCATCTCCCACCCACCCCAGGCTACCACACGTACCGCAACTTCTTGAAGATCGAAGTCAGCCAGTCGCATCCAGCCATGATAACCTTCTGTGCCCTGCTCCTGCGAACGCAGAAGCCCCAGCCCCTCTTGATCCCCCAAGATGGCCTCAGAGTGGGGGCAGAGGAAGAAGGTATGCCTTCCTACTGGGGATGGGAGAAATGAGCACACCTGCTCCCTCCAACATGCACCGCTGAGTGAGTGCCAGGAAAATGCTGACTTCCTCTGTCCTGGGAGTGCTTGTGAGAGAGGGGAAGTGAGAATTTTCCTGGTCTGTTTCACTAATTTCTTTTCATCACACACACACACACACACATGCACGCACACACACTTTCTCATTCCACATGTGTGCATGCACATCCCCTCTCATACAGAAAATGAGATGGTTGTCTTGCTAAAGGGCTCTGTCATGCCTCTCACCCCAAGCCACTCCCTACTTCTCCCTTTCAGGCAGTATGTTCCCCTCTCTACTGCCTAGGGAATGTGTAGTAGGGAGGAGGACACTTAGCTGGTTCTAAGCTCTTGTCCCAGCCCCACCTCCAATCCCTTTTACAGAGCTCGGCCTTTCTGTCTTCTGGCTGCCACCCACAGGATGAGACCCCTCTCAGTCCCACGCTTCTCCTGGCACCTAGAACCCCAGTCTCACCAGCCTTCCCACATACACAGGGGATTTTCAGATTCTACTCTGGTCTGGGTATGTGGAGGGGGCTTGGCTGGGTTTGCTGAGTGACTCACAGAAGGTTTCCCCTTCTCAGGGATGCAGTTGCTGCAGACCAAGGACTCTGTGGCCAAGGGAACAGGGCCCAGGGCTCGCCAAGGCAGGGCCCGCTGGGGTCTGGCCTACACTCTGCTGCACAACCCAGCTCTACAGGCCTTCCGGAAGAGGGCCCTATCAGGTGCCCCCGCTAATGGCGTCCAGCCCTGAGGGTGGGGCAGGCCAAGCCACATGTACTTGTCTTTGTCGAGTGATTCCCCTTCTCCCAGCCCACTCCCTCCCTGGCTCTCCCAACATCACCCCAGCCATGGTAGCCTCTCTACTTAGTACCAGCTCTGCCAGCAGGTTCCCCAGATCAGGGCCCTAGTGGCCAGCCCCAGAGGCTGGAGGTCACCGTGGTTGGGTGGAGATCTGTTCACGCTACAAGCCCCAGGAGGGCTCTAGCCCCCTTGGCCTTGGGAAGCCAGAGAGAGGACTCTGGAGGAAGCAATCAGGAGCCAGTGGAGTCAAGGGGGCCACATCTATGCCTCTCCCTCTGCTGTCAGCCTCCAGGGCCTTACTGAAGCCTTCTGTTGATCAGGGGATGGTGATTCAGGCTGGGACAGCTTCTTGCTCCAGCTCAGCCCAACCTCAGCCTTGGACGTTACCACTTCTCTCCTGCAGCTCCTTCTCTGCTCTGGGGCCTTGCAGCTTGCAGGGCAGCCCAGGAGGAAGCAAATGGGCTTCTACAGCAACGAAATCACAGCTCACACCAGGCCCCACACTAAGCTGCCCACACTTGAGAGTCTGATATTTTTGTAGTTGGTATGCCTTTAGATATTATGAAAGAAGTTAGTGTGTTCCCTGTAATAAACTTGTCCCTGAGAAATAGTCTTTCTTAGGGGAGGGACATGTGGGGAAAGCTGTTGGTAAATCAACATGGGGTTTGGGGGGCTTGGGCAGGGGTGGGGCATTCTGGTCACATGCTAGGCTAGGCCCCCCTGGATGGGGAGGCAGAGGATACCCCCATAGTCATATCTCTTTGAATAGTGGAGAGACTGGGGGCCCTGTGATACCACTCCTGAACACGTGGGCATCAGTTTTGGAAGTAGGACTTATTCTGGGTCCTTGAGAATGGGCAGGACTTGGGAGTGGGGTGGGGTGGGGCAGGAGATTGGGAGACTGGGGATAATGTGAATAACAGAGAGGTGGGCGATGAGGGAGCTGTCCTGGGTGGGGGCAGACTGAGAATGCAGAGGAAAGGCAGCTGTGGTGGCGCCTCCTCTGCTGGGACTGTGGAGGTTGGGGGCTGTGTCAGTGAGGGTATGGGGTCTACTGTGCAGCTGGGGGCTACAAAAGGTGAGGAAAATGTGGCCACCCCACAGATATAGATGAGTGGGGCTTTGAGAAATCTCTGCGCAGTTAGTGGAGACCAACCAGCCCGCCTTGCACCCCAACTGCAGCCTCAAACACACACGAAGCCAGGGGTGGGGCCAGGGAGCTGGAACCCACCTTCCAGGCTGCCTGTGAGGAGGGCAAAGAGATCAGGCTCTGATCCCACTGCAGCCTGTTGAAAAATGCCTTCCTGGCCCCGTGTCAGTGACTGACAGGGTCACAGAGAACGGAAGGCAGATTGAGTATCTGCCCTTAACAAAGAAACAGTCACAATAGACTATAATGAGGCCGGGACACTGGACACTCAGGGCTGTAATGAGCCAGAGGAGGGGACCTGGTCCACATTGGGGGCAGTGGGCGGGGCATCTAGGATGGCTTTCTGGAAGCAGTGACACTTGAACAGAGTTTTGAAGGCAGACTTAGCCATGGAAGGAATAGGGGAAGGGTGTCCAGACTGAGGAAACAGCATGAATAAAGGTGCAGAGGGTGAGCCATCACAGAGCATTAAAAGAATAGAAGTACCAAGAGAGGCAGGGAGGGTTGGGCCACATGGGAGAGCCAATCAGAAGGGCCATGAATGGCTGGCTGGGGAACTCAGCACTTTACCCTGGGGCAGTGGATGGTTTGTGAGCAGGTGAGTAGCTAGTTCATTTCAGAGCACAGCTATTCCTCAGCTGCCCCTGACTCAGGTCTTAGGCCCACATGCTACTCCAGAAAGGCAGGCCTGTTCAGCTGTGAATGAAGCCAGAGATGTCAGGGGTTCAAGTAAGGTTAGGATTATCAAGCCTTATGGAATCACAGAGTCCATTAGACCCTTAAGCATTACCATGTCCTATCCCGTCCTTTGTTTTTTGAGGAAACTGAAGCCCAGAGATGGGCAGTGACTTACCAAAGGTGGCACAGCACGGTGGCTCAGCTCCTTTCTACTGCTTTACACCAGATGTGTGGTCATCCTTGATATGTGCGGCTGGTGGCATCTGCTCAGTGGGAGCTGCGAGCTGATGAGGGGAGTGGAGAGGTGCTGTACACAGACCAGGTGGTTGGGGGAGTGGGGATGGCCAGCCTCCAAAGCTCACAGCTGCTACCCAGGCTCCTTGGTCTCCCTGTTTTGCTGGTCTCCCACTTTGCTGGGCTCAGCAATCCTGGGGGCTCTGGGTAGAGTTGGCAGAGCCTCCCTCACAGGGTCTTGTCCTATGTGTAGCACGCTTTGATCTGGAAAGGGTCAGGGGTGGAGGGAGTGGGCAGACGCATCTGACCCAGCACAGATACAAGGTTCTAAAGTCCCCAGGTCCTGACCCGGTTTACTTCGTCCCTGTTCTAAGAGACCTTCAGGCTGCTGCCACGCCTTCACCCACCAAATCAGTTCCTGGTCCATCTGCTCTATAGGGGAAAAATTCCTGTTGAAACACATTCCTCAAGGAATGTCATTTCCTCTTCCTGGAAAGGTGGGAGGAAGAACATCCATTTTCTCTGACTTCTCCCTCAAATCTGTTCTCTTATTCTCAGTTTCCCAGGGTCGTCCCTCTCTCTCTCCTCTCTTCCCTATGTCCTATGTCCCCTATCTCCTCCCTTCTTTTCCTCCTCCATCTTGCCTTTCCTGTCCCCCTTTCCCTCTCCACTCCCTAACAGCTCCTCATGAACAGGACCACGAAGAGGGCCCACAGTCCAGGTGCCTCTCCATGATGACTCCTCAGACTCCCGCTGGCTCAAACACCACTCAGGTACCCTAGGGAAGCCTCTGTAATGGTTGTCAGGCTAGCACCCCCATTTGTCCCATGAACTAGTTTGGGGAAGCGAACATCCCTAGTCCATTGCTGGGCCACCTGTCTCATGCCACTTACCTACCATACAGTCTCTGTGTGTCTCACAGGCCCCATCCCATATGGACAGTCAGGCTGGCCATCCTGACTTTCCAGCCCCAATCCTGATCCCACTGGGTGGCAGGGGGCACTTCTTAATCAGATAAAACTCCAGGCAGACACAGGGGAGCATCAGAAATACTATTTATTTCTCCATCCCTCCAGGCTGGCTGGCCTCTTTGGAGGGGCAGGCTATAGACACATACTTGGAGAGAAAGGCAGGGCAGGTATCCAGGATGGAGGAGCATGGGCAGAGGGAGGAAGGGTGAGAGGAGAGGAAGGCCATCCCGGATCCTCCAGTCCTTTCTAAGACGAGAGCAGAGACTCTGGAGACCTCAAATCATCAGAAAATGCCAAAGGGTAGCTCAAGCAGGTCACTGAAAGCCTCAGGACCATACCAGTCACTGCCCCTATATCCCATTCCTCGCTCTTGCTTCAGGCTACCACCCTGCCAAGCCCCAAGCCCCCAGCCTTCACCAGCTGGTCAGTTCCAGTGCCTGGAATTCCATCAGTGAGGCTTCGCCCAGTTGGTTAGGGCAGCACCCTGTTAGCATACTGACCCCATTAGGGTAGCATGGGCAATGTGGTTAGCAGCAATGAGCACCGAAAATGGTGAGTTATGGGATCAAATTCTGTCCTACTCACTAGCTTTGAGCAAGTCTAGAAGTTGGGGTGGTGAGTGTTCCAAAAGAGACGAGAAGGGGAAGCAAGAAGAATTGAGGTCCCCCAAGCAGGCTTTGGGAGTTCCCATCCCCGGACCCCTGCAGGGACATCCACAGAGTCAGGGGAAAGAGTCAGGGAGGCCCTGGGGCTTCTCCAACCCAGCCGGGTGGGGTTAGGGCTAGAAGGAAGTGAGGAAGAGGAGGAGGAGGCTCTGGCCTAGTAGGAGCAGGCCTGTGGGCTGTTGCCCAGAGACCCCTTCTCCCTTGGCTGCAGCCTCAGGGCCCCTAGTACGGCTGAGGTAGATGATGACTACATTGTCCTCAGGACCTGATGGTTGCACCTCATTGTCAACAGTATAGCAGCCCTTACCCTCAGCTGCTTTGCCATGGAACCTGCGCCCCAGGGCATCCTCACCACCTTCGCCCGGTGTGGCCAGTGCCACGTTCACTGAGCTCTCCGCACTGCCCAGCTCGTTGGTGGCCAGGCAGCTGTAGGTGCCTTCCTCCAGCTTGCCAAAGTCGGGGATGAGCAGGCTGCCATTGGCAAAGGCCTGGAAGCGTGGCCGGCTACTGGCCACCAGGGAACCGGGCAGGGCATGCCCATCCGCACCCACATTGGGACTGGCGATCTCCACCGTGCCGCCAGGTGTCTGGATGTGCCAGTGGAGCTGGGGGGCTGGCTGCCCTTCCACGTCACAGTGGAGCGCCAATACAAAGCCAGGCCGCAACTCTGCGCCATCCTGGCTGGGCTGGTAGGTGAGCTGCACCAAGGGTGCGGAGCAAGGCAGTGGCAACAGACGGTTCAGCGGGGTGCCCTTGAGCACATGAGGCGAAGTGCAGGTGATGTTGTCCTGCTCTGGGATGGACACGACTGTGGTCAGGGCCCACGTCTTGAACCACATGATGCTGCAGGTACAGTCAAAAGGGTTGTCATTAATCTGCAGATGGGACAGTGCGGTAAGTGGCATGAAGGTGCCCTCTGCTAGCGTGTGCAAGCGGTTGTGGTTGAGCTGCAGCGAGCGCAGGGCACGAAGGCTGCGGAATGCATCGCGAGGGATGAAGGTCAGCTCATTGCTGTCCATCTTGAGCAACTGGAGGGCGCTGAGGTTGTGCAGGTCGCTCCAGGCAAAGTCGGAGATGAGGTTGTGGCTGAGGTCCAGGCTCTTGAGATGGCCCAGAGATGCCAGGGCGCCAGCAGCCACTGTTCGGATCTCGTTGTGTGCCAGCCACAGTGACTGCAGCAGGGGCACCTCCCTGAAGGCGCCCTCTGGCAAGCTGGGCAGCCGGTTAGCTGACAGGCTCAGTGTGGTCACATTGGCCGGGAAACCAGGTGGCACAGCCTCCAGGTCGCGGTAGGCACAGTCGGCGATCTGGAAGCCATACTTCTCCCCGCAGTCACAGGGCTCAGGGCAGGCCTGCCCCAGGCCCAGGAGGACCACCCAACACAGCAGATGCAGCTTCTGCATCCTGCCTCCTGCAGAGAAGGACAAGCCGCTGAGGTGACCCCAAGGACCCATGGAAGGCAGTCGTCCCTCTCAGGACCCCAGCCCAGAACTCTTCCCCATCAGAAGGCCCTGCACCAAGTAATCCAGCTAAGACCCAACAGCACCTAACCCACTACCCCTATTCTACAGAAGGGAAAACTGAGGCCCAAAAAGGGCCAAAACTTGCCAGAGATCATGCAGCCAGGGCGGGTGAAGACAGGACGGAAGAGGACCCCAGATCCTCCTCCGAAAGGGAAGCGTTCCCTGCCTCGGCCAGCTCCTAGTTGACTTTGTGACTTGAAATCTGTTTTCCAGTTGCCCCCTCCCCCAGCACTGTGCAGAACCTCCCTCCTGCCCTCCCACATCCTGGCCACAGTCCCTCCCACCGGAGCCCCCCATAGGTACGCTTTGCCTTGGCCCAGACAAGGCCCCTTGTGCAGTGCACACCGCCCCCATCTGCCCCGCAAGCCCACTCCTGCTCCTACTGGCTGTGACCACAGCAGACACCAGACCCTTTTTACCCCCATGGCCTGTTCTGTTCAAACTACACCAGGCAGCTGCCTAGATAAACTCCGCCAGGACTTCTCAGTTGGCTTGGGGGAGGCCAGCAGCTCAACACAAATGCTCTGAGATTTCCCGGCTGTGGTTGTTCAAGGAGCAAAAGCTCCCTGGACAGGTCCAAACAGAGATTGTCCCAAACACCCCGAACCACCAGGAAAGTACTCAAGGGACCCCTGGGACCAGCAGGCTTCCCCCTCATCCCACTGGCCCTTGGAGCCCTCCTCTCGCTGGCTTACCTTCAAAATACTCTTTCTTAGCCAAGCCCAGCCTCTCCGAAGATGGAACCAGAAAGCAACAAAGGCCGGAGTTAGGCCAGGACAGTCTGCAGGGCAAACGGGGTAAGAGGAGGTAGCTGGAGGTAGGGATAGCTTGGTTCCTGCCCTACCTTCAGTTTGTACCCTGAGCCCGTCCTTCCCCTACAGGGTACCTGGGACCAGCTGCTGAGAAAAGGCTGCAGGAAGGGAGCCCAGGCAGCTTGTACACTCCCTCCTTCCAGCAAAACAACTGCTTCTCTACAGCAACAAGGACCTGTGTTTCATAAGTGACACCAGAAACTTGAGGGGGAAAAGACGCCAAATTTTTTTTTGTTTTTTTTTTTTCTCTCTCTCACTCACTTTTAGCAGCTTCAACTTCCTTAAAGGCACAGCACTAAAGACGGGGCAGAGGGTTTTTATGGTGGGACAAGTGAGAAATTGAATCTCAAGGAAAGTGGGAGACTTCTAACCTCATTTCAAACAGGAAATAAGGGGGCCATTCGCCAAGCTGGGGTAGTATGAGTAATTATGAGTGTACTTGTGTGTGCATGTTTGAGAGTGGATGTGACATCTCTGTGGGGATGAGTGTGCATGTGTGTTTGTGTGGATGTGGTTGTGAGACTATCTGTGAATTTGCATGTGTTTAGGAATGTTGGAGTGTGTGTGTGTGTTTTAGTAGGTGTGAGACTATCTTTGTGTGTGTGTGTGTGTGTATCTATGTAGGTGTGTAAGAGTTTGTATGCGTATTTGGGCATATAGTTGTATGTTTGTGTGTAGAAGTTGAGTATGCATCTCTGCATCTGTGTGTCTGTGCGGGTATGATAATACTTGTAACTAATTCAATTCCCAACTCTCCCCAAGTTGGATAAATCTCCTCTGGACATAAGTAAATACAGAAAGTCCTCTATCAATTTTATCCTCTGGAAGAACTCTCTTCCCGAGCCTTCCAATCTGCTCGATTCGGTTTCTTTAAAGGCCTGCCATGCTACAGGCTCGCGGGGAGGGTGCGCCTCCTTTACGCAGGCTCCCTGTCACCTCTCTTGGGTTGGATGTCTTGCTTCCAGAATCTCACATTGTCCTCTCTTTGGTTTACTCATTTTGGTGATGGGTCAAAGGCATAATGGCCACCATAATGAGAAGGTAATTAAGACCAACAAATGAGTCAGGCAACTCCGTAGAATATAACAGAATTTATTATAGGGTAATTTAGTTACGGGAAGATTGGGTTGGAGTGGAACAGACAACCCAGCAATTCTACACAGATTATTCTCCACTACAGACTTCCGTTACTGTACTTCTTTTACAGTATAACTCAGGGACAAAGAATGCAGTAGTGCCTGGGGCCATACTTTATTATGGTCTTGTGATAGATGATTGTTTATAATCCATACTCCCACCAGTTTAATGTTTATCTTGGTTGTCATGCCATTCTAACAGAAATATTTATTGCTACATTTTAAGGAAGACAGATAATCATCAACTAGAAAGCTTCGATGTGCTTGCTAAAGACAGTGAGGTTGGTCAAAGGTCACAGCATGAAACTTAAAAATGAAATAAAATCTGGGACACAGAGATGGAGTGAGTTTTGTTTGCATCAACATCTATACAACATCTTCCAATAGCTTCCAGAAAAGGTAAGTGAGAGATATGTGTTTTGAGATCTTGCATGTCTGAAAACTCTTCATTCTGTCCTGAATCTTGACTGATAGTCTGATTGGGTATAGAAATCCAGATGGAAATCTTTTTTCCCAAGAATTTTAAAGGGGGCCCTCTCTTTAATGCTGTTGCTTTAATGTCGCTCACAGTGCTGGTGCGAGGGGTCCTCAGTTCTCTGACCTCGATTCTGTGCATGATACCTCGGGTTTTTCTTTCTGGAAGCTGCAGGACCTTTTATTTCTTCCATGTTCTGATGATTCACTGTGTTGGGCCTTGGTGAGGGTCTGTCCTTTCAAATCGGAAGTTCATATTTTTCAGCTCTGGAAAAGTGTTTGATTTACTCCTTTATGATTTCCTGACCTCCATTTTCTCTGTTTTTTCTTCCTGGAACCTCAATAACCAGATGTTGTGCTTCCTGGAGGAACCCCAACTTCCTTATCTTTTCCCTCTTTACCTTTCTGTCCTTCATTCTAGGAGACCTCCTCAATGTTATCATTCCACCCTTCTAATAGACCTTTTGATTTCTGCTTTATAAATTTTAAATTTCAAAGGTCCCTTTTCATTTGCTGAATGTTTTCTTTAAAATATATTGCATGGTAACTGGAGTTGATTTAAAAATAAAATATATTGCATCCTGTGCTTGTTTCATGGATACATTTTTATTTCTCTAAGGATAATAATGGCCCTTTTATTATTTTTTTAAGTTTCCTCCTATCTGCATTGTCCATTTCCTTCAAGTTGCATTTTTTTTTTTTCTGTTTGCTTGCCTATTTGGGACTCTGTCTTTCCTATCAGAGGTTTCCTCAGTTAATTCACTCAGCAGAAATTTATTCCTGTTTTTAATGTGAGACCTCTGTACCAGAGAGGAAGCCTGTTGAAGACCGACATCTTGTCCTCTCGGATGTTGTTGATCCCTGGCACAGAGAAGATACTCGATAAATACTCCATGACTCGATGAATTGGTGAGTTGAATGGGCATCAGATGCCAGAAATGAAAGCACTTTAGAGGTCAACTTCTCCTCATCCTCATTTTACAGGTAGGGGTTCAGGGTCACATGGCTCCTTAGGACAGGTCATTTTAAGAATATTTCACACAATATGAGAGACCCACACTCTGTTGGGTGTGTGTGTGTTACTAGCCTTCTTGGGGGAGGGGAGCCCATTTCTTATACTCAGAGACCTTGATGGCTGCCCTCAGAATCCCACGGTGAAACAGCCATGGGAGCCTGAGCACAGGAGAAGAGAGAAGGACCTGCCCACCTAGGCAGAACTGAGTCTGCACTGACAGCTCTTCCCCATCTGCCCAGATCTCACCTTCACCAGAAAGGACAACTAGACAAGGGCTACCAGAACCCAGAGGGCCTCAGCTAATAACAAGTGAATCCTCCATGGCTCTTCACTGTAGGACACACAGAGCCACCCCCTGCTGAGTCCAAGGAGTGGTTATGCACGCCTCCAGGATGGGGGCTTATTATCTCCTGTGCAGCCCCTCTACTCCCATAGGCTGAAAGTTCTCTGAAAAGCCCATCCCACAGGAGATAATGCAAACAGGCCAGGAGATAAGCCAGAGGTCAATTCCTCTTCCTCATTCTAGCCCAGGAGCTCCCTGTTGGCTGCCAGGCTCCCTGAACTGGGCTCAGGCCTGGAGATGGGGGCCTTGTTGAGTATGGGGATTCCTTGATTGTCCCCAGGTTATAGATGGAGGGCAGAGGCCCCTCCACTAACCCTGGGTCCTTAGGAGCCCTACTATGATGAAAGAGAAAATTAGCAGCAGGGGTGGGAGGATTAGGGGAAGCCAGGTCTGGGAACGCCTTCTGCCAGTTCCTCCCTGGTGCCTGTGGGCCTCAGAGTAGAGTACTCCAGTTTGCTTAGGACTGAAGGATTTTCTGGGATGTGGGAGTTTTAGCAGTAAAATCTGACAGTCCCAGGCAAACCAGGACAGTTGGTCACCCTGGTAGGGGAGATGGTGCCCACTGCCCGTCCCCAAGAGCTTTTCTTTCCTGGCCCCTCTTCCCATCCCTCCCTGCCCAGAAGAGGCCCAGCCCTTTCTCCTCCCATCCCTCCCTCCTTCTCCTCCCACCAAGGCGGCCAATCCCTCTCCAGCTGCCACTGCTCAGCCTGAATTCCCCCGCCCCAGAGGCCCCACTCCCTCTGACCAGGGGGCTGCTAGAGGCCACGTCAGCTTTTCCTGGAAGGCGAAGAAAGATCGTGGAGAGAGAGAGAGAGAAAATAGAGTGAAAGGAACAGAGCCCAGCAGAGAGAGAACTGGAGAGAAACTGAGAGATGGAGAAATTGAGAGAGAAATGGGGAGAATGAGAGAAAGCAAAGAATCACCAACAGCCAAGGTAGACATGAAGGCAGAGAAAGGAAGCAACATGGAAAAAGAAATGGAGAAAGAGGGTCTGATGGACCTTAAAATAAGCTCCAAGAGGGAAGAGACAGCAGCACTCAGATGTGTGGCCGGCTGTGGTTGTGGTGCTGTTGCCATCATGCCAAGAGGGGCAGGTTGGTCTTGATCTCAACCCCACATTCCCTTCACACAGCTTGTTGGAATAATTGGGAGGAAGCTCAAATACTCTGAGAGGGACTCATTTAAGCCTGTGGGTCTCATGGCTTATGAGAACATGAGGCTATGGACGGAACTCTGCTGGAGCATGTGAGCGTGTGCGTGCACGGTGGGTCAGGGGAATGTTGAGATCTGCCCAGACTGCCAAATTATGGGAATTGAGAAAGTCTTTCCCTTTCTAGGGCCTCAGTTTCTCAGTCCTATGTGGAAGCTGGATGAGATGGGCTAATGCCTTTTGGCCCTGAGGCTGTCATTTTAGAATTTCTAATATCTGCACTTACAAGAAGTGTCTGTATGCGCCCATGTGTTTGTGCACAATTATTTCTATTTGCACATATATGAGAATGCGCTTGCTTTCCATGTGTTTGTTAGTGCGTGCACACCTGCGTGTATATAGGGTGGTATGAGTACAAGCTCATTGCGTAGGCACCTGAAGCTGTGGGAAGGGGTGGCAGGGCAGGCCCCATCTTCTCTCCTGCATCAGCCTTAGCCCAGAGGCCCCAGCCATGGCAGAGCTGACCTGGCCCCAGGCTGACCCCACAGTGGGTGCCCTTTCTCTCTGTTCCCTTTTCCATCCTCCACCTTCCTCTTCACACCCCTCTCCCTCACTCAGGTGTGAGGCTCATTCTCCCACTTGCTGCATCCAGCAAGTGGTAAACCCTGCCATGTCCAATGCGGCCCTGGAAAATAAACCTGAGTGGGAACTGTGGGAGATTGAGAAAAGAGAGAAGACAGAAAGCTGAGATCAGGAGGTCCACTGTCCACTGATGGTAGACAATGGCGCAGTTTTATTTTTGCAAGCTGCTTTTATACAAGAGCATACAATTGCTGGCTATGATAAGATCATCCTCTGCACAATCACTCAGTTCACACCCTGCTATGATCTTTTGCAGTTCCGTGTGCTCCCGCTATGAGCACACTCCCTGCCTGGAAGCAGCGCCGCCTTGTTACTTTTCCATTCTTAAGAGCAACGCCCGCATTGTTACTTTTCCATTCCATTAATTTTTGTTGAGGTGAGGCAACCCTTGGTTGACCTCACAGACTGCAAGGACCTTGTCAGTTTACAATCTGCTCTCCACACCCACCTCTCTGGGTCTCAGTTCCTCAGACCTTGGAAATGTGGTCTGGCCTCATCTCTTCCTGCCCACCGTAACCAGCCCCGAATATCATTGCTCCCACCTTGGGGCTGCTGCTCTTGCTCTTTTCTCGAACTGGATTCCGTTCCCCTGTTTTTGCAGGGCTCGCTTCCTCTTATCTATGGAGACTTTCAAATGTCAGTTTCTCAGAAAGGCCTACCCCGACCACCTTATATAAACAACCTTTGTCGCTCTCTGTTCCCTCTCGTTGCTTCATTTGTTCCTCTTCTCAACACCTGCCCTGACATATCTGTGAGCATATTTCTTGTCCATCTCCCTAATCTGAATGTGAGCTCCATGTGAGTGGGCTCTTGGTTTGGTCATTGCTCTACCCCAAGCCTGCAAAGGGCTAGCAACTAAGTGGGTGCTCAATAAATAATTGTGGGATGAAGAATGATCCCTGTGCTTCCAGCAGGAAATCTCTGGCCCCATCCCTCCTCCACTTGCCCAGGGACTGGCCAGCCCCCTCCCTTCCATGTGGCACTGCCCTCCCTCTCACTGGTCCCTCTCCAGCTACCATTTCTGTCCCCTCCTCACTCTGTACCCTCCTCACTACCCTCTCCTGACCTTTCCCTTAGTCCAAAGGGACTCTTTTTAGCAACAGCACTAACTGGAGCATATTTCACAGAAATTATTTTTGTTCTTTCCCAGATATTGTCGAGCTCACAATATCTAGGAATTCAGACCTTGGCCACACACCCAGGGCACATAGCAGATCTCCACTTTCAGCCCCAGCCCCTCCCAAAGGCTAGGGGTAGGATTGGGGAATGTTATGAGATTGAGTTGAATTAAAGTTCTAGACTGGGGCTGGAGTTAAGGGTCAGGATCCCAGTCCCTTTGTTAGCTGTGGGGTGCTAGGAATGGGGCAAGGGCCATTTGTTAAGGGTCAGTTTGAAAGGCTAGGATTAGATGTGGGTGCAGGTTTAGTGGGTGGGGCAGGGTAGTTTAATCCCATGTATGAAGCTGGTCCGGAGTCTGGAATGTGAGAGTTAGCAATGGTCCCTGTGCCTTGTAGGGAAAGTAGAATCGAGATAGGCAGAAGATGAAAAAGCAATGCGAAAAGAGAGACCAAAGGAGAAACAGGGAGATTGAGCAGAGAGAGGAGCAGACAGAGACTGAGACATGAAGAGAACAGAAATGGGAAAGGCGGGGACAGCCAGGAGGAAGGTTGAGCATCTTGCTGACAGCAGAAAGCCATTTGGCACAGCAGACACCTGCTTTTTATCAACAAGTCAAGCTGCAGTGCAGTTTCCATGCAACAGCGCCTCATATCAACCACCGAAAAGAGGCTGCAAGCTGGCCTTCAGGCTTCTCCCCACCCTGCGGATGCAAGTGGGAGCTGGAGATGGAGCGAGGAGAGGAGCTCCACCAGATGCTGATGACCACTGGCAAGGCAGGGCCACAAGGCCATGGCCCAAAGCAACCTCTCAGGGGAGAAAAGGGGCCAGTTTGCCTGAGGATGGGGCGTTGGCTGCAGAGGCTTCTGGGAGAGCTGCCCAGGCAGGACAGAAAGCAGCAGAGCAACGAGGGGAGTAGAAGTTCCAAGAAGGGAAGTGAGAGCTGAAGATCAGGAAGACTTGATAGAGGAGCTGGGAACTCCAATAATTTTCATAACAAAGAATGCAAATGATAAAACAGAATCGAATTGACACAGAGGCTTATAACGAAGTGCCGCAGTTCTCTGTCCCCCATCTTTCTCTTCCCCCATCCATTCCCCAGAGGCAACAACTTCAGATGGTTTGTTTTTAGTTCTGCAGTGGTTACACATCTCAGGTCTGCCCATAACATGTGCAGGGCCTGAGGCAAGGATACATTTGGAGGTGCATATACCACATGCCTAAGTATTTAAAAGTTATAAATCCTGCAAACTACGTAATATGTTCTATTGTCCAACCTTGACAAATGCACCTTCATGACTACTTTAAGGCCAACTTCAAATCGTGAGTTCTTGGACTCCTCAGAGTCCTTCACCAGAACTACAGACAGGTAGAGTCAGCTCTCCAGCCTGCGCAGCTGTTCTATTTCTCTTCCCACCTTAGGCTCCATCCTACATCACCAGGGGCCCCATGCTTACGTAGGTAGATACCCCAGCCCTCACACTCAAGCTCTCTCCACAGCCTCCATCTCCCTCAAACTGACTCAGGCCTTGGGGGTACACACACCTTGATATAGTCCTCCCTGAGGAGGAGGAGTCAGGGTGAAAAGATTTACAGAGGCCCTGGAAGCAGGCTCAGGCCATTTTATTCGGGCAGAGAATTCCAGGGTCCCAGGTCCTGGAAACTGGGTCCAGAAGTGGGGATGCAAGCTCTAGATGGAAAAGTCCCCTTAGAAAGGTCCCCTTGGAAAGGCACGGCCAGGGTAGGATTGCCAGATAAAATACAGGACACCCAGTTAAATTTGGATTTCAGATAAAGGACGATAATTTTTTAGTATAAGTACGTCTCAAGTAATACAATGGCCATATTTATGCTTTAAAAAAGCTCTATTCATTCTTTGTCTGAAATTTCCAAATCTGGTAACTCTAGGCCGGAGGAGGGCCAGGGTAGAGCCCTCTAAGGCATCCGGGCTCAGGGCAGAGGAACCTCACCTAGAATGAAGCGACATTGACTTGCAAACATCAAATTATGTGCATAGACTACTGTGTCTTAATTAGAAACTTTAGACAATAACAAATGACTCTCTTTTACAGGTTGAATTGTATTCTCTCCTAGAACATATGTTGACATCCTAATTCCCAGGACTTCAGAATATGACCTGATTTGGAAATAGGGTCTTTAAAGAGGTAATCAAGTTAAAATGAAGTCATTAGGGTGGGCCCTAATTTAATATAATTGGTATCCTTATAGAAAAGGAATCCAGAAGAACACAATGTTAAGACACGTCTTGTGAAAATGACAGATATTAGAGTGGTACGTCTGCAAGCCAGGAAATACCACCAAAGACTGCCAGCAACCACCAGAACTAGGAGGGAGAGATGGAACAGAATCTCCCTCACAGCCCTCAGAAGGAACCATCCCTGCCTACACCTCGAATTCATGCTTCTGGCCTCCAAAACTGTGTGACAAATTTCTGTTGAAGTCATCCAGTTTTTTGGTACTTCATTATGGCAGCCCCAGGAAATTAACACACTCTTGTATGGAAAAATAAGCTTTTAGTTACTTGTATGTTTCATTCTTCCTTCCCTTATTCATCCTGAGCTTCTTGGTTCTTCTGTTGGTTACATTTGTGCTCTAAACCAGTGGTCCCAACCTTTTTGGCACCAGGGACCAGTGCTCCTATGAGAATCTAATGCCTGAAGATCTGAGGTGGAGCTGGGGCAGTGATGCTAGCGCTGAGGAGTGGCTGCAAATACAGATGAAGCTTCGCTAGCTAGCCTACTGCCTCATCTCCTGTCGTGTGGCCCATTTTCTAACAAGCCACTGATCTGTACCAGTCCGAGGCCCAGGGATGGGGGACCTCTGCTCTAAACAATACACCTGACTTCCCACTCCATAGGATGGATCTAATGACTTCCCACAGGAGAAAATGAGAAATTTGCCACTCCCATCATTCTTCTTCCCCTCCCCACTCTTCTACTTCTCAACCTGTCTGAAATAGCCTTACTTTTATATTTTAAAAGATAATAATATTTAAATACTGTTTTGAAATCATAATTACACAACAGTTGCATTTTGTCCATGGATTGATTTTAAAAATTCTTAAAAAATCAATAAACCTATATTATGCTCATGGCCTGTGTGGTATAGTTCGCTGCTGAGCCAAGGAGTATGTACACAAGGATTACATGTCTTCCCCTTCAAATCCAATGTCATGATGCCCAGGTCACTTAAAGGATGGCTAAGAACATATCGAGGTCCAATGCATTAAATTTTCTTAAGCTCCATCAATTGCTCAAAGGCATGCTGTATTTTGTTTGCTTTATATTTGGGCAATGGCTTTTTTGTACAGCTTTTGATTTTCCTTAAGTTTCTAATTGCTTTCTTTATTATATTGTCAAAAAATAATGTGCCTTCACCAAATATAGTAAGTCCTTACTTAATGTAGCAGATAAGTTCTTGGAAACTATGATTTTAAGGGCAACGACATATAAGGAAACCACAGGCTAATTGACAGAAGTAAGAATTAAGTTTTCACAGAATATTTTTGGTCACAAAAACATTACCAAACTTCTAAATAAAGACCCAATACACTTCTAATACCTAATATTGACATAAATGTAAGCTATACATATACAGGTGGCTGGAGCCTCTCCCGATTGCTCAGGGGACAAGGCAGGACCCATCCTGGGTACGATGCTCTTCCAATGCAGGGCCACCCACACTCAGACTGGAGTCCTTGGAAAAAAACCCACGTAGACATGGGGAGAACATGTAAACTCCACACAGTGGCCCTCTTAGGAATCAATGCTTTTTTCTCATCAGTGCTATAATGAAATATTACTTAAGGACCTTCTGTTCTAAAACTGACTTTGTATATGTCTTCTGGTGCTGACATTGCCTGGTATTAATTTTCTTAATTATTTGCTTTCTTGACATATGCGCGTCTTCTGTTTATTTTTGCTTTTCAAGCAGCTGGAATCCCTTTGAAATCCCAAGGCCTTCTTGGTTGTAGGACCCAAAATGAGGCCAGGGGCCTGAGAGGTCATCTAATCAAAGAGTCCACGGGAAGGAACTGATACTCAGTCGTAATGTTCTTTCTAGAACACCATTAATGCCGGGAAACTTTCTACTCTAAGGAGGCCCACTGCTTTGGAGAATTTTGGAGGGTCCCCTTCTTGGAAGAACTTACACCATCATTTGTCTCTTCTGGTCAGCTCTGTGCCCAGTCCCAGCTCAGGGATTGCCCTCAGAGAGCTGCTAATGAGAGACCATGTTCTGTTGGTTTATTATCTTTTCCTCCTTCATGAAGCTCACACACAAGGTGGCCCCAAATGCCCACACTGGAGAATGGAAGTTCTCCCTCCCTGTTTATACTTCCTGTCGTCCACTTGGCCTTTTAACTCATGAGGCCTCTCCCGAGGAGAAAGACGGGCTGGGAGGAAGGAAAGGGGTAGAGAGGTGTTGGGGGAGCATCTTGAGTGACCAGATTCTTTTTAGATGTGTGAGTCATTAGGCTGATGGTACCCCAAATGCCACCTTGAGGGGACTTAAGAGGCAGAAACACCCACACCTGAACCTCTATCTCTCCCAGGCAGTTCCCCCTGATGTTTTTAGGGAAGAATACTTTGGTTTTGAGCTGGGAGAAGATTAGAAAAAAGTTAATTAATTATACCCCCATTTTTAACTTTCTTTTCTTAGGGCAGGAATTACCAAAAATCATATCTATTATTCTTTAAATACCTACTATGTCTCTCTATACATACCATCTCCTTCCTACCACACAAAAGGAAGGTGTCTGAATTGTCCATTCTAAAAAAGGGTACACTGAGGTTCAGGTTAAGGAATTTGTTGATGTTCCCTTGGTTAGGAAACAAGAGGACTGGAGTTCAAACTCATGTCTGTCTTATTCTCAAGGGGCCTTACTGGCTAGATAGGGTGTGGCTTCAGCGGGACAGGATAAAAGACATGAAGGTGGAATTTAACCAAAATCCCAAGTCCCACAGATGGCCAGTGGGAGCTGGGATGCAGGAAGGGAGCCCAGGGCCAGACTGTTCACTGGCTTTTCTCTTGTGGGCACCTAGGAGCTAGTGCAGGTGCTTGGATGTAAGAGATATAGGATAAGACCTGGGATTTATGAATTCGGCATCTAGACAAGGTAGATTAGAAAGGGAGAGTTGTTAGGAGGCTGTGTCAGTTGCCAGAGGAGAAGCAGTGGGATGTACTGATGTGAGAGATCATGAGGAAACACCAGATGGGCCACAAATTGGGCCTGGGGTAAGCAAAGAAGGCTTCCCCTATGTTGGTGGAGTGCAGTCACTGCTTCTGGGTGGTGTGCTCAAAGGGTCGGTGAGAGGGAGCAACATACACTAAAGTCATTCATTGATCCCACAGTATCTCCTGGGCTTCTGTTATGAGACAAGCAGTGAGCCCGATTCTGGTATAGAGCAGGGGACAAAGTTGATAGCAGACTGCCCTCCCAGAGCTCACATGATTGCCACCCTCTGAGAATGACCTTTCTGAGCAAGAGTACTCCCCTTCCTTCCCCCACTGTTTCTTTCCTCTGGAAAACTTGGTGGGAGCTTCTGGGAGAAGGGAGAGTCTGATCTCCCTCCCACTCTCCCTTGGGCCAAACGCTGATTCTTTACCAAGAATTTGCTCAAAGTCACACACATTTCCCAGGAGCTTTTCCACACCTGTCCCATCCTTCAGTTTCACAGGAGGAATTTTCTTTCTTCACGTATTCTTTTTGTCTTAGTTCCATTTGAGGTAGCTGTGAATGTCCATCAAAATGGCTGCTGTGAAACTTTAAAATAATGAAATACCACTATACATCTACCAGAATGACAAAGAAAAAAATATTTGAACTCTGAAATTTTCAAGAGCTAGCTGGGATCCAGCTGGGTGAATGCAAAATGGTACAGCCACCTTGGAAAAAAATTTGGGAGTTTCTCACAAAAGTGAAACATACATTTACTTTAAAACCTACCAATTCCACTCTTAGGTAGTTAGTAAACAAAATAAAAACAAACGTTCATACAAAAGCGTATATACACATGTTTATAATAGCATTATTTGTAATCACCAAAAACTAGAAACATGAAGTCAATCCAGCTAGTAAATGGATTTAAAAACAACTTGTACATCCATACTATGGGATACTATTTAGCAATAAAAAGGACTGAACTACTGATACACACAACATGGATGAATCTCAGAAGCAATATGCTAAGTGACAATAAAGCTGACCTACTTTTCACAAAGACAATCCAAGACATGGCCATGCCATGCCAGATCTCCCTCAAAATCCATAATATAATGAAAAATAAATTATACACTTATACACTATTACTTTTAAAATGTTACCACACAAATATGAAAAATAAGTGTTTATATGAATTACATATTCTGTTATTTATTTTGTTACATAAATGCCATTATTTAAACTAAACATTTAACAGTGGCAATTAGTACTAGTTAAAAGGACTAATTAAATATAATATGTGTGAGAAAAATATGTAACAATATTTTTATAGTTTCTATCCTCCAATATGGCAATTTATTTTAACTTTTTAAACTCTGTTGGATATTTAAGTTGCATAGGCTAATTACTGTATATCTTAAGATACATCATTGTAAAACTTCCAAAAAGAAAAATGTAAATGTAATAGTATTGAACAGATATTACCTAATTTAAAAGTAATAACATGTTTCCTTCTGTCCCATACCATGGTAGGATATTTTCACTCTTTCAGCTTTCTTTCCCAATACTTCTCTGAATTGCCTGCAGCCTTTAGAACATCCTTCTTTTCTTTAGTGGTAAAACTGAATAGAGATCAATGTAAAATTCAGCTTAACTTGAAGCTCTGCTTCTTCTCAAGTTCACATTACACTGGTTCCTAGAATCAGTTCACTAGATGACACCAAATTAAATGCCCTCTCAGCAAAATTGTCTGAGCATGGAATACGCTGGATTTTACTTACTAGCATCAGCAGATTTTTAGACTTGTAGAAATTGTCATCTGAAGGTTGTTGATGCTATTGCAGAAAAATCAGACTGGCAAAAACCAAGCACCACTCCGAGAGTTGGAGAACTCAGGTTTATTATGCCAACAGTCCCAGAAGAGCTAGCGCTCTAAAGATCTGGGCCCCAGGCTCAGGGGTAACCTTACTTTTATAGGGCTTAACAAGCAAAAGCAATGCATCTGTTATCTAGACAGAACAAGCAAAGGGGAGGGTAAGTCTTCAGTTGATCTCAAGGTCACCCTGCCCTTCGGTCTATGTGGCAAGTATGTCTACAGAAGCAAACAAAGAGCTAGTTACAAGGTTAGCCATTTGAATGGAAAATTCCTCTTCAGTGCCAGTTCAACACCAGCAGGAATCCCCAACTTGGGGTGCAGCCAAGAAGAAAACTTTATTCACTGCAAGCAGCTCAACAGTGTTACAGGGGACTACTGGGCGGGGCCCCTCTCTGGCTCCACAGCTCAGTTCTCCTCTGCTCTGCCTTCTCTGCTCCACTCCAGTCTACTCTACTCTGCCCTGCTGTGGTCTGAAGCAGTGAGATGTCTTTGAGACCTCTTTGGTGTTCCTTATTTTTTTTAACTGGGGCATGGGGGCGGTGGGGACGGGCTGTGGGCAGGAGTGGTGGTTCAGCACCCACCAAGTAAATACAAGCTCCACTGCTCAGTGTACAATTGGAGCGCCCTGGGAGCCAATTTATATAGACAGAAATCCCCACCCCTGGTCCATGATTGGTCTGTCCTCATGCAAATGAGGACTCCAAATACTTGACATTTGATTGGTCCAGAAGGCATTGTCCTGATTGATTCGAATAGATCTGCTCTGATTGGTCAGTGAAGATGCTGATGTGAAATATAGCTGCACAGCTCTGATTCAAGGAGAAAAGCCTCAGTTCTATTGGTGAAAATACAATTCCATGAACTCCCTTATAAGGGCTGGCTCAGATGTCAGGACTGCAGTGCAGGAGACAGGCAGTTCAGTGCAGGCTTCTCCCTGAAACGCTGTTTGTCCCTGAAATGCTGTTTGTGTGAGAGGCACCTGTGTTTAGAAACAGTTGCTAGGCTCTGCTTTTAATTTGAGACCAGTTAACCACCAGGAGCGCTTATCCATAGGTGTCTTCTTTCCCAGGGTCCACAGAATTAATTTCTACCTCTCTAAAAATGTCTATCCTCTTTGTATCTAAAGACTTGTTTTGGTAGACCAGCTATTTGTCAACCAGGTCCTTTGCATCTATAAATTCAACATAGAATCTTTCCATGTCTAACATATCCATCATTTTAAAACATCTCAAAGAGGTTTATACATTAAACCTCTTCTTAGGAAAAAATGATTTTCAAGCACAGAGGTCATTTGAACTTGGGAAATTGAAGTTGGAGTTCAAATAAGTCACAGTTTTAATAAAGAAAATCTGCAAGTCCTGTTTAACTTGACTGTCCTTAACTGGTGATAATTTTTCAAGTTATGAAGCAGTCTTATTTCCAAGAAATCAGTCATTTTTTTCACTGGATGAGTTTTTGTCACAACCTACACCTAAATGGAACTATTCAGGTGCACTTAGTTTACCTTTTTTTTTTGATCTCTTCAAAAATCATCAAACGATTTTAAAGAAATGCCATAAAAATTTCAATTTTACAGTAACCCCTTTCTCCATTCTCATCCTCAATACATTTCCAAATTAAAGAAGTTTTCACACTTTGAAAATATTATTTTACAGTACGCCAATGTTTTCATGTCTTTTCTACAAGACATCTTGTAGGCATATGTGTAAGGAGGATATATCTTTCCACTTCTATAAATAAAAAATCTCATTAAGTACTTCTGCATGCTTTGAGGAAACTGATGAGTGACCCAAAATTTCATTATGAAAGTCTCAGTATCACAGATAAATCACACCTCTTTTTATCAATGTTATGTAAAAGGAGTGCAGGACAGTTAGGTAAGACTTAAATTTTTTTCTTTGATAAGAAGTTCATAGATGGAAATAAATTTTCCAAAATTTATATTTGCACCATTTGCCAAATATGCAGATAGATAAGCAAAGTCTAGTTTGCATTTGGACAAGATATCAACAATCTTTTGTTTCATATATTGTTCGATTTTATTAAGATCTTCATAGAAACAAGAAAAACAATTTGAAACTCCATCTTTCAAATCAAAATACTTAAGAACTATGGAGAATACATTTTTGTTGCCATGTTCAACACACTGCTTGATACAGTATAGCATGTATGCTTATTGGAATAGCTGCAGAATCAGCTCTGCACTATGAAGGGTGGACACGTCTGTTAGTAAAATTTCTTTCTTTTGTTTCTCAACAGAACATTTTAGTTGCAACCTGTGAACAAGGAAACATTACTTAGTTTCATAAAACAATCAAGGAAACAATACAATGAGAGTTCATTTCTGTGATATGTCCAGGCTAATCACAACTCAACGTTAGTGTCTTTTGGGAAATGAAAGATCTCATTAATTTAGAAATACCTATCTCATTCTGAACTTGTGAGATTCAACCTCCATATATGGTGTACAGATCCCTTCCTCCCCAGCCAGGCTGCTGCTCACAGCCCACCAGGTACTAACCCCATCCCCGGTGAGGACAGCTGAAGCACAACTCTTCAAACAAAACAAGAGTGTGTCACCTTCCTAAACTAGAGCTGGCTTTCAGGGTGACTTTTCTAGACTGATGCACAACTCATCAACTGTGTAGATGAAAAGACAGGCAGTGATGCTATAATCATCATTATTGCTTCAAGGCCTTACACATGACTGAGAGAAGTGGGGGCGTGTATGGCAATGTGAATGTTGGGAAATTTCACTAACATAATATCCTCAATTCTCTTTGTTGAGGAGGGGAGTGGGGAGAGTGAGCAGATGGAGCTCCTGGAGTGCAGCCCACATTCATGGACTAGGCAGTACATTGGGTACACAGATCAGATGCACCTTTGTCATCAGTTACCCATTGGCAGGATTCTGTTCCATTCAGCCCCCTGGGAACAGAAAGTGCTCTGTCTGATTGGGATAGACTAGGAAGAGATCGCTGGTTGGAAAGATTCCTGGGAAACAGCGAGGGCTAGGCCACCTGACCACAGGTTAGCTACAAACTAGGCCACGAGGAGGAGAAAAGTGAGCCTCTACCTGAACCCCAAGCACCAGAGAGCACCCACCAGGTAGAGGGGAAATGTCTCTTGCTGTTGGGTGATAACATTGTTTCTAGCTTGTGGCCATACCAGACAGCTCAGAGAAGGAATAATCTACTAAAAATAATTTTTTAAGAAAAAGGAAGAAAGAGAATAATCCATCAAAATTAAAATCAGACCATAAACATGCTTAAAGATAGATAAGTGTTTGCAAAACTCCATGGGGAGAACGAGTGATTGGGATGTTCAGTGACTAGGGACATTCTTGAGTTCCTAAGTTGCTTTTGAAGAGTCAAATTTTTGCCACAGTGGGATGCCGGTTCTGTTGGACAATGTCGTTTTTCCATGCCTCTCAGTCATAAACTCCAGGAAGCTGGTGGAAATGTAGAATTTGTCAGAGGACAGATATGGAATCGAGAAACAGTCCAGAGCTGGTCAGGAGTGATGAAAAGACAAATGAGGCCCAGCCAAGCTGCCAGGGGGCAAAATGCAGCAGCTTGGAAGAAGGGTGTACAGATTTTAGTTGACCTGCTTTGTCAAGAGCAACTGACTAACAGATCCACTGCTTCAGTCACTGGGAGGGCCAGGCCACTGCTGAGACACATGTATACAATGAGCTACAAGAAGATGGAGAAGGTAAACATGGAGACAGCAAGGCAAAAGCTGACAGGGGGAACTCAAGAAACTGGCAATAAATTTTAACTTTCTAACTAGTTGTTTTAGCTTCATGTGAGACTGTCATTTAAGCATGCGAGGTTCATTATTGTTGTCCAGTCACTGACTCCTATAAGATGGAAGACTTTTAGAGATCTGCTTCCACATGGCATAGCTCTCTCAGAAAAGTAACTTAAAATGCCCTGCTTTGTGACTGCACATATTTCCACAACAGAATAAGGTTTCTAGAATTCCTAGTAGCGACAACTATGAACAGGGAAAAACCTAGCTTCTGAGGCCAGGCACCAGGCCTCCCAGCTTCCTTCTCTTTCTCCTGAGTTGAGCAATTGTTTGTTCATTCTTCATTCATCCAGGAAACATATTCAGTACCAACTATGCTTCAAGTGCAATCTAAGTTCTCGGAAAGAAAGGTGAGTCTAGCCCTATTCTTCCCAATGTAAGGAGTGCATGCTACAGGTTTCCGATGTTATCCAAGTTTTCATTCTCAGTAAATGATGACTATACCTTGTTAAATAAACATAAACCCAGACTTAGATCAGAAGAGGTTTTAATTAGAAAGAAAGACTATTGCAAGAGAGAGAACACTCTCATCTCAGAAATCTGCAAATGTGTTAAAATCAACCTGGAAAAGGTTTTTTCTTTAACAAGGTAAAGGAAAGACAAGCAGACATAGCAGTATCTTTGGTGGGGAAGCTGAACGAGAATGAAGTCTGACAAGAAAGTATCCCATTGTGGTCAGCCAGGTCCCAAGAGATGCCGATAAGGGGAACACATTCCACATTTTTTTGTGCTTGGGCTTGGGAGGAAGCAGAGTTCAGGGGCCTGTAGAAGAGAGCAAAGACTAAGTATGGTCAAGGCAAAGCAGAGGGTTAGCAATGGGCAACTGTGGACACTTGGTCCATCATGCTTTTGATGAATGTCAGGTGGGTGGCAAGTACAAGACCACTGTGATGAATTTCATTCCCTGACCATTTTCCAATAACCACTCACTCACCTGCCCACATATAGACAGACTTATAGGGCTCTTGTCCTCTGGTGATTTTTTTTCCTAGAATACAAACAGTATCTTCTCTTTGGATGGGTAAAATTCAACCGATTTACACCTAGAGCACATCCTATAGCCAAAGAAAAAGCAGGAAATGGTTCAGATACATTCCTTATTTCTTGAGTAGAGAAGCCAGAAGACTAGATATAGAGTTTGTAATTTCTAGACCTTAAGAGGAAAAATACAATAAAGAAAATGACTTATCTAATAAAAGGCAAAGAAATAGGAGGAAAGAAACAAACAAACAAAAAAGCATTGTAGAGAGGAAACTCAAAATAAGAAGTTAGGAAGATATCTGAACAACTCATTAAGTACGACGTATTGTGAATAAGTTGTTATCAATGAAAAGAAAAGCATTGAGACTGGATTTCTGAAAATCCTGTGATGAGCGATATATGTGTTCAGTTATATATTGCTCCACAACAAACTACTTCAAAACTTAGAGGTTAAAGACAAAGATGATTTATCATGTCTCACAATCTTGTGGGTTGATGATCTGGGCAGTTTTGCTGATCTTGCCTGGCATCACTCATGTGGCTGTCATCAGCTGACAGCTTAACTGGGGCTGGAGAGTCCAGAATGTCCTCAGGACATGCATGGCAGTTGGTAACGGCTGTTGGCCTGGGCTCCTCTCTTCTCTTTCACATGGCCTCTCGTCCTGCAGGAAGTTAGATGGGGCTTCTTCACAACATGGTGGTCAGAGAGTTCAGAAAGGGTGAAGGAGGGAGCTGCAAGGCCTCTTAAGACCCAGTCTCAGAAGTCTTATGTCCCTTTTGCCATATGCTATTGGTCAAAACAATCACAAGTCTAGCATTTGTCAAATAGTATTAGAGGAACTGCAGGCATATTTGGGATCAGCTTAAGAATATATTGAGCTGAAGACATTTAGGTTGAGTTCAGTGACAAATGTTTACGTGGTTTCCATTTGCTTCCTTATATATTCATGTGATTGTAAACATTATGTTTGGGAATACTGCCATTGCCCACAGGGTTGACTTATCTGGCACTGTGACTTGAAGGGGCAAGGCTAAACATTGTATCACAACATGAATTTGTTCTATGGCATTTGGCAATTATGTATGTGAGTAGTGGGAAAAAAAAACATGGTTTGAGATGTATAGAACCAAAGGCTAGTCTGTGCAATGTTCTTCCATTATCAAATGTACAAAATTGTAAGGACAAGGTTTAGTTCTCATTGAAGCTTGGTCTACGCCAATAACCTCTCCTGTCAGGAATATATTACATATTACAAAATAGACCAATAACTTCCAAATATTAAGGGAAATGGTCTCAAGCCTAGAATTCTATATCCAGCCAAATATGAAGACACTTTTTTCTTTTTGAGTGAGAATCACGTGCAATAGAATTTAGCAGGATCCATGCGTCTATGGGACACAAAACTATAATAGTATCATAAATTCAAGTTCACTTGTGTGAAGTTGCATGTTTAATGAAACTCAACTAGAAATAATAGAAAATAAATTTTAATCAAACGTGCTAAAGGAAACACTGAATTACCTTTTTATTCTCTCAATGGAAAATATAAAATGTTACAAAATCATTACAGAAGAAGCATTGGCAGCTTTATAATATGTCAACTTGGCTACTAGGGTGAACTATATTTCCCAGGATTTTCTTTCTTACATGTTTTCATTTAGGGTGACCACCAGATACATTTTTGAGGGAGATGTGAAGGGCTGGAGAGGAGCAGCAGCCATATTGTAGCTCACACATGGTGCTCTTTTCCTGCTGGCTCACCACCTTGGCGTGGGACAACAGCAGGGCCTGTAACTGCTCCTCTTCCCCCTAGATCTTCCTTCAGGTTTTCCAACTCCTGAGCCAGGTGTGTGTGCTTAGTTCTGTGAGGTAGGGCACCAGATTCTCCTGTAGGACACATACATCATCAGGTTGGAGACTGTTCCAGTCTGTCCTTGTGGGTCCCCCAGCTCATGCTCTTGGGTTCCAACTGGTCCTTGCTTTCCCCTATTTTACATCCATCTTTCTTTCTACCCTGCCTGCCCTGTGGACTTCAAGTTCCAGCTGCATACCCAAAGGCAAGAGCCTTATAAAGCATGCTTAACCGGCTTCAACTATGTGTAAGGCCAAAGTCCTATAACAAATGCCTAGATGATAGATAGATAGATAGATAGATAGATAGATAGATAGATAGATAGACAGATAATAGAAATTTTTTCTTCTAGTGGGATGTTCTTTCTAGTGGGATGTGCTTCTGATTGAACCTCAAATAATAAAGACACCATAAAAGATACAACTAAATTTTTAGGAGGAAAATTATTATAGAGGTATGTCACACAGTTTAATATAAGATTAACTTACTGGATTTTGTGATGTTTGTGGTATTTGCAACCATTTTCTAAAATTGCAATTTGTTGCGATTTCTCACTCTAAATAAGTATTTTCTGTCATACATTATTTTACATAATTGTGTACATTTTAAGCCCCACAAAACCAGGATCCTCTTCGGCTTCTCTAGAGAATATGATCCACCAAAAAGAGGGAATAAATCAAGAAGAAGAAGACAGAAGATCCTGGAAACAGGAGGTCCAATATGGACAGGGCTAGAGGTAACTTTGGGGGTGATGGTACATGGAAGTCACAGGATGGCAATGGTGCAGCAGGCCTAGTGAGCAGCCAGCTAGATGGGAGCAGGATGGAGGGCTTCGGGGGAGTGTCTTGGAGCCCTCCCTCGCTCCCCTGAAGCCCTCCATCCTTCTGTTCCTATCTCATTTAAAAAATAATCAAATATCTCATTTAAAAAATATATATTGAGAGGAAATATATATTTCTGCAATAAGTTTTGGGATATAGTAATAGAAACAAAGAAAATAAGCAAATGAAAAAAACGAGTGAGTTATCAACTCCAAGGAGAACAAAAGGCTGTATAAGAAAAAGAAATATAAGCATAATTCAGTACATGAACCACTGTATATAGTGTTTTTATAATTATAATATAAACATCGAACATTGATTTGAGCAAAAATTGTAATTTAATCATGTTGGAAGGATAGAGGAAGAAGGTGCAGGAGGGAGAAAGAGAGAGAGAGGGAGAGGGAGAGAGAATGTGTTTGTGAGAGAGTTAATTCTTCAAATTCCACAGAAAACCAATAAGAAATAAATAAAATTGAAAAAATAACAGAAAATCATGTTTTTTAAACAATATGCTGAGGAATACTGGAAGAAATAGCTGAAAAAGTTAGAAGTGTTTGTCCTAGGGAACTGAAATCAGAGATAAAAACAGGACTTTTTAAAATTTATAAGCCTTAGAGAATTATTAGATTAAAAATAAATTTTAATAATGGAAAACTATATTAGGCATATAGTTTTTAAAAGTAGAAACTGCAATATTAACATTAGAAAAAATAAAACACAAGACAAAATGTATTGAAAAGAACAAGAAGGCTATTTCATATTACTACATGATATAGTCCACCAAGAAGATGTAACAGGCAGAAAGATTTATGTATCTACTAATATTGCTTAGACAGAAGTATAAAGAAAAACAAATCTACAATCAAAGTGGGAGATATTTAACACATCTTTTAGAAGAGCAGATCAGATGACAAAAAATAAAGATATGAATGGTTTAATAATAATTAAGTTGCTTAATATAAAATGTGACCTAAATTATTTTACCCATTGATTGGAAAGAACATATTTTCTTCAAGCACATATGTTGTTTTCCAAAGAAATTAAACATTTTTAGGCCACAAAATATAGCAATAAAATTCAAAAAAACAGAAATCATACCATGATATCTTCACAAACCACATGTAATAAAATTAGGTTTAAAAAAAAAAAAGAATAGCCAGATGAAACAGTAGCAATAACCACCACAAAACTGTCCACTTGAGAACCTTAAAATACACTTATGAAAGCTCTTGTTAAAGAAGAAATTCAAACCAGAATTAACTTTTTTTCATTGTCCTAAAATATACCTAACATAAAATATTAACCATTTTTGAGTGTGCAGTTCAGTAGCATTAAGCACATACTATTGTGCATCCATGACCACTAACTTCTCCAGAAGTTTTTCGTCATCCCATATAGAAACACAAACTTTTTAAAAGAACAAAAATATTACATAGTAAAAATCATGACATTTACCTGAAACACTATACAGAGGATCTGCAGCCTTTAATGTATAGACTCAAAGGCAATAAAGGTAAAAAAAATTAATTAAGCTCTCAACTCAAGGAGCTAGAAGAAAAAAATAAACCCAAAGAAAGTAGAAAAAATAATAAAAGTAAGAATCAGAAATTAATAAACTAGTCAAAAAGAATAGACTTAATCAACAAAAGATTTTTTTTTTTAAGTTCACAACTTGGGAATCTGATCAGAGAAAAAGAGGAGACATAAATAAACATTAAGAGGGATTAGAATTGGTTATAAAAATAAAATTAAAAATACCTACCTAGAAAATCCCAAAGAATCTTCAAAAAATTCTTAGACTAATGAGCGAATTCAACAAGGTTGCAGAATATAAGATTAACACACAAAAATCACCACATTTTTATATACTAATAATAAACGTGGAAAGCAAAATTAAAAACACAATACCTTTTACAATCACCCCCCTCCAAAAATTAAATACTTACACAAACACTTAACTAAACATGTATACAGAATCTGTATTCTAAAAATTATAAAATACTGAAGAAAGAAATCAAAGATGACCTAAATAAATGGGGAAGACATGTTATGTTCATGGATTAAAAGACTCAACATAGCAAACATGTCTATAAGTTTGATGCAATACCTATCAAAAGCCCAGCAAGGGTTTTTGTAAACATAATCAAGCTTATTCCAAAATTATATGGAAAGAAACAGTCTCTAGAATAGCTAAAACAATCTTGACAAGAAAAAAAAAGTGGGAGAAATCACTCTACTTGATATCGAGGCCTAACTATAGGCATAGCTATAATAATCCATATAATGTGGTAAGGGTAGAGGGATGGATACGTAGGTCAAGGAAGAGAATAAAATAGTGAACTCAGAAATAGACTCACTCAAGTATGCCCAACTGAGTCTTAGCAAAGATGTTAAAGCAATTCAATGGAGGAGGGGTAGCCTTTTCGACAAATGGTGTTGGAGCAATTGGACATCCACAGGCAATGGGTTCTCCAACTAAATCTTACACCTTATATAAGAAATAACTTAAAATGAATCGTAGATTCATTTTAAAACCTATAACTAGAAAACTTTTAGAAAAAAAATAAGAGAAAATCTTCAGGGTCCCGTGCTAGGCAAAGAGTTCTTCAACTTGACACCAAAAGCACAATCTATAAAAGGAAAAATTGCTAAATTTTACCTCGTCAAAATTTAAAAATGTTTGCTGTATAAAAAACGTTTAAAAGATGAAAAGACAAGGTACAGAGTGGGAGAAAATGTTTGGAAACCACAAATCCAACAAAGGACTAGTATCTAGAATATATAAAAAACTCAAAGCTCATCAGTAAACACATAAACAATCAAACATTCTAATTATAAAATGGGCAAAAGATGTGAATGAATATTTCACCAAAGAAGATATATGGTGGCAAACACATGAAAAAATATTCAACACCATTAGCTACTAGAGAAATGCAAATTAAAACCATACAATAAGATATTACTATACTTCTATTAGAATGACTAAAATGAAAAAATAGTGACGACACCAAATGTTAGCAAGAAGGCAGAAATACTGAATCATTCCAGTATTTGGTAGGAAGAATAATGGCCCTCCAAAGACAGATACGTCCTAATCCCTAGAACCTGTGAATATGGTAGGTTATGAAGCAAATGGGAAGTTGAAGACTGAATTAAAATTGTTAATCAGTTGACTTTAAAATGGGGAAGATTATCTGGATTACCTGGGTATATTCAAGGTAAGCACAGGTATCCTTAAAAGCAGAAGAAGGACACATAAAAGAGAGTCACAGAAAGAGATACAATGACAGAAGTAGGGACAGAGAGTCCAGGGGGGGAAAAAAACCCACACATATATGGTCATCTAACTAATGACAAAAGTGTTGAGGACTTATAGTGAGCAAAAGGTCACCTTTTCAATAAAAGGTATTGGGTTGACTAGATATCCACATGGAAAAAAAAAAAAAGAATCTTGACTCCTTACTCTAAATGTAAAAGGTAAAATAATAGTGCTTTTAGAAAAAAAAAAACAGGAAAATATTTTCATGATCTTGGGAAGGTAAATATTTCTTAAACATGGTCCAGAAAAGTTTTAACCATAGAGAAAAAATTGATAAATTAGAATACATTAAAATTAAGAACAGCTCTTTATAAAAAGACATCATTTAAAAAGTGAAGAGAATCCGTAGAGGGTAAGAAGACAATTTAAATACAAAGGACTCAAGACTCCAAATAGCCAAAGCGATCTTGAGAAATAATAACAAGTTGGAGGTATCACACTACCTTATATCAAATTATACTATGAGGCTATAGTAATCAAAACAACATGATACTGGCATAAAAGCAGACATATAGATCAATGGAACAGAATAGAAAGCCCAGAAATAAACCCACACCTATATGGTCAATTAATCTATGACAAAGGAGGCAAGAATATACAATAGGCTATTGATAGTCTCTTCAATAAATGATATTGGGAAACCTAGACAGATACATGCAAAAAAAATGAAACTAGATCACTTTGTTACATCACATACAGAATAAAATTAAGTGGATTAAAAACTTCAATGTAAAGACCCAAGACCATAAAACTCCTAGAAAAAAACATAGGCGGTAAACTCTTTGACATTGTACTTAGTAATATTTTTTTAGTAATATTTTTAATATGTCTCTCAAGAGAAGGGAAACAAAAGAAAAAAACAAATGAATGGGACTACATCAAATTAAAAAATTTTTGCACAACAAAGGAAAGTTTCAACAAAATGAAAAGACAACCTACTGAATGGGAGAAGATATTCACCAATGATACATCCCATAAGGGGTTAATATCCAAAAAAAAAAAAAACTCTCATTAAAAAATGGGCAAAGAACTTGAATAAACATTTCTCCAAAGACATAGAGATGGACAAAAGACATATGAAAAGATGTTCAACGTACTAATCATCAGAGAAATGCACATTAAAACCACAATGAGATGTAACCTCACACCTGTCAGAGTGGCTAGCATCAATAAACCAACAAACAAACAAGTGTTGCTGATGATGTGGAGAAAAGGAAACCCTTGTGCACTATTGGTGGGATTGCAAATTAGTGCAGCCACTATGGAAAACAGTATAGAGGCTCCTCAGAAAATTAAAAATGGAATACTATATGATCCAGCAATCTTACTTCTGGGTATTTATCTGAAGACATTCAAAGCACTAATTTGAAAAGATATATGCACTCATATGTTTACTGTAGCATTATTCATGATAGCCAAGATATGGAAGCAAACCCAAGTGTTCACTGATAGACAACTGAATAAAGAAGTGATACATATCTACAACGGAATATTACTTGGCCATAAAAAAGAATAAAATCTTGCCATTTGCGATAACATGGATGGATCTAGAAGGTATTATGCTAAGTGAATGAATTGAGTGAAACAGAGAGACAAATACCACTTATATGTGGAATCTAAAAAACAAAATAAACAAACAAAACAGAAACAAACTCATAGGGATAACAAATCCCCAGATGATAGATAGATAGATAGATAGATAGATAGATAGATAGATAGATAGACAGACAGACAGATACAGAGAACAAACTGATAGTTGTCAAGGTTGAGGGGCTGAGTGAGAAAGGTGAAGAGATTAAGAAGTACAGATTGGCAGTTACAAAATAGTCATGGGCTGAAAAAGTAGAAAATCACAGGATATCACTTAGATGTGGGATCTAAACCTAAAAGCAACAAATGAAGAGGATAAACAGAGACTCAGGAACATGGACAATGGACTAGTGGTTACCAGAGGGTAGGGGGTAGGGGAGGATGGGAGAGGTAGACGGGGTAATGGGAGTCAAATATAGGGGGGAAGGGGGTGGGTGAAGTGGATAAAGGGAATCAAATATATGGTAGCTGAAGGAAACTGGACTTTGGGTGGTAATCACACAATAGAATATATAGGTGTCAAATGATAATGTACACCTGAAAATTATATAATTGTATTAACTAATGTTACCCCCAATAAACTTAATAATAAAATAAAATAAAATAAAATAAAATCTATGCTGAAAACTGCCAAAAAAAAAAAATCATGGGAATGTAAAGTACAGCATAGAGAATATAGTCAATAATATTGTAGTAACTATGCATGGTGTCAGGTAAGTCGATTTATCGGGGGATCACTTTGTAAGTTACACAAATGTCTAACCACTATGCTGTGCACCTGAAACTAATACTGAATATTAACTGTAATTGAAAATAAATAAAGAAATATAAAGAACTCATATCCAGAATATATAAAGAGCTCCTACAAATCAATAACAAAAGGATTGAGAACCCAATAGAAGAATGGGCAAAGACACTACATAAAAAGATATCCAAATGGACAATAAACAATGGTGTTCGATTTCATTAATCATCAGTAAAATACTCATTATAACCACAATGAATGCTGCTACCCTCCCAACAGAATGTCTAAAACTCAGAACAGACAATGCTGTGTTGATAAGGATTTTTACTGCTGGTGCAAATGTTAGTTGGTACATATTGAAAAACTATTTGGCATTATCTACTAAAGCTAAGTATAATGCATATTGTATGGCCTTCCAATTCTACTCTTACAAAAATGTATAAATTCCTCTGAAAGATAAAGGACTGTTAATAACAACATTATTTCTAATAGCCCCAAACTGGAAACAGCATAAATATCCATCAACAGTAGTATGAATAAATGAATTGTTATATTCACACAGTGGAACACTATACAACAGTGAGAATGACATGTAAGTAATGAACTATATACAATAACATGGATGAATCTCACAAACATAATGTAAGGGCAGGTAGCACTAATCTATGATGTTAGAAATCAGGATAGAGGGCCAGGGGAGTGACTGGAAGTGACTGGGTAGTGATTATTTTCTTTTTGTTGATCTGGGTGCTGGTTGTACATGCCTTCTCTTTGTGAAAATACTTTTCTATATGTATGTTATACTTCCATAATAATTTAACTAAAAAAGAATACTTCTTATGATATCACTTCAATAATATACAATGCAAAATACACAAAATGACAAGAAAAAATGGATAAATCCACAATGATAGACAATTTTAACACATCTTTCTCAGATATTAATACAGCAAGCAGACCAAAAAAAAAATTGGTGAGGAAATAGATATAAACAATACAATTAACGATCTTGATCTAATGAACGTATACTCATGAACTCAACAATCAACGATAAACATTCTTTTAAAACATATGTTAACATTTACAAAAATGAACTGCATATTATTCTTCAGAACAAATTTTAATAGTCATCAAATAACCAACATCATACAGTCCATATTCTCTGACAATAATACAATGAAATTAGTATCAAAAACAAAATAAAAGAATTGATCTACCATATGATCGAGCAATCCCTCTACTGGGTATTTACCCCAAAGACTTGAAAACTCATATCCGAAAAAATATTTGCACACTGATGTTTATAGCAGCATTATTCACAGTGGCCAAGACATGGAAGCAACCAAAGTGTCCTATGATAGATGATTGGCTAAAGAAGCTGTGGTACATATATACAATGGAATATTACTCAGCCATAAGAAGAGATAAAATATTGCCATTCGCAACAACATGGTTGGACCTTGAAATAATCATACTAAGCGAAATAAGCCAGAAAGAAAAAGTTGAAAATCACATGATATCACTTATATGTGGGATTTAAACCTAAAAGCAACAATGAACAGGACAAACAAACAGAGACTCGTGGACATGGACAATGGACTAGTGGTTACCAGAGGGTAAGGAGAAGGGGGAAGGGGGGAGGTAGACAAGGGGAAAAATTTTAAATTATTTCTTCAATTAAAAAATAATAAAATAAATAATAAAAAAGAAAAGAAAAAAAAGATTTCTGTCTGCAAGGACTCAATGACATAATATCATAATCCCTTAGTTACAACAGGGAAAACGAGATGAGATTCTTAAAAAGAACTCAAACTTTGGTGAGGATTCTAACCTCACCAAACTAAGAAGAGATTCTTTTTAGTTTCCATGTAGGGGAAGGGAAGGCAGTGCTTAATGCCTAGTTTAGCTCCCCTGTCAGGAGGAAAAGCAAAAAACAAACAAAACAAAACAAAAGGACAGAAAAAAAAAATGGGAAATTTAAAATCATATATCTAAATAATTCATGCATCAAAGAAAAAAATCATAGAAACAAAATATTTAAAACTAAATGACAATGCAAACTCTACATATCATAATTTAGAGGGTACTATAAAGCAGTACTTAGAGGGACATTAATAGCCATAAAGGTACATATTAAAATGAAAGTTTAAAAATTAATCAATTAAGAACTGAACTCAAAAGGTAAACACCGAGAAGTATATTGAATCAGAGGAAGACTGCCATACATTCTGCAGTGCCACTCAGAGAGAAAATTATTATGTTGGTACCAGCAGGATCTTGGGCAGTCTCACCAAAGTGTTCTTCACTCCAGGGAGGCATGAAAGCAGCAAAAGACCTTTGTGAGAGGCCCCAGTGGGAGCTGAGTCATACCTGCAGACCTCCTAGACATCACCTTAGGCTGGCCCTGGGCCACAGGCTAGCTATCCACACAGTCAGTATGAAATAAAGACTGCACTTGATTTACAGTCAACACCTTACTCTGAGTATAACCAGTAGGAGTAACACTTATCAGCTCTGCACTGTGACTGTACTTTGTCCCCCTATCTGACTTGCCCTATGTAACATTCATTCTTACAATGTCCCAGGACCACAGTAGCTCAAGATGAGGGAAAGTAGAGCCCTAGACCTCAGATGGGGTGTGGATGATGGGACAACACCCTCCACATGCTCTTGGGGAGACCGAACTGAACCAGATGGAAGCTCCCTGAGCTGGGGTGGTTTTAATGACATCGCTGTATATTTCCATATGGAGACATGCATGTTTATAAATGCATGCAAAAAAATGATCTGAAAAGGTACTTGCTACCCAGTGGTTACCACTGGGGAGAGCTCTGGTATTGTAGGTAGTGGTCAAGAGAGTTTCAGTTTATCAATATTTAACTATTTTAGGACAAGAATGCATTCATATGTTATTCATGTAATTCAATAAAAAATCTTTTAGAAAGATAATGGGAGGAATAGAAAATGTTAACTATTGTTTTTGTTGAATGGGAGTATTATAAATAATATTTTTTATATGCTTCTGTAGTTTTTAATGTTTTATGATAGCACTACTAACGTAACTTTCTGTGATGATGAAAATGTTCTATATCTCTGCGGTCCAATATACAGTAGCCACCAGCAAAATATGGCTATTGAGCACTTGAAATGAGGCTGATGTGACTGAGAAACTGAAAATTTAGTTTTAATTAATTAATATTAAAATGTAAATAACCACATGTGGCTAGTGACTACTATATAGGACAGTACAGTTCTGTAATAAGTATATACTTGTTTTTTGCCTTATTTCCAAGGGTTATTTTTGCATTTTTAAAAATCGAGGTATAAAAAATACAACAAAGTATACAAGCCTTAGGTATACAGCTTGATGAATTTTGGTATATGTGTGCACCCATGTAACCACCACTCAAACTGAGATATAGCACATTTCCAGCATCTTGAAAGGCTCCTTTGAGCACCCTCCTAATCCTAGTCAGTAGCTTTCAACAACGGTCTGACTTCTTTCACCAAAAATTAGTTTTGCCTATATTTGAACTTCATATGAATGAAATGCATTATATAATCTTGTGTCTGCTTCTTTCACTCAGCATTGTGCCATCCATGGCACTGAGTGCAGTTGCAGTCTGTTCTTTTTCATTGTTGCGTGGTATTCCACGGTATGAATACAGCACAGGGTTTTCTACCCCCATTCTACTCTTGGTAGATATTTGGGTTATTTCCACTTTAGGGTATTACAAAGAAAGCCACTATGAATATTCTTGTGCTTGTGTCCATCAAACACTCGTTTGTCTTTTGATAGATGCTGATTTCTATTGGAATAAGCCCAAGAGTGAAATTGCTGAATTATAAGCTATATGTATCTTCAGTTTTAGTATACTGTCAAATATTTTTCCAGAGTGGCTATACCCATTTACATTTAACCATACGTAAGTTTTATAATCAGGGGGAAAATATTATTTTGAGAAATGAGAGCAAGAGAAACAGTTTTTCTAGACAAACTGCATAATCGGCAAAAAATTTAACAGTATATAAAATATATTATTCTTCCCTTAAACTGATTTATGGAGGTATCGGGAGGAGGCTTGGCTTGGTGGCAAAGAGCTCCGGTGTTGGAGTCAGACAACTAAGTACAAACCTCAACTCTGCAAATCACCAGCTGTGTGACCTTTAGCAAATTACTAACCCTCTCTGGTCTTTGGTTTCCTTGCCTATAGATTACACTATTATTACCTCACAGGATTATTGTAAGAATTAATAAAAAAATGTTTATAAATTCCACTGTATGTGTCTGGAATATGGTAGTTCAATAAATGTTAGCTCTATGACATTGTTAATATTTATACTAATATATGGTGACCATTAGTATTTTTAGCCAGTCTAAATTTTCATTTTATCAAAGTTTTAAATCTTTAAAATAAAATTTTATTTTATTAAATGTTATTAAATAAAAGCCACTTTTATTAAAAAGCATCGCTAATTAATTCTCCATCCTCATTCTTTCCCCGTTTCAACACTGGTCAATTCTTATGAAGTTCTCTGATCTCTATGATTGTGGCAGTTTTTCTCTCAGATGGTTGGATACCTTGAATGGCTTTTAGACTCAATTTAAGGACCGGTTTGCTAGAATGTTGCTAAGAGAAGATGAAAAGCTAATTTGCCAAAACCAAATTAACTCCTAATACACAAGGGGATATATTTAAGCAGTAAACAGTTGATAAAATTATTAAACTTACCTTCACATGTCCAGACAAAGCACACACAATTAGCACAATTTTAAAAAATCAAACCATCTTCAAATTACCTAAATTACTTATTCAACCAAGGGATGATACAAAGTCCTTCCAATTAATTTAACCTAACAAGTCGGTTTTATTTTCTACCCATCGTGGGGTCTTTGGATAGCTTTTTTAAAAATCCATATCAAGTCTCATTAGGAACAGTGGCCATATTTTGAATTAAACGCTAATATTGCAAGACATTTTATAATTCAATCTCTTTTATATGCCTGCCACAGCAGATCTTTCATTTTCAATGTAATGTTATTCTCTATTGAGTCCTAAGGCAAAATCTCGTTATTGAACACATATGTGTGGGTGGGTGCATTGCAAATGCAATCAATTAATTGACATACTACAACTGAAATGGCTCTGCTTGCTCCATCCCCAATTTTCCAGCAGAACTGCTATTGTCAATGTCTTTATATTGGAGATTTACAAGGTAAAGGTATTTGTTAGGTTAGACTTAGCAATTTATGGCCTTTACATGGGGCCTTTCTTAGGTCCTTGTACCTGGGCTTGGCTTTTTTGGCTGAGAGCCCACTTCATCCCTGAAAGGATGAAGTCCCCCAGTTTCTCTTGCTCAGTGCTTGTGCAGTCATGGTTCTTTCTCTGCAGATGATGCCTCTTGTGCAAAAGGCAGGTCTCCCTTTCCCTGTAGAGTGTCTCATAACTGAGGCTCTGATGTTAAATCTGGGGTGAGGCAGTCGGAGCAAGATGCCGTGCCCCTTCTTTTTACCTACCAAAATGCATCACCCTGAGATCTAGGATGAGGGAAAACCAAGATTAGCATCACCACCAGGAAGTAGCAGTTCAAACGTTTACTGACTCAGGTAATCTTTAGAGATGTTAGCTTTAGTTGTGGTTGTTATTTGGATGTCATGGGTGGAGAACTACATTCCAAGCACAAGATCAGGAAGCCGAGGACCACATCCCAGCTGTTTCTTCCTCACAGAAGCAGTGCCTCCCTTTGTCCTTTATATTAATGGACTTTCTCAAATGATTTTCAAGATGGTCCTCATTCCTGCTGCTCTTTAGGAGACACTGGGGGTGAGAGGCGGGGGCATTCTTTTCAAAATCACCTTTCTGCAGACAGGTTTCCAATCTGATTCAAGGCCACTTCCCAGGCATCTGGTTTCTGTAGCTCAGAGAATTAGCGCTCCTGATAAATTGCTCTGAGTTCCAAGGCTACTGCTGTCATATTGCATTCTCTGACCATTTTCCAGGTCCCCTCCTCAACCCATTAGACTCCATTCCCATGTAGCATCCAAATCAGTTTTCTGACAAAACACACTGGAGAGAGCTAAGCCAGTACAGCACCTGAAGCATATAATAGATGCTCAAAAAAAAAAAAAAAAAAAAGTGTTTTGGAGCCCTGGAGTGAGGAATGGAGGTGGGGATTACATCTCTAAACCTCTGCAGGTTTTCACAGAGCACATGCTAGTGGCAGAGTCAGGCTGAGGGGTTAAGTGAGGGAGAGGAGAGACATGCTTTAAACTCAACAATTGATTCCTTGATGGGGGTGGGGGCGGAATGAATGGTGAGCTCCCATCTCTGGATAAGTATGACCACATGATGGGGACACAGTAGAAAAAAAATTAAACCTCAAATGGGAATTTAGATTAGCAAATCTTCAGGGTCTCTTTTAACCCTGGGATTTTATGAGATTCTTGAGGAAGAAAAAAGGGAGAGGCAGAAATAAAAAGAGACCAGGAAGGAGAGAGGGGAGGGAAATGAAAGAATAAAATTTAAAAGGAGAAAGGAAGGAAGGCCGGAGGCTAGGGACCATTCTATGCATGTGTCAAATGTTCAGACAGAAACGGGAAAGTTTCCAAGAGGACTGATATCTCAGTGGGCAGTCAGTGCAGTGTCATGGCACCCTGGTCTCCTGCCTCCAGCACCCACCCATTTCTATCCTATGGGCAGAGCCTTTGGGCCTGGCCTTGCTCTAGGAGCATGAGGTCTAGATAAGCAGTGTGTGTTCATCTGTTAGGAAGCTTTTCCTGGGACAAAGAAGGTACAGATTTCTCAGCAACTCTGCATATTCCCCTGGGCACTCAGGATCCCACGGGTCTCCAGGAGCACCCCCAATCCTTAGGATAGTATGGGCAAGAAGGATCCCTTCTGGCTCCTCTTCCCTCAATATCATGACCAGAGGATTGCATTGGACCCAAATCAATAAACACTCAGGGGCCCAGCTAGGCCTGTGCCCAAATGCAATCATGTGGATGAATTCTTAAACTAGTCACAGGAATTGGGCCAGTCCCTTCCCTCTGCTCAAAGGCAGCATTTACAGGCAGAGCAAAGCAGCTCTTCTCCTAAAAGACTGTATTTCTGAGTTCTGTCCCTGACAGTGGGGTGGCTGCAGTGGCAGAGCTTGGGCTGTGACTCTGGTAAAGAAATTTTTCTCTAAGACAGCTTTGCTGGTCTGGGCAGGGAACTTGGGCTCCAGCCCTGGGAAGTGTCATAGCTACCACCTCTATCAAGAGACAGTCTAGGATAGAATGCTGGGAGTCTGGACCTGGGCCTAGTCCCCAGCCTGGACTGGTCCAATTAGGAAGACCTGATACCCAAGAGAGAATAGGGATGGAATCTTCATCTGCTCCCCTCATATCTATTTCTTTCCTCTTCTACCTCCGTTCCTGGCCACTCCCTGTCCTATAGGGGGATTCAGTTGAAATACACAGCCAGCTCAACAACAGCACTCTAGGATGATCTTGACTTGGAGCGCAGCATCCACTCTGCTCCTCCTGTTCCCCTCCCCAAGAAGCTCCATTTCTGGGACGATCAAGTCAGTGAGCTTTAAACCTGATTCTACATGTTCACTCACCTTAGCCCACCCTGCAGCCTCACACAACCTGACGGTTGTCCATATCCCATTCACTGAGAACACTCCTCCTCCCCGACACACATGCACATGCACTAGGCTCCTGGGTCAGCTTGTTCTGTGGAATTAACCTTACCACATTGCCCCTTCTCTGCTCTCCATCATTTGCCTGCTCCGTAGTTTATTCCTGACTTCTTTTGTGCAAGCCACAGCAGTCTTGCCCCTGTGAATCTCTCCCCTGGCTTCCCAGAGAACTCAATGGCTGGTGTTGGGACACAGAAAGGAGGCAGTCCTCACACATACACAGCCACACCCCATTACAACGACAGTGTCGACCCAAGGAGAATTGTGCACAGCACATTCATGCACACACCCGGGGACTCTTCATTTTAGTCTACAGAGAGACCCACCCTTTCCTTGTGAGCCCTCCCTACTCACTACCAGCTTCCCCCTTATCACGTGGTTTCTCCTCCCCACCTCGGAGCTGGAGGCATCAGGAGCAGGCCCCGGTGTAAGCACCTGGCAATATCATAGGATAGTCAAACGCGAGATCTCACAAAGAATCTCAACGGGAGGGCCTCGGGGCTCCTTCATTCTGCAGTTTCCTCCTGTACCCCCAGGCTCCTCCCTCTGTCCCCTGACAAAGACTCACCAAGCCCAGTTGAAATCAATTGTTTTATTGACTGTGTACATACAGATGCCTTTAGAAAAGAGCGTGGCCGAGGAAAGGTTGCTACTCTGCCCCGGGCCGCACTTGTGCTGAGCTCCACCGACAGCGCTGGTCCCGACGCCCGAAATCCCCCACCCAAGCCCGACGCTTTCCTTATAGAACAACAACAAAAGGATCCCGCCCGAGTCGCCTCACGTCCACCCTCCCCTTCCCTCCCGTCCTCCTGCCACCTGCCTGCCCCCCGCTTCCCGCCCCCCCCCCCCATAGGGTCACACTTTACAGGACAGACTTCTACAGACCACGCTTGACTAGAACTACACGCCAGGGAAATACTACTGTCGCAGAAGGAGGGGCGGGGCGGGGAAACGCGAGGACTGAGGGACTCTTCCCCACCTAGATCCTGCTTTATGTCAAGCGCAGGCTTTGTGCAAACCAGGGCGCACGCCCTCACAAGGGACCCCGCCAGGGAGACCATAGTTGGCTTCCTATAGCCCAGCGCTTCTCGATCTGAGGTCTGGGCCTCGTGCAGCAGCGGGAGCAGAGCTGTCCCGTGCACCCATCTCCGAAACCCCAACTCACCCACAACGAAATTGGCCCAGGACCCAGCCTACACTCTAGCGGAAAAAGGGTGTGCGGTTGTGTGGCGCTGTAAGTTAGGAGAAAGGGCTCAAGAAAAGGTCTCCCGACCCTCGAGACACACACACACACACACACACACACACACACACACTTTTCCCAGAGGCTGGGAAAAGACTGTTAGCACCAGACCCGGAGTGTCGCTGTCTTTGAAAACAACGAAAATATGAAAATCGGAGCGCGGAGCTGAAAGGCGCCCTAGGCACCCAGCTCGGCTCCAGCTGGTCAGAAGCAGAGTTGAGTGGGGGTGTAGCTAAAGGGTTTGGTTCCCAGTCGCAAGGGGGCTTTAAATAAAAAATAGAGAGTTGTCACCGAACCCTGGCTTTCAGGACATGCACCCCGGAAAGGACAGAGTAGGGGTCGAGGCGTGACCCCACAGCGTACTACACTAGGGACATCTGTTGCAGATCCCGGGCCGACCCCTGAGCCACAGCATTACCACCAGATGTTTCCAACGTCTTCACCCATTTCCTAAGGCTCCAGGGCCCACCGTGGGGCGGGTTGTGGTGCAGGTTTCGAAGGTAATTTCGTGGGAATGGAGATGTGGGTTTTGCCTCACAGTCAGCGGTGGTGTCTTATACGAGGAGAGAGGAGCAGGGAATTGTGCTTGCCGAAGGGGAACTCGGTCCACAAGGACAATGACAATCGTGGGGTGGTGCGGGACTGGTGAAATCGTCCCACTCCCCACTAGCAGTCCCCAGGAGTCAAGGTTGGGGGATGGTAAGGGGGTGCAGTAAATGAGGGGGGCATAAATCCTGCCAGCCCTAGGCTTCGGCTCCCTGGCACCCAAAGGTGGGGGATGAGAATGGGCAGGCGGCAGGGCTAGGGGTTCAGCCCTCTGTCTGCCTGTAGTTGCCATTAATCTCCTGGGCAATGTTGACCGCCTCGGCACCCAGGGGCAGCCGATCACTGTACTCCGAGCCCGCCTCGAACTCTTCTTGGTTGGTCTTGGACTGGGACTCCACCAGCGAACAGGTGACCAGGCTCTCCTCTCTCTGCAAGTCCCCGCCTGGGCCCCGCTGCTCCGCGTCTTCGTCAAGACCCTCCCCGGGGGCTTCCTCTGGTCCCTCGCCGCCCGTTTCGCCACCTGTCGGATAGCTTTTCTCGGACTCGAGATAGGAGGCACGCGGGTCAAAGTCGGCGGCGATGTGCTTCTCCATGGGATCGAGGGCCTGCGGCCGCAAGATCAGACGGTAGGGCTTCCCCGGGTGTTTGGCCAGCAGATGGCAGCACGCGGCGCCCAGCAGAGGCACCGTGGCCAGCATCAGGAGGAACACGCTCACCGCCACGATAACCAGCAGCGAGGGCAACTCCTTCTTGGTGGCGAATACAACTTGCACGTGGCAGGCCTCCCCTGCCAGCGCCAGGCACACGGAGTAGTTGGTGCCAGGCCGAAGGCCGCGGAACCAATAGGCGTTGACGCCTTCCTCCACGCGCGACCACTGCACTGCTGAGCCGCCTCCCGCGGGGCACAGATAGAGCAGGCGCAGGGGTCGCCTCCCAAGCCGTACCGCTCCGCCAGCCCCGCCATTCCCAGGGCCCCAGCGCGCCGCCAGCGGCGTCAGCTGCACCCGCGCCTCGCGCTCCGCCACGTCCAGCGCGATGACACCCAACTCAAAAACGTGAGGCTTCAGGTCTGTGCTCTGGTTGAACGCGTGGTTGGACACGTACCGCGAGGGGTCCCCTTGGTCACAACGCTGCTCCTCCACCGGGTCCGCAGAGACCTGATCTTCCGCCTCATCTCCCTCACCTGCCTCCTCCTCCGGCCCCGCCCCCGTCTCTCCAAGGATGCTACCCTGGGCGAGGCCTTGGCCTTTGATTTTGCGCTCTGGCTTGGATGGTAAGACGCTGTTGCCCCGGCCTTTGGCTGTGGACTTGCGTTCGGAGGTTGGGGCCTGTCCCTCCGGGTCTCCCCCTGAGCCAGAAGCGTGCTTTGGCGGCCCGGCAGCCGTCACCGACACGCGTACTGACGTGGAGTTGACACCCAGCTCGTTGTGGGCACGGCACGTGTAGACGCCTGCCTCCTTGGCACTCAGGAGGGGCACCAACAGGGAGCCATTTGCGAGTGTCAGGAAGCGTGGGGTGGCTGGGGGCGCGGGCCAAGCGGGTGCCGGACTCGGAGTTGGGGCACCCGTCTGCGTTGGCCCGTCCCCCTCTCCTTCCTCCTCCCTGTCTTCTGCCCCGTCCTCGTCGTCCTCTCTACTCTGGACCGGCGGCTCTAAGACTATGGTACCACCTGGGATCTGAAGTTGCCACTGCAGGCGGGGCGTGGGGTGCCCTTCGGCGACACAGTGTAACATGAACGCCAAGCCAGCGCGCAACTCACCGCCCGGCGCCTCGGGAGGCGGCTCGGCACTCACACGCACGCTGGGCGGTGCGCAGTTCAGGACCGGCAGACGGTGCACCGGAACGCCCTGCAGCGCGGGAGGCGTGGCGCACGCAATGGAATCGGGCTCCGGTAGCGAGACCCGGGTGCTCGCGGCCCAAGCCTGCAGCCACAGAAGGCTGCAACCGCAATGGAAGGGGTTATGATAGAGTTGCAGATGTGACAGCGCGCTTAGCGCGTCGAAGGTGCCGGGAGCTAGTGTACGCAGCTGGTTGTTGTTGATGCGCAGGGAGCGCAAGTCTGGCAGCGAACCGAGTGCGTCCCGGGGAAGTGAGCTCAATTGGTTGTGGTTCATTTTGAGCAGCTGCAGCGCGCTCAAGTTACGCAGGTCGCTCCATGGAAAGCTGGTTATGAGGTTGTGGCTCAGGTCGAGGTTCTTGAGCTGGTTCAGCACAGCCAGCGCTCCGGACTCCACGGTGCGCACCTCATTGTGCGCCAGCCACAGCGACGTGACTTGCGTGACGTCGGCGAAGGCCCCGCGCCGCAGCACGGTGATCTTGTTGGCCGACAGACTAAGCGTGGTCACGTTGGCCGGCAGTCCTTCTGGCACCTCGCTCAGCTCTTTGTAGGCGCAGTCAGCGAACTGGTGAGCGTACTTGTCCACGCAGGCGCACGGCTCTGGGCACGCTCCCGCCATTCTTAGCAGCGCCCAGGCTAGCCACAACACCCACATGGGCACCATAGCGGATTCTGCAGGTGTAAGCAGGAGAAGAAGGGAGACGGTGACTCACCGAGTCCCAGCTTCCTTCCCCTATAAAGCTCTGCCTCCTCAAACTCATCTAGAGTAGGCCCAAGGGCTCCCATTACCTCCTGTGTGCCCAGGAACCTTTCTTGGGCAGGGGTGGAGCTTAATAAAAGTCTCGGAATTAAATGCATGCTTCCTCTCAGGGCCGTGACTTACTTTTCCAGCGGCCTCCTACCTTTCTCTTTTTCCCCTGCCTACCTTCTCACCCTGGCGCTGGCCTCTTTGCCCTGGTTCTGCCGCTCACCGGCCTGTGGTGGGCTTTTCACTGATCCCTGTCTATTTCTAGGCCTTTGTTTATTCACGTGAAAGAGATACACAGAAAAGGTATTTTTGTCCGTGACTGGTGTCCTCCCTCGAACTCTTTGTCCCATGCACAGCACTCGCACACACGCCCATATATGCGCCCAAACAATACAAACACACGCTCGGGCACCGCCATCAAACCGCCAACTTCTGTAGGGGTTTGGAGGTTCACAACACATTTCGCAGACACGCAAACACAAAGGCACCCAGACACAGACAGGGAGACCTCATTGTTCTCTCAGCTGAACCTAGCATTTGTACAGCGTTCTCCACCACGGTGCAAGGCGCTTTCCTGTTCATCGTGGGAATTGACAGACACAAGCCTTCACTCAAAACCAACGCACACACGGGGACACAAACGCGCACTGGCGCGTGCACACAGCCCTCCACTGAGACCGAAATCCCAGTGGATCATCAATGCGGCGGGTGGCAAGAGCCGTGGGATCCGCGGAAGCAGACTCGCAGGCCGCTCTCCCGCAGGAATCAAAGCTGCCCGCTCTGGGTTGAAGCTCCCACGAACGGAGAACCAGGGCTGCTCAGTCAGCCTTCTGTCTGAGGAAGAAGGCCCTCCAGGAGCATTGGGGGGAACGTCATTAAAGGTCCCTCCCTGTCTCGCAGAGCCCAGGCGGCTCTGGGGGAGGGGGAAGGGTGTCCTCAGCCGACGGGTCATGGGGGCTAGCTACCTCTAGCTAAGGAAGTAGAATAATGTTCAAGATTTGGCCCCATTTTTCGAAGCTCTAGGATGCCCAAGGGCCCTCCTTCCAATAGAAACTATGCCCAGCCACACAAACGCGCTTACACAGACAGCACGCTCCCGCCTAGGGCTCCAGGCAGGTTTGACAGAGCCCCTCCCATATCCCTGCCTTTGGGAACCCTTATCCCCCATTCTGCCTTTGCTCCTAGGGAAGGGCCCCTCCCCTCCTATCCCCGGTCTCAGCCAACACCCTAGGCGGGATCTAGCCCTACCTGGATCGAGGTTGTGGGGCGGTCCGGCGGCTTACCCTCTGCTCACTGACTCCCGGGGCGCAGCCTCGGGCTTCAATCCCTTCTCCAGATTCGATGTCACGGAGCCAGGACGACAGCCCTAGGGGGCTTCCCACATCTGTTGCTGCGACTGTGGAGAATTCCGATGGGGGGAGGAGCAGGGAAAAGAACGGGTAAGTTTGAGATTCCCCTGGCCCTGAGGTCCCACTTCAGTTTTTCCTTTCGCGTCTGTTTTCCCCACCTCTCGCCGGCTGTGCAGATTGAAGAGAGTCCTCGCGCGCTCCCGGCTGGGCAGGGACGCGCACAGCCTCTCCCACCTCCCGCATCGTCTACATTTGTTAAAGCCATAGAGGCTCTACTCCTGGTTGAGGCATGTTGGGGCCCCTACGCCCACCGCCCTCTTCTGGGCTCTTCCCAGTTCACCGCACCTCCATAACCCACGTCCCCACAACACTTACACATCTGCAAACATTGCCATTATTCCTTATTACACCGACACCCCCTCACGTTCAAACACAGTTAGCACAGACCTTCACCCCCTCCACACAGTTGACCTTCACATGTTAGAATTATCCATCATCATGTAATAATCGCGTGGACGTGTTGAGTTTTCGCAACGTTTACACACATTTTCAAAGGCACACCTTCACTGGGACACTCATCAGCCTTCCCCTCCCGCACGTACACACATTCACGCGCACTCACCCTCATGTACGGATCCCTCCAGGGCCCCTGAGCTTCGGGGCTAATTGAATTCGAGCTGTTCTTAAGCTCCGCAACACGTGAGACAAACCATCTTTGAGGAATTTGGGGGAAGGTAAAGCGCACGACTGAAGAGGGTCGTGTCTTTGCCTTTATACTCTTTTTGCAAATGCAGGTTGTGGAGCAGACAGACCTCCAGCGGGACCCGCTGCGCGCTCTCGCGGACCCGTCCTTCCTACATCCCTCCCCCCCTCCGCCAGCCGCCTCCTCCCCGAAGCCACGTTCAACACGATGCATAATTGATAGTGTTAGCAGAGCGCCTCACCCTCCCTGCCATTTTTGACTGTATCTGGGCAGATACAAGCCCAGGTCTCCTCTGCCCCATGCCTGTCAACCCCAAGACCAGAAAGCACGGCCATGCGGGACGCACAGGGAGGCGAAGCCTCTTCCCCAGCCCCCGGGGACCCTGTCCAGCCTCTTAAACCCGAATCTTTACGTCTCGTCTTTTGTGGCTAAACTAGTGTCCAGCGCGCCAGCTTGTGCGCACCGCGGGGTGAGGCAGGGCGCAGCGCGTTGATGTTAGCCTCCAGCACCCAGGAAGCCAGTCTGAGCGCACCCAACGCCTTACCCTCAGGTCTTGCCAGCTAGAGGCGAATGTGGCTTCAGGGCTGCAGCAGGCAGCGGCACGAAAAGGGATGGTTACAAAACGTCTGCTCCTGCTGAGCACTGTGGGCTGGGAAACTTAGGGCCCAAGCACCTCTTCCCCTCCCATTCCCCCCACCAATATCTTCACAGCCTCACAAGCAAACACACCGCCAACCTCACACACGGTTCCCCACAGTCTGTGCCCGCTCGCCACCGCCCCACTGTCTCACACGCTCACACAACAGCCGGCCTCAGCAGACTCTAATACTCGCTGTTCCTGACTCTCACTCCCTGTCTCTGGCGAAACCCCGACATTTCTTGTAGCCGCAAGGAGATGGAGGCGCTGGGATGTTCAGGCATTTGGCTAAAACTCGATTTCTGTCCCCCTGCACTGCCCACTGCAGCTCTGGAGAGTTGCTGGCCAGAATGGGGAAAGGGATACAGGTTCGCGGACACACGCAAAGCCACAACCTTCCCTGGTTCTTTCCGTAGACATTGAGCTGTCCGGAGCGCCGTAGGCCCCCAGTCCACATCTAGGTCCGTGGCGGGGTGGGGCGGGGCAGGGGGGGGAGGTCTTTGGCGATGGGTCGGTGGCGTGGATTTGAGGCATCTAAAAAGCTCAATCTCGATTTGAGTGTTGAGCATTTTAATGAGCTAGGGATGTGGGGAGTGGTGTGGGGGACAGACTGGCGAAGAGTGCTGCATCTAAAGAGACCACCAGACTGGAGTTCCAAGAATCTTTTGTAAATTAAATATGAACAGTCTGGAGCACGCACGCTCCTCGTCCCTCCCTCTCTCCTCCACATGCTGCAGCTACTGTAGGCAGTGGAGCCGGCTGAGACCAGCTCATCAGAACCCAGAACTTATTCCACCTACTTGGTCCTGTAGTTCCACAGCTGACCCAGGGGGAGGGTGGCAGAGGGGTGAGAGCACCTTGACCCTGCGGTGGGACAGGTGGAGCGGGTCCCTAGTTCGGCAGTGAGTTTCTGCGGTTTGGGCCTGGCTGGGCCAGGGAATGGCGCGGCCCACCTGGCAAAGTCTCTTTGTCTGCGGATCTCGGGAACGTCATGAGTGTTGTCTCCGTCTTGGGAAACCTGAGGGGGCGGTCCAGAAAGTCTTGGCCTGGGAAGGGGGGTCTGGGTAGACGGGGGCCCGCCAGCGACGATGGAGAATTGGGTCCAGATGGCGGGTCCTGGAGCCTTTCACGGGAGGGAGCGGGGCGCGTGGCGCGGAGGCAAGGATCGAGGCTCCCTCGTGGAGGCACACGGCTTGTGGGTCCTCCACCCAGTTTTCACCTCTCTTTTAGTTCTTTTTACGAGGAGGCGGACAGAGAGGGGGCGAATGAGGGACAACTTGAAAGGATTGAGGGACTGTATGACAGAGAGTGGGGAGTGGAAGGAAGAATACGCTCGCTCTCTCTGCAAAGCGCTTCCCTGGACCGCAGGGACCCGCCCCGCCAGCATCCCGAGAATGTCCAGGTCCAGCGTGCCAAGAAAGACCCCTTTCCTTTGCTTTCTTGCCGAGACTGCAGAAGCCAGGGGAATTCGGCAGAGAAACAGGGCTCCAGGCACCAGGACGGCGGCTAAGGGCACGGTGGCCACCCGGCAAGGGCGCCGGCTCCCGCGGGCCCCTGCGATTCCCGCCCACTCCCCAGCGAGAGCTTTTGTTCCCGGAGCGCGCCCTGGGGAAAGACAACCCTTACCCCGGCTTTCGACCCTGAAGAGCCTAGTTCCTGCCCCTGCAGCCTGAAGCTCGAGTCGCCTCGGTCAAGGTCCGCGGAGGCCTGAAGTAGAAGCCACGACTCTGGGTTCGGTCTCCGAGCTCAGCTACAAGATTAAGCATATGCTGCCCGGCGCCTCTAGGCGCGCCGGAGCGGTCTAATGACTATAATGTTAATAATGGTACAGTTACTGAGGGGCTGGGAACCGGGAGCGAAGATACCACCCCCGCCGCCGCCCATGTCTTTGATCGTTAAAGAAACAGGTCGCTAATCAGGTGGATGGAAGTAGGTGTGGGGAGAGGAAAGATACAAGGTTCCAAGCCGCCAGCGCTGGGGCCCGAGATTTGGAAATCTGTAGAATCCGAGCTAAGGCTTTTGGACCAGGCTGGGGTCCGAACCCTAGACAGACCCAGGGGCCGAGAGCTGGAGCTCCGGGAAGCTTTTTGCAAAACGACCTCTAACTTCGACGTTGCGGACCCAGACAGTCCCAGGGGTGCAGTGGGTCGAAACCCAGTAGATCCCAGTAAGTCAAGATATCGGGCCCAGGCCTGGTTCGCGCGCGCCCCCTGCTGGATACCGCCTGCCAGGCACCGAGGCCGGGGGCAATGATTTGGGCGACTGGGCAAGGAGGCCTGAGCTGTCCCGGGCTCTGCAGATCCGTGGCGCAATGTTCCGAAGTGGGGTACGCTTAAACAAGGCACCAAAGCTTTCCTTCCTAGGCCCACCCACCCAGCCTAAGTCCTAGTAATCTGCAACCTCCTCACCTGCCTAACAAAGGCACAGACCCCGCTTCGTACCCCATTGTGTTTCCAGTGCCCAGGACACAAAACAGGTACCCTCTGAATACTCCGTGGATGAATAGTCTGTGGCACCAACCAATGAGCTTAATCCTCCTGTGACGGAACCTTTCTCTATGCCTACGGTCCCCATCCTCCTCCTTGCATGAGCGCTTTGTCTTCGAGCCCTGTTTAGGAGCCCTAGAAGACTGTCCTTAAGTCTCATGACTTGGTAAGGGACCAATAAAATGTCCAAGACCTGAAAAAGAAAATCTTTTGACTCAGAGAGGAAAATAAAACTGCGCGATTGGAAGTAATGGATGTTTGATTAAAGTTCAGGTGCAATCACTGCACTCAGAGTTGTACATGCCTTGCATTTAACGTGGTACGTGGATGATTTAATAGATATGAGAAGGCCTCTGAAAGTAGGAGAGCCAGAGCCCAGGAGGGCACCGAATATGCCCCGCGTGATAGCCTACTCCAGAGACATTTCTCATAGCGGCCCTCCAGCCAGAATCTCCTAAACACTCAGTGCTTCCTGCCTTTCAGCTTTTGCTGTCCAGCCCACCTCCCCCGCCCCCGCCCACATTCACACAGTATTCCCATCACTTTCAGCTTTTGCAGTCCAGCTGCCACCCCCCCCCGCCCCATTCACACAGTATTCCCTTTTCTAATTTCCAGCAAAAAGTTTACACCTCCGGGAAGCCAGGCCCTGTTTATAACCCCCCTCCCACCTTCCAGCTCTCCTTTTCCTCATATACACTCTACGTAGTAGTTAGGAAGAAAGGTTCTAGCTTCAAACTCTACCATGTACTAGCTATGTGACCTTGGCCAAGTTACTTAACTTCTCTGTGCCTTAGACAAGAGGATGTATATCAGAATACCAATTTTATTGGGTTACTGTGAGGAATAAATGATCAACAAATGCATGCAAAGCTCCTAGTACCTAGCACTTAAATAGTGCTCAGAAACGAGGTATTATTTTTGTCAACAATAGCTAGAATTAGCCATCATTACTGCCTTGCAGAATTGGGTCTAGGTAGGATGTGATGTTCTGCTGCACATGCCCCTACATGCTTGTGTCTTGCCTCTCCCACAGGGGAAGAACCTTGGCTCTGCCCTCAAATGTCTCTCTTCACTCCTCTCCTTCCCCCCGCCCCAACACACACCAGGGCATAGGTAGCAATCAGAATTACTGTTAGTATTTGTAAATTTCTAGTCTCAGCTACATCAACCCAAATTCTGATGCTTGCGGCTGTCACCAAGCGCCTGTTTGGGAAGAGAAGTCTACAGCTGCAGTGTTGGCAGGAGGTTTTTAATTAAAACCACAATCTGTTTAAGTATTTATTGGGCTCTGTGACTTTAATTATTTTCTAGGGAAAAACAAAAAATCCACATTTGCTTATGGGAAGACTGTTGAGTCAGAGGAAAGTCGAAACCTGTGGCAGTGTGCTAGAGGCAACTGGAAGGAATTTTCTGAATGGTTCCAAATGAAGCTCAACATTATTAATAATCTGGGACCCAGTTCATGACCTTCCTCCTAGTGCTGTCATGAAATTAGCTTAACATGCTGGCAAGGCCCTTTATTGCCATCACAATTAACGACAGCTCTTCCAGTGGCATTGCATGTAATTGTCTGGGTCTGTGCTTGTTTCACTAAATATGGAGAACTCCTGCCTGAAAGAGGCAACACTTCTGCCTGCAAGAGTCAACATGCTTAGCTATTGCAGGCAAGACTGGCTCTCCCTAAAGGGGGAGTCCTGGGCAGCCAGCCCCTCCACAGCAGGGTGAAGCAGGGGATCACTTAAGATGTTCCATCTGCAAATAACAAAATTCTCATCTCAAAGTGTTTTAAACAATTAAGTGCATCATCTCACAAGCAGGAAGCAGGGCTGGTTTCAGTGCTGGTTGACTGAATAACATCAGCAGGCCCAGGTTCTCTCTCTCTCCTTTGTCACCCTTAACAGGGTGGCAGCCTGAGTCTTGTGATCCTTGGTGCCACTGGAGGGCTCAGCAGTAGCTGGGGTCCCATGCTTATTGGGAACGGACTAGTGCCATAAAGTGACTGGATTCTTTCTAGAAGCTACAATCTTTCCTTAGGTCTTATCAACACATAGTGGCTTAGGACTCCCCATCTCTGAGCCAACCACTGGCAAAGGGGATGGAATTGATTGGCTTAGAGTAATGATCATCTAGCCCTGAAATGGATGTTGAGGAGTCAACCCCAAGGTTCACTGCAAGAAAGAAATCCCTTTTAAATAGAAATGTTGGGGAGTCATGCGATCGGAGTAATCTAATATTGTATCAAAATGAATTGAAATGAGACTGACCATAATTGTAATGAACCATATTAGATACGCCCTTATTTGGAGATTAGACCAGTCTATGTCCACAGTGTATGAGCAGGGTCAGGGCTCAGTGTGTGAGCAGCCTGGGGGAAGCTGTCTTGGATAGGCATACATACAAACTAGAGGACTCTCTGTTTTCACAGAATTCTTGAAAGGATAAAAATGTGTTCTTGGAGATGCCTGTGCCAGGATCCAAAGCTATTTTGGGAGTAGTGGAGCTTCAGTCTTCAGTTGGGTATTTATGAACAGAAGTTTACAAACTCAAAGATATTCCTACATGACTTCATGTCCTGAACATGTCACTTGGTCCCTTGGTGGAGAAGAGAGGCACTTTACTGTTGAGGTGGAAAACAGGAGGAAGAGTTCTAAGCTGGTCTTATGAAGAGCGTGGAGGCAGCACAAAGCTGCCAGTTTCACAGACTCACTGTGTGATCTTAAGCAACTCCTTACCCCCTCTCTGAAGTCTCTGCCCTTTTGAAGGAAGGAGAATGAATTGGATGTGCTCTGAGTCCCTGCCAATGCTGCTGTTTCCTGAGACCCTGGTCCTTGGATGCTGTAGCTTTAGAAGCCAGTTTGAGAATGAGATAAAGCCTCCATGGGGGCTTCCTGCAGGAAGATGTCTTCAGAAAGTCTGGGGCCATTGCTGGCCCTCCTCCTCAGGGCCCTGGGCAGTTTGTTTTCTGCCCCATCTCTTGAGGTCACCAGCACACCTGAGCCCAGGAGCTAACCCTCCCCCTAAAACTGCTGCTCATTGCTCTGTGGGTAGGGGGAGTCCTCCTGCTCTGAAACACTTCCTGAAAGTCCTTCACATAGCAAGATTCAGAGTGCAGAGTGGGTGATGTCTTTAGAGATGAAATCTGATCACTGAATAGGTGTGTAGGCCCAGTAAGAAAGGTCAAGGCTACCAGGAGCTCCTTGGCTGGTGGGGGCTTGCAGAAGGGAGACACGGCTCTTCTTGCAGTTCTGGCCATTCCTCTCTGCTCTGCAACCCTCAGTTTTCCATTGCCTGGTGCCATCAGAAGACATGGACAAAGGACACAATAAACACATATTCTGAGACTCACTCAAAGCAGGGTATGAGTTCAGGAAGTCTCAGCCTGGCCTGTTGCAGGGCACTTTGGGCAGAAATTACACATCAGAGTTTGTCCTGATTTAGCCAGGGAAGTGGCTTCAATCAACACACAGCAATCAGACCAGGGGCCTCCCCAGGGATGGAAATTTCCAGGCGCTCCCCTCTCTGTATCTGTGGGCAATCAGCTTCAGTAGCCCAAGGGCAGGCCTCAGAAGAAAGTTGCAGGTGTAATCTGTCAGAAGCAAAGCACACAGAAGCTGAGGGATGAGCTCGCAGAAATGAGTCTGCTATGCCATTCATTCCACAAATAGTAATTGAATCTTCCCCATGTTGCCAGGGCTGTGCTTGGCACGTGTGCAGCTGTGAACCAGGCAGACACCGTCTTTCCCTTAAGAGAGCTTTCAGGCTCCTGCACCTTCCAGCATGTTCAGGTCTCCTGTGTGTGGAACTTGGGGCTTCTGGAAGGCTAGTACTCTCAAGACAGACTCCATCTGCTCCAGCAGGTCACTTGGAGCCAAGGCTGGAAAGACAGCCTGCACCCATCTTAATGTTCAGAGTCACAGAATGTCGGAGCTCAGGGCCTGGATATCCTCCTTCTTTACCCCTTGACATTATCGGAGGGAAGATCAAGGCCAAGAAGGAGGTCACAGAGCAGGTGGGACTGGGGAATGCCCCCAGCATGCAGCTCCTCTGATCCAGGACAGGATGAGCTTGGTAGTCATCACTGACCTTGCTGGTTAGGAGGACCTTGAGACTCTGAAGCTGATGTGGCCTCTGTGAGGCTGTTTCTGGATGTGACAGGTGGCCTGCTTCAGGTCTCCTGTATTAGCTCCCTGTACCCCTAAGAGACTGAGGTTATTTTCTCCATTGGAGCAGCTCTCTAGCCAGGCCCCCCCAGGGAGAGTGCCCCCAGTCAGGCAGCTGGCTGGGCAGAGATCTGGAGGAAGAAGAACCCCTCCCGAGGTGGCATGTTGCCGAGGTGCCTCTAATTCTGCACCTAGGCAAGACCAGTTCTAATGGCCACATCTCGAGGACAGCCAGGTACAATTCTGTGTAGGGGGGCCTGGAGCAGGAGATCAGGAGTCATGGGGCTATACCTGCTTTTCCACTGACTTTCTGTGAGACTTTAGAAAATTCTCTCTTCCTTCCTGGCCTCAGTTTCCCCTCCTGTGCTGTGGGGCTAGATGTCCCTCTCCACCTACCTGCCTCAGCTGGGATAGTAGCTTAGATCTGTCACATTCTCACTCCCCAGGCCTATCGCTACCAAATCCAAAAGGAGGAAGGGTCCCACCATGCAGCGCCCTCCCAGGAGGGACAATCTTCAGGCATAGTTCTCCGCAACATCCTCTTCGAAGCGTCTCAAATAGGCTTTCCTGGAGAATCCAGTGTGCACAGGCCAGGAAAGGCGAACCCGTGCTGTGCCTGTGAACGCCTTAGCTTCCTCTCCCTGAGCCAGCTGGAAGCTTTATGTATTTATTTGCTTCTCCCAGGACCTCCTCTATCCAACCCACATCTCTGCTGGTGCTGCAAAAAAGTGACCTTCCTGCAGATGGCTGTGTCTCATAGCCAGGTGGGGGCTGAGGGAGGGGACAGCTATAAATCTCTCCAGCCTGCGACCTGCAGGGTGATTCTGTCAGAAGGCTCATAGAGATGGGGACAGAGGTACGGAGAGAAGCAGTTGGGGGCAGAGTCACCCAGATCTCAAACGAACTAGAATCAGGAGAGAGAGGAGAGGGACAGGAGAAGAGGGAGGGGAAGGGGAGGAAAAGGAAGAAGCCCACAGTGCCTTCTGGGAGTCAGCTCAGCGCCTTCTCCTCTAGGGTGTTGGATGTATAGCTATATTTATTTATTTTTTAATTCATATTCTTCAACTAGAGTTGACATTCAGTATTATTTTATACTAGTTTCAGGTATACAGCACAGAAGTTAGATGTTTATATAATTTATGAAGTGATCCTCCCAATTAATCTAGTACCTACCTAGCACTATACATAGTTATTACACTGTTATGACTGTACAACATTCCCTATGCTGTACTTCACACCCCCATGACTGTTTTGTAACTATCTATTTGTATTTTTTTTTTTTTTAAACACCTACAGCACCTGATATTCCAAGGTGATCTCCCATCTGAGTAGCCCAGGCCCGACCCTGCTTAGCTTCTGAGATCAGATGAGATCGGGCACGTTCGGGGTGGCATGGCCGTACTTCTGTTTGTACTTCTTAATCCCTTCACTTTTTTCACTCAGCAACCCAACCCCACTCCCATCTGGCAATCACCAGTTTGTTCTCTGTGTCTATGAGTCTGTTTTCATTTTGTTTGTTCATTTACTTTATTCTTTACATTTCACATATAAGTGACATCGTATGGTATTTATCTTTATCTGTCTGACTTATTTCACTTAGCATAATACCCTCTAGGTCCGTCCATGCCATTGTAAATGGTGAGATTTCATTTTTATGGCTGAGTAATATTCCATCGTATATATGTACCATAACTTCTTTATCCAATCGTCTATTGATGGGTATTTAGGTTGCTTCCATATCTTGGCTATTGTAAATAGCATTACCATGAACATAGGGGTGCATATATCTTTTTGAATTAGTGTCTTCTTTAGATAAATACTCAGAAGTGCAATTGCTAGATCTTTTGCGGAGCCTCCAAATTGTTTTCCATTGTGGCTGTACAGATATATAGTTATTTTTTATTGAGTATTGCCAATTCCCAAAGTTCAGTGCTTTTTGCATGTTCTCTCTTTTAATTCTCATAATTTTCAAAGTATATATTATTACCCCCAGCTTGCATGAGACCACAGAGGCTAAGCAGTTCGTGCAAGGTCACATAGCAGAGATGGCATTTAAACCAGGTTCCCTCCAAAGCCCACGTTCTAACTACTACATGGCACCCTTCCCTGCTCCCAAGCAGCCTTTACAGGGACACCACTGTGGGTCCAGCCTCTACCTCCCCCTTGGTTGTTTGGGTTTACTATAGGATCTATCCATCCTGGTGTTAGCCGGGGCTTTATGGCTGTAGAACTTCAGGAGAGAGTCGGCTCTTGGGTAAATTCTGACTCCAGTCCCTCTGCACTCAATCTGGGCAACAAACACAGTTTTAACAACATTGAATTTTGTAATATCTCCTATCACACTTGTTTGGCTGGCTAACTTTGTGGAAAATTTCCATGGTTATCTAGCTAGCTTTTGAAATCCGCTTGGCTATGAAGTTTGGGATATTTATATTTATATACTGACTTTAGCATAGTCCAGGCAGCTGGTCTTTAAAGAATTCCTTTGGGCTGAGTTTCAGGAAGTTCCTTGAGCCAAGAATGAAGGAATTTTCCCTTCATTTGTCAGCAAATGCATTTTGTAAGGGTGGGTAGAGACTTCTAAACTTTCTGTTTTGTTTTGTTTTTCAAGGAGGGGAGTCAGTTAAAATTCTAGACCCTTTTCCCAGTAGAGTCACCAAGATGTCTATAGACATCTGCTTTATTCAAGTCCAAAGGGTCTGGAGCTGACACCTGGATTTAGGCTCCGCCCCCAGGCTCAGTCCAGGACCAAGGTCACCTAGGGAAGCATGTCCTCAGAGACCTCTGCCCACATTCCCTTCCATCTCCCTACAGCCTGGCCCCACTCATGAGCTGAGCCACATGGAGGGGTTAGTACTCCCTGACACTTCTGACTTGCACTATAACTGGTGATAGGGCCTTTCCTGAAACCATGCATTCTCAACAGGGCATTATTAGCCCACAGAGGGTTAAAACTGGTTCAAGGAAGGGCTACTAATAGTCTTAGATATTCTAGTTGTTCCTAATCCTTGAAAGGACCAGAGTACATGAACAGATATACAGCATATCTGTATAAGGAAGAAGTCAAATACTATCTATTTGCAGATGACATGATCTTGTGTGTAGAAAATCCTAAAGAATCTATAGCAGGGGTCCTCAACCCCTGGTACCAGTCCATAGTCTGCTAGGAACTAGGCCACACAGCAGGAGGCAAGCAGCAGGTGAGTGAAGTTTCATCTGTATTTGCAGCTGCTCCCCAGCACTAACATCACTGCCTCAGCTCCACCTCAGATCATCAGGCATTAGATTCTCATAGGAGCACTGGTCCCTGGTGACAAAAAGGTTGAGGACCACTGACCTATAGTATATCCATGGTATTAAAATTTCATTTCAGGGATCTGTGACTAGGAGAAAAAAGAAATGTCTAAAAAGGCTCCTTATGGGGACAATAATGGGAGAAAAAAAGGTTCGAGAAGCACTGCTCTAAAATAAAAGATTAGAATTAAGATAAGTTTGACTGCTAGGACCAGAAGGATAGGGTGGGAGCTTTCCGGAGTCTGAATTTTGCATCTTGTTAGATCAGCAGACCAGGAGGGCGTGGGAAAGAGAGAGCAGAAAACTGGCTCCCCCAAAACACAGCAATGCACCTAGCAGTGTGGGACCCAGATAGCTCCGGTCTAGACATAGGCTTCCTGTGGGGTAAATCCCAACTCTATCACATACAAGCTTAATGACTTTGAGTAAGGTACTCAACCTTCTTTCTACCCCATGTTTATCTATAAAATGAGGATGAGGATGTAATTGCCTGGGTTGTTCAGGAGACTAAAAGAGGATACCTGTGCTAAATGAGAAAACACCTAGTGTCCAGCAGGTAGTTATCTTTCAGTTATGTTAGCTTAGGAGCATTAGTCACCTGGAGACTGTAATTCCTGGATTTCACATCCTCTTCAGTGAGCTCAGGAGGTGCTTGAGTGCTTCTAGAAGAGGATGCTGGGGGGGAGGGGGCACTGCCCTTGGGGTGCCATATTAGGGGATCCTCCTCAGAAGATCCTGTTTCATGGATCCAGTTTCATGGATTTTTCAGTTGCTAAAGTGACAAATACATATAGATCCAAACGTGACTCTGACTCCATTCCTAATTAAATTCCTAATTCAATTCCTAACCTTAATCACCAAATGTGACCCTAAATTTGATATAACCACAAATCCTAACCTTAGGCCTCACCCTCACGCCTAACCCCACCCATCCTTACCCCAATTGCAACCTGGGCCCTCACCTTTGCCCTAACCCCTCACCTTTGCCCTAACCCTCATCCATAACCCTCATTCTAGCTCCATGGGTAACCCAGGGTTTCCCCAAATTAAGTCACTCCTAGTCACAAGTTTTGCTATACCCGTGTTCCTTCTGAGATTGTAGCTACTTAATATTTGTCCTTAAATCAGACCTTTAAAGAACTCCAGTCACTTCATTCTGAACAAGTATGTTCTAGAAGCTATTAACATTTAACAAATGTTTCTCCATGTGCCATCTACCTAACAATACCTCCCATACCACCAAAAATGTGCGGTGCACTTTGGAAAAAAGCACAGGCTACCTGAGCCCGAAGCCCAAGCACCAAACAGTCCGCATCCACGTGGAGCAGCAGCTCTGTTTAAGGAAGAAGTCAAACACCGCTGGGGCTGCAGCGCCCTCTGCTGGTGGATTCTGGGAGGAGCTCTAGCTCAGCCCGGCTACTTCTGGGCGGGGTCCACAATGTACTTCCCTGTATGATTTGACATTTGGTGTCACTATCTGTGGGGTTCCGTTAATGTGCGTGAAGAAAGGTGAGAAAGGACCCCTTTAATCTAGAAATAGGAGCTGGGGCACGTGGGATGCGGGGGTGGAAACAAGCCTGAAGTCAGAGGAGAGAGGAGCAGGGCCTGCTAGGAGGTTTAGGGTGCAAGATAAACTCTGAGATATGGAGTATTGTCAGGGTTGAGACTAGGGGTGAGAGTGAGTCTAGGATAGGAATGAAAATGGGAGTGGGGCAGGCTAGGACTAGATGAGGGGAGGATGCAGGGCAGGAGCACAGCAGAGCCAGGTACCAGAGAGCAGCTTGGTATTATGCAGGTAGAAGAGCAAGATTTTTAAAGTGAACTTCTTGGGGTGTGAATGAATCCTTAGGCCTCATAAGGAGGCACTGGAGAATGGCTGGGCTGGGCAGGACTGAGCTGAGATGTCACAGGAAGTCTGTTCTCTGCCTCAGGTCTGTGTGGCTTAAGTCTCTCATCGGGTATACTGGGGATATGGGACCACCTACTGCTCAGCCACTCCAAGGGAGACTCCTCTGCTCTTCTTCCTGGCTCCCCGAGAACCCAGGACTCCCACAGTTGTCTGTTCTTCCCAGGTCTTTTTCTTCATTAACCTGAAGACAAGCTTATGTACTTTTCTGCTAAGATCTAATATCTGTTTATTTCTCTATAGCTTATAAAGACACTGTCATCTTGGTTGTAAAATAAGATCTTACATTTGTATAGTTCTTCATATATTAAAGAGCTATTTTCACAAATATTTTATCACTGGTTCACACAAGATGCTATGAGACAAAAATGGCCCTTATTGTCCCATTTTACAAAGTTGGAGCCTGAGCTTGACACACCAGACCAGAGTCACAGGCTATTGAGGATTGAAACTCAGTGTCCTGACCTCTAGCCCAGCAGGCTCATAATTAGTTGACATCGATATACCTGAGATAGAATTAAAGTATGAAACACTTGCTCTTAGAGACTAAAAACCTCAGAACTGGAATTTGGGAATCTGAGACAAGGAGATGGGGTTAAGGGTGGTGGCAGTGACCAAATCACATTATCTGGCTACCTATCCAGGCCAGGGGAGTGAAAACACCTACACTGCCTGTGCCACAGGAATCCCTCGAAGTACTAATGTGAATTCCATTCCATCTGTGACATCCAGGACAACAACACATTAGTCACACATTGCTAATATCCTGGGCCTCCCCTACTTCCCTTGTTAAGGGTTTTACCACCTGTGGCTCTGGGGACACAGAGGACAAGATTACCCAGCAGAGGTGAAGTTCCTACAGACCCTGGTCTCTGGCTCCTGACTCTCTCCAGGGATAATTCTTGAATTTGGCATTTCTTTCCCTCCCTCTGGAGATGACCCCCCTGGCAGGCCCTCCCTGGTTTCCCCACCTGGAATGTGGGGTTCACAAATGTGAGGCCCTCGGCCCTGAGCAAGGAGAGGCTCTCTGAAAGGTCCCCACAAAGAATAACTCCCAAAGGCCTGGAAGTGCCCCCTTCACCAAGCAAGAGGCTGCTCAGTGGCTCCCGGGGTGGGCTGAGCACAATGTGGAACTGGGGCATCAGCTTTTGAAGATTCACATCTTTATTAAAGGCTGTGAAAGTGGAGAGAGGGCAGAACAGCATTATGTTATAAAGCCTGTGATTGGCTACGTCTGAAGAAAGCAAGCGTTGTGGGGCTAGAAATCAGTGAGCATTGCTCAGTCCAGGGTGAGGCTGCCTTGCAGCTGCCAGGACAAGACTCATCACAGTTACATCCCGCCCTGCCTTCTCCCCATCAGTCTGTTCCCACCAGCTTCAGAGGCAGCACCTGCTTTAAATCAGAATCTTATTTTAAATGCATTGGTGCTGTTATAACCAGCACTCCCGCCATGGTAGCAAGATACTACGTAATTCCTTAGTGGGTCTTCAGGGCACCCACTGGATCAGGGCTGAGGTGTGGGCGCACGCCCTTCATCCACATGAAAGCTGAGGCCATAGAGGTTGGGGTTCTGGGCTGTGCCCCAGAAGCAGGGAGCTGAGGAAGAAGGATGGGAGCAGGGAAGGGGACAGTGGTTCTGCTAGTCAGAGGGGATGACCCTGACCTGCCTGTGTTCTACTACTGATCTCTGGTGTGAGCACAAGGTTGGGGACCTTAGTTTAGGGCTGGGAGCTAGGGTTCAAGAAGGAAACCATCTTGTCCACTGCCTCAGTGGCCTGTTGTCCATTCCTAAAGCCCCAGAATGGCAGAGATGAATTGGACTCTGAGACTCTCTTGGCCAACCAGCCCATTTTATGGGTGGGGACATGGGAGCTCAGGAAGGGGCCCTTTCCTAGGTCACATCTAATTAACACAGTTGGTGCCAGGGCCAGGACTTTCTCAGATACTCCACACTGCTTCTCGTTTGAGGAACAGTCTATACAGCAATGGTTCTGGAACTTAGTGGGCATCAAAATCATCTGGAGAACCTGTTAAACTAAACAGCTTGCTGAGCCCCACTCCAGAGAGTCTGATTCCAGAGGCCTGCGGTAGAGGCTGTCAGGAGAAGCCAATGTGTGGGTCCCTGTACTATACAGAGAGCAGCACTGGCTGGAGGATATTCCTTGGGAGGGCTGAGGTGGGCATTGCAGACAGAGCAAAAGGCCATGCTGGGATGGGTTGGTGGCCTGAAGATCAAAGAGCAAAGCCTCAACTAAGGGGAGGTATTTGTGTGGCCAAGAGGAAGGAAGCAAGCATGGAGGGAGGGGTCAGACTTTGAAAGTGGGGACAGGCATGGCACAGCAACTTCCGTCTCTGCAGCTGTGAGGGCCCTTTGGAGATGAAAATGCTCCAGGGGGAAGTGAACAGAGGGCCAGCCTCCAGGCAGGGAGAGGCTGGGAGAGCCCCAGCTCATGAAGAGCAGTTTGGCTTGAAAGGCACTTTGGGTATCTGTGGTACCACCGGTGTTGCAGGCAGTGTCCATGGGAGTGGTCAGCAGGTCCCCTGGGCAGTGGCCAGGGGTCAAGGAGGAGCTGCAAGGATACCCATGGAAGTGGCAAGTCAGGTGACTGGGGCAAGATGGGGGCCACTTAGAGAGCTCAGAGGCTGTCTTCACCCAGGACCTCCTTGGTCTGGCTCCCAGAAGGTAGGGGCCAGGGGTTTGGTGAGTTAACCCACCGGTGCGCCCAGGGCCTGCACAGAGGATCTGGTGGCCCCAGATCTTCTCTGTAGGGTTTTTAGAGAAGGGAATTTTGGTCCCAAAGAAGGAGAAATGATTCTGGACCGAATGCCACCTGGGTACTGGGGACTAGGAACTTGAAATGCTATGATGGGTGGGGCCTGGTCCAGGGACCCCATCCCTCTCTGCCCCCAGAGATTCCAAGCCAGTCATCCCGTTCTCTCAGCTCTGCTGGGAGGCCCTTTCACCCAAGCTGTGGGCAGTGAGAGGGGTAGAGGTGCCTTCTGCATGTGCCAAGGCCGGCCCCTCCAACAGATCTTTGAAGTAGGTGCTTAGAGCCTGCAGGCTGAGAACAGACTGGGCGGGAGGCAATGAGGTGGCCTGCAGGTAGCGGCTATACTTCTTCAAGCCCCACTGTGGGTCACGGCGGTGCGCAGTCAGCAGCTCCACAAAACTCACGTTGTGGAGGGCCAGGAGGCGGGCCTCGACACGTGTCAGGACTGCTGCCTGTACCAGGGGCTGCAGGGATGTGAAGCACTGCAGGCTGCTGAAGGAATAGGTGTGCTGGGCCATCTGGCGGCCAAAGGAGACCTCGAGGAGGCGGCATAGGTCACGCATGGTCAGCACGGCGGCCAGGGCGCTACGTTCGCTCATGTTTCTCGCCAGGTAGGTCTTGGCCAGACTCTTGAGTTTGAAGCTGCTGGCCCCGGGCATACACTCCCGGATGACGGGCAAGATGGCCAGGAAGCCCGAGATGGCCTCCTGGAACTCCCACAGCTTATTCATGTCCTCCAGGGCCCGGAAGAAGTAGGGGAGGCTGGGCCCCCACAGCTTATAGCAGGCCAAGACAGGGCGGCACATGGAGCTCAGGAAGCGGAGGAAGTGATGCAGCCCCACCTCCAGGGAGACTGCCTTGGAGTATATGCCGAAGGCCTCAGGCTGGATGAGCACTCGGAACTTGCTTTTCTGGTTCACTGCTGCCAGTTGGCTAATCTGCTGAGCTGGGCAGGAGAGAAGGGCACGGTGAGACCCCAGAGGCACAGGAGGCACTGGGTAGGAGTGGGGACCTCCAGGGCTGCCGACCCACCGTCCAGAGACCCCACCTTCGGACCTGCTGCCTTCAGAACCAGACATTAGCCTCCAAATGCAGCTCTGACCCTGGCTCTGCTGGTGAGGACAGAACGAGGTCGGCTGCCCTCAAATGCCCTTTGATCACCTGCAGGGAGTCCAGCTCCCCTGCTACCTGCCCCTGAGTTCACCAAATCCTTTAGATCCAGGTCCCTTCTGTCTTCTGTCTCTATACCTAGCCCTCCGTTCCCTGCCCCTAGCCTCTAATCCCATTAGCCACTTAGCTAAGGCTCCCAGCCAGTTGGAGCCCTGAGACCAACAGCACGCCTGCTCAATCTACTGCACTCGAAGTGTGGCCCAGAGCCTTCTGTGAGGTCTGCAAGTGACTTCCCTTTCCTGCGGAAACACCTGCTGCTTCTAGCTGCCTAGGCTTGCCCTAGGCCGAGTCTGTGCCCCAGGGCAGGGCCCAGGCAAGCACTGCAGGAGTTGAGGGGCTTCTGGGAGAAGAGGTCATATCTCTCTGTGACTTCGGCTCCGCTGGCCTCCCTGTGCAGACCCCTGTGGAATGGGCCTTGTACTCAGAAATGTGCAGTCACAGCCCAAGGACTGGCTTGGGTTGCTGGTCTCATAGCTGTGACTTCCTGTACTGTGGTTCTGTTTAGAGATGTCTTCCCAAGGCTAAGAGAAGCGCTCATCAGAGGTGAACTCACGGAGGTGCTTGCCTCACACTTTCAGGCACTAGTCAAGGCAGCTGTCCTTATTCAAACAATCAAGTGGTACGCCTGGGAGTCCCAGGGGAGACACAGTGCTCTGCCCCTTCTCTGGCTGCAGACGTTGGCCAGAGCTCAGGGCTCCCTTGGACCTTGCAGATGGCCCTGCCTACACTTATCTTGGGAACGTAGAGACTAAGCTAGAGAGGGATGGGGAAGGCTACCGGAAAACCCACTTTCATTATCAATCTTGAGATCAAAGAAAACCAGGGGCCTGTCTTCTGCTTGGGGGTCGGCGAGGCTGTCGTTCAAGACCCCGAGGGAGTTGGGGCTCTCCAGCTGAAGGTCACTGGACTCGCTGCTGCTGCCATCCATCTCTTGGAAGGACTGAAACACAGGAAAGCCAACAGGTCAGGGGTCCGGAGAGCGAGAGGGAGCATACTGGTAATGCGAGCATGTGCCGGTGAGCAGGGGTGTTGTGTGTGCGTAAGTGTGTGTGGGAACAGAGCAAGCTGGTGTGGCCAAAACATGTGCATGCACATGATGGAGGGCACGTTATTGGGAAAGAGAAAGTATTTGTTTAGGTGAGTGCATGTGCACGAGAATGTGTGTGCATAAAAAGACATAGATGTGTGCGGGCCGTGTGTGTCAACCAGTGCACATGTATTAGTGAGGAAGGGTGAGGATGAGAGCATGTGGGCAAGTGTGTGTGCATGTGCATCTAGGTGTGCACAGGGGGTGTGAATTTGTGAACCTGTGTTGATACAGTGTGTGTGAAAGTGAACACGTAAGAGACTGTACGCAGGGGTGAGTAGTGCTGGGTGCAGAAATTGGCGGGAGGGCCCAGTGCTATGGTGGGTAGGGCTGAAGGTGTCTGTTCCTCACTCTGAGCAGACTCAGAAAAAGTATGAACCAGGGATAAGAGGAAGGATCCTCATCTTGAACCCCAGATGTTTCTCTGGAAGGGGCCAGGAGCCTGGCTTTTTTTGTCCCCAAAGCCAGCCAAGGTCCCAGTGTCCTACACAAAGAGAAGGGAGAGGACCGTTCAGCCCCTAGGACACCACATCTAGGTGGACACACAGAGCCCAGCAGTGAGAGCAGTGGAGGGAGAAAGCTCAGAGCCTGGAGGCCCTGTCACGTAGCATCCAGGAACCAGCTGCTTAGGAAAGGCTGAGGCCTGGGCTCCTCCGGGCTGAGCACTCACTCCTGGCCCCTTCCAGAGAAACAGCTGAGGTTTGAGATGAGGTTCCCTCCTCCTAGCCCCAGTTCATGTTTCTTCTGTTTTCCCCGGCACCAAGGCAAGAACAGTTTGAAAGGCCTTGAGGTGGGAGAAGAACCTGGCTCCCAAGGACACAGCCTCTTATAACATAGTTAACGGCTTGTCATCTGCACAGTCTTTGGTGGCCTGCTCAGAATCTCCTGTGATTGTCACCTGTGAACATTAGACAGAGACCAGGAGGAAAGGAACATGGCCAGTGTCCTAGAGCTGGCTGGAGGCACTGCTAGGATGCAGTCTAGATAGAGCAGGTCTTAGGCTTTTCTCCTACGGACTGGCTCTAGCCAGTTGATGGAGTTAGCCTCACCTGGGCCGTCTGAGGCCTCCATGAACCCTGGTTTCTGACTAATGTCTCTGGCCTAGATATTCTCCTAGGCCCTTTCTACTCTCCAGGTAAAACATTTGTTTGAACAAAACTTTGGCCAAGAGCAAAGTCATTACTAACCACAGGTAAAATGTGCTGGATTTTCCTAGGAATGGCTGAGTTTTACTTTATCTGCATTTCACAGCCCTACCCCAGGTTCACCAACTTCCTCCAAGTCATCGATAGAAACAGACATTCCCTAGGAATCCATCCAGAGCTGGTTTCGCTTAGAGAAGCTTATGAGTTCTGGAGCTTTAGACAGAATAATAAGAGACTTTGTCAAGTGCCTTGCATATCAGTACCCTTGAATCAGCCATGGTCCAAGGCTTATTTTGCATGTCTTGTTTTGTATGGGTCCTGTTAGGAACTGGGCCGCACAGCAGGAGGTGAGCAGCGGGCAAGTGAGTGAAGCTTCATCTGCATTTGCAGCCGCTCCCCAGCGCTAGCATCACCGCCTCAGCTCCACCTCACATCATCAGGCATTAGATTCTCAGGAGCACCAGTCCCTGGTGCCAAAAATGTTGGGGACCACTGTTCTATAGCATCTTCCATGAAGTTGCTAGCTGGTGCACCGAAGACTCCACCTTCTTCCCTGATGGGAGAAACCAGTGCTTTTCTTTTTCCAGACTCCAGAAGCTGTTTTGTTCATAAGGCCTTGGCGTTCTTGTACTCGGGCTGGTGGAGAGCTGGACTCCCCTTGCTATGTCCTCCCCTGGGCCTCAGCTTCTTCTCGCCAATGGCTGAAGATTTATCCCCTCGGCTGACTCCTGCTACTCACTAACATGGCACACTGGGCTTTCTATTCTTCCTTCTTCTTTTTTCTCCAAACGTAACTTCAAAAGCCCTTGCTGTGGCCCTGAGAGTTTCCACCTGTCTCCTTCCTTCTGCTGTGTCTCTTCAGGCTTTAAAGCCAGAATCTTCTCTTCAGATATTCTCTTCCAAAAGTTAAGCTCCCTGGAGAGTGGCACAGCTGCATCTTTAGGCTAACTCCCCCATCTTTATACTAGAGTCATTTATGATGGCCACCAGAACCTCATTTTTAGAGCCTCCCCTTGTCCTGGGGCCATTTTCTCTTTTATAGTCATGGAAGTGTCCTTTGTCCTGAACTTACTGAGGAGCCTACTAGCTCCCTTAATAAAAAGCACATCCCCTTTCCACTGAGCTTGTCAGTGGAGCGGGGCTGGATCTCCCAGCCCTGACTCTTCTTCCTCCCAGATCCCTCTTGCCCTTGGGGACTTTTATGAAGTGTGGCTTCGTTGTGGGGCTGGTCTCACTGGAACACCTTCCACTGAAATCTAGCTAGTTGTAAACTCAATTCTCCCTCCCAAAGATATACTGGCACATTTTAAAAAGACTTTTCTAAAGACTCAGGTTTAACAGAAAAGCAATCAGCACATAAAAAAAGCTCTGGCACAAAACATCTTTCCATCCCCGCTCGCTAAGGAAAACCCTCATGTTCCACCCCTAGGCCTCAGCCTTGTTCCACATCAGGATGACTGAGTGGGTGGCGGAGCAGAGAGAGAGTGACAGTGGTAGAGACCAGCACCCAGGCACCTAGGTAAAGGCCTTTCCCTGGAAAAAGTGGAGGTTTGCTTGTCAGGGAAAGAAATGCAGGCAGAAATGGAGTAGGGAGAGATGAGATTCCATGTGCAAGGACTGGAAAGTGAACAATGGGAAAACATTTTGAGGGTGTAGAGAGTGGAGATGATGAGAGCTGAAGGAAAGTGGAAAAGGAATTTAAGAAGTGCTGCTGCGAGTTATCTGTTGGATCCCCTTCAATAGTCTTTGAAAGATGCAAGTAACTACTGTAATTTCTTTATTATACTTGGCTAATGGACTGTGTTTCTTAGACTGAGCTGTAAGAAATCCAGGATTTTTTTCAGGCTGCATACGCAATCTGGTTCACGAGCTGTATTTCACTGATTTTCATCACAGGTCAACTTAGCAGGCTGGCTGCATTCCAACTCAACCCAGCAGGTCCAACAGCCGTACCAAGGGTACTCATAGGAAGCAGCTAGGTTGACATCTTAATCACCTTCCAAAGGTCTAGGAGGTTTATCTGGGAAGATCCAGCTCTCCTCTCCCCTGCTGGGTCATATCCCAGGAGATACATCTCACCTCCATTCAAGGCCGATCATACACATCTGAGCATTTCTCTGACACAGACGTGTAACTGAATCCCCCAGTTCTCTCAGGGTTCTCTTCTTTGGCTCTGCATTAGCAGCTTGAAATACTTGTGATGCCCAGCCTATACCACAGACCAATTCATTTAGGATCTCTGGGGGTGGGACCTAGGAATTTGTCATTGGTAAAACTCCAAGTGATCATAGTGTCAGGCAGGGTTGAGAACGACTGTCCTAATTACTGATTGAGTCCATGTTTGGTCATCAGCCTGTCGGGCTAAACCCTTTGATATTCAGTATCCATCACCTGAAGATATCTACCTAGTATCTATCTGTCATTATTGCTTATCAAGAGTCCCAGCTCCTGAGGGACTTTCTTAGCATCTGAGGTTAAGCAACAGCTGGGGTCAGTTTGGCAAGACATTCATTGCTGGTTTTTGCAGATATAAAATCCCAGCTCTTGCAAAATCTGGAAGGCCCCCGGAGATACCTCACATGTGTCTGTGAACCGAACCACACTATTAGCTAGCCTGTGGCCCCCACTGCCCTCTGCTCACTGCTCCAGCCCTTTCGCAGGCGGCTGCTGCCTCTCGGGGGATGTGGCTCTGATCTTCTCAGCTGAGCACCTTTTTAAATCTGATACACACACTCACCAGCATCAGTGTCCCTCCTCTGGGTCAGCTGCTTCCTACAGGCCTTCCGTTCACTGCCGGTTACCACTGCCACTTCTGCCAGTGGCTGCCCTCTTGACAAAGCCCCCTCCTGCTTCCACTTGGTCCTGCTGCTGCCAGGCCCTGGGGCCAGTCATCTGTCGCAAGAGTGGTGAGAACACCTATCTTTTTCTGCCTTGGATCCTAACACAGGGCCTACAGTAGAGGCACTGCTGACCTACTCTTGTTTTTAATCATAGTCCTCTCCCTAGGTCGACCATCAGGCCTGGGTCTCACCCTCCACCTCACTACAGCTCCACCGCCTCGTCCAGCAGGGGCGAGGTCTCTTTCAGAGTGCCCCTCTTGCTCACGCAGTCTCTCCCAGAGCCCAGCAGGCCTGCACCAGAGCCCCCCAGACATGCCTGGAGTCCAGCAACTGACACAGCTGCAGCCCGAGTAGGGGGTCGTGGTGGGGGCACAGGCCCCGGTACATTTGGAAAATGCAGTATCTTAGCAGGCCAGTATTTTACAACTGTCCCTCACTGGAAGGTCGGTTCAAGGTCACAAAGAGGGGAGGACATGTGAATACAGGAGCCTGGAGCACCCAGGGAATGTCGTCCTGCCCCCTCCCTCCAAGCTGCTGCAGGTACTCTAGGGGAACCAAGGGTCTGGAAACGGCACTGAAGATGGGTGAGAAATGTACCAGGGGGACCTAATTTGTTTTCTTTTAAAGAAAGTTTGGAACTCCCATAATGGTTAATTTAAAACCTGTGTGTCTGAAGAATAACTACCTCAAAGCAGTGGTTCTCTGGCTTTCGCTCCAGACCTAGCCTCAAAGGTGAGCAGCTACTTCTAAATGTTCAGGTCTTCATAACCTGCAACGTGCTTCTCCCTCCTCCCTTGATTAACCTCAGGCATCACCTCGCTCCTTGCTGACATCTGAGGATTAGACTGACATCCCCACCACCCAAACTTGGCTGGGGTCAGTTCTTCCACTTGACTCTGAGGAAGTCTGGTAAGACCACTGGCATCCAGTCCTTTTCTCTGTTTCCTTCCCAGGATTCTACCTCCACCAAGACTCAGTTTTGCTTTAATTTTATCAAGGTTATGGGATGGAAAGAAGTGCCCAGATTTCAGAGAAATTTAGAACACAGAACGACAAGACTTAAAAATGGATTGGCTGTGAGGAATAATAGGAAGAAGTGTCCCTGGAGGCTTTGGGATCTCAGCTTGTGTAACTGGGCAGATGGTGCAATTTACTGAGAGAAGGAAATGAGTTTGAGGTTTCTCTATGGGGCACCCGAGTGCACCCGGGGGAGGGCTGCTAGCTGTACTGGTCTGGCATCGGCAGCTCCAGGGCAGTATAAGAAGCCACAGGCCCGACTGAGATCACAGGAGAGTACATAGACTAAAAGAGAAGAGGGCTAAGAACCAAAGCTGTAAGAACAACATTTAAAGGAAAAGACCTTGAAGGAGAGTGAGGAGGAGCAGCCAGGCTGCAGGAGGAAGACCTCCCGATCCCAGGGGAAGCAGTCTCTCAGGGAGGGTTTGATGCTGGTCAAGAGTAAGAACTGAAGGTGACCCCTAGACTTGGAGGCTACCCGGAGGGGTTACCCCGGTGCTGGTGGGCAGGTTTCACTGGCATGGTGGGGAGAGCAGGGAAGTGGGGTGAGGAAAGAGGGCCGAGGGGCTGGAAATGGGGAGGTTCTGAGGGGAAAAGACTTCCTTCAGCATGTTTAGCTCATAAGGAATTGGAAGTATTTGAAGATGCAGATGAGGATGGGGAGGTAGGGGGAGGCTCCCCAAAAGACAGGAGGACTGGGGCCAGGACAGAAGGAGAGCGTCCCAGAGTAGATGTCCCTCCATCCTAATAGAAGGTACTGGGGAAGAATGTGATGGAGTCAGGTCAATCTGTGACTAGATATTGGATAGCAGATGTCTACTAGCTATGTGAGGGCTCCCGTCGTCTCTCTGGGGCAGAGGGTATGGTCGTGTGCGGAGAATGAGGGTGGGGATGAAGGTGTGGAGCTTGGGCAGTGGAGGCGCGGTGAGCTGTGGGGGTGGGCAGGACAAGCACATTCTTAGAGACTATCCTTTGTGGTTTTCCCCGTTGATTTTTCTCCAACACTATTCAGCCTCCAGGTGGCAGTGCAGAGAAGGCAAAGCTAGAGAATCCCTCCGAGATTGCTTTTTGAGGGCAGGACTAACAAACCACGGGGAGGCAGGGTGAAGAGATCTGGATGCAAGATTGGCTGTAATGGTGGGCCTTGCTGGCTGGAGGGAAGCAAAGGCAGGAGGAGCTCGGTGGGAGAGAGCAGAGGTCCTGGAAGTAACTGGAGAGCTCGAGGGTCAGGAGGCTATGGTCAGAGTCTTGAGTGGACCACTTTAGAGATGGACAGTTCTTGGTGAGGTCCTGGGGGTGGCCATGGGGTGAAGCCCCCTGAGTTCAAAAAGTGGAGAGGCCAGGGTGATGGATACCTGCGGTCCCCCAAGAAGAAGGGAGAGAAAACTTAGGAGGCAGGTACCAAAGTCTTCTCTATGTGGGGAAAGCAGGAGGATGCCTGAGATGAGCTGGGGGAAGTGGGGTTCATCTTGAGACGTGGAACCTCAAAGGCACAGGTCTTAGCAGATGGTGGGACTGAAACAGCCCAGGAGGCAGAGGTTCTTGACCCCATCTCCTACCTCTGACACTCACAGAACGTGGTTTCGGGAAAGAGGGACATTGCAACCCCACAGGAGAACCAACTTTCAGTGCCGGGAGGAGACAAAAGCTACCTGCAGGGAACAGGTAAGTCCAGCAGGGACTCTGTTGGTCAAGGAAGAAGGGTTTGCAAGGGTGATCTTTCAACAAATATTTATTGAGACAAATATTTATCTGCCAGGCCTTGGGATTGACACAGCCCCTGTTCTCATGGGTTTAGGTCCTGGCAGAGACCTAGAGTAAAGGCTTGGGGTAAGGGGATGGGGCAGTGGGAGGTGCAGATGGTGAGAAAAGCTTCCTTTTCTTGGGCAGAGGCCCAGGCATGTGGAGTGGTGGCCTGAATCTCAGTCACGCCCTCTTGGCTGAAGAAGACTTAGGTCTCCCTGCCCAGAGTCCATGCAACTGTTCACTCCTTGATCAAGATGTATGAACACCTACTGTGTGGGAGGCCTTTAGGTGTGTGGGCTGGACCCGGCCAGGCAGGGGGATGGAAAAAGCAGAAGTAGGGCATAGGTGTTGGCCACAAGGTTACAAGAGGATGGTGGCTAATAGCTGTAGAGGGAGGCACTCAGGGTTCTCAGAGGCTTGTCTGAGGTGGGGCTGAGCTGGTGGAGGGACTTTCTGGAGGGCGGAGTGGAGAAAATGCATTTGGAGAGACTTCCAGTGGGACCTGGATTTGGGGATTCTTCATAGGGGTTCTGTCAGAATCCTGGGAGATTCCTGCCCTAAGCATCCGGAGCACTCTGCCTCCTGCCCTGCCCCCCCTGAGAGAGGCATCAAACTGGGGAGTCACAGAGGAGAGAGGAAGAGAGAAGAAGTTGTTGAGCCACTGGGTTACACGTGAGGATCCCCGGAGGGAGCGGCCACGGGGCCGCCCTGCCCTTCGCGCCCGGCGGGGTTCGCCGCTGGCCCTTTGGAGGGGGGTGGTACATTCTTGAGGGTTGGCAGGATGGTTGGGATGCCCTGTGATGGCTGGGGTGGTGGCCGGAGTGGTGGCAGGGGAAGTAGAAGTCCACATGGGGGTACAATACATTTTGAGTGGCAAGTGGAAGATGTGGCGAAGTCGGGTGACTCTTTGTGCTCGAGACAAGTAGCTGATCCCACGTTGGATGACAGTACGCTCCTGGCACCTGGCAGGCTGGCTGGGAGACTCGGCATCAGGGACGACAGCTTGCTTGGTGGGATGGTGGGGAGGCCAAGACGGGGGGCGGCATGTGCCACTGGGCAGACGGGAGGCCCGGCAAGGGTGGGATGCTCCTCGCGCTCTCAGCAGGGGATGGGCTGGCGGGGGGTGTGGTGCAGCAGTCTCCGTGGGCTCCATGTGCTTTCCAATATAGAACCTCAGACTGAGGACTGGAAGGGATTCGGGGGCCACCCACTCCAAACTTTCACTCTGTTCAGATCCCCTTTTCCCTGGGACAGGGAACTGGCCAGCCTCCATTAACAAGCCTCAGGGACAGAAGGGTCACAACTCACAAAGCCACTGTTCCATTATAGGATGCTTTAAAAAAGTTCTTACATGGAGTGAAAACTTGCTTGCCTGGGCCCTGTACAGTGCTGTCCCATACCCTCACACCCCCACAATGGCTCTCACTGCTGTCTACCCTCCTTGTTAAGGACGCAGAGGACAGGAAATGAATAAGGACAATCCCAACAAAGGCACTGGGTAGTCCAGAAAAGAGACAGGGCTCTGGATGGAAGCAATCTATTCACATTTCAGAAGAGAACATATGGTTACTGAAGGCCACTGCCCTGGTCTGGAGGGGAGACTGGGGTAGTCCAGGCCCACAGCTGGCATTTGGAGACTGTCCTCAGGGCAGCTCAGGACTTACAACCTCACTGGAAAATTGCCCAGGTGCAAGGCAAGTCTGAGACTCACCTGCCGTGGCCGTACCCCTGGGACTTGGAAAACAGGGGAGGCAGAAGTCCAGAACCGACTTCTGGGCCACTCACCGAGTTTTCAGCATCTGAGTCTTCTGAGCTGCTGATCACCACGATGCGCTCTTCTGAAACTGGTTAGGAGCGGAGGCATTAGGCCCTGTAGGGGATGCCCGCTATCTACCCCCCACCCCACCCCACCCCCGCCCCATATTCCCACGGGAATCCTTCCAGGGCAGTGGACTGGGTGGGCGACATGTGCCCTGCAAGGCGCATTATGAACAGTCACCGCGTGTGTCCCTGTGGATCTGTTTATTCTAAGTGGCTTTCCATTACTGCCTGCTGTGCCTTCTGAATACTAGTTTAGCTGCTGGTTCTGAATGCAGAATTTGCTCCCAGTAGAGGAGGCTTGACAAGCATCACCTGGTTTGGAACCTTTTGCAATCCTAAAGAAGCATTTTGTTTTATCCCAATTCTCAGCCCCATGAGATGTTCAAGCTAAAAGATACCCTATAGTTAGTTAACCAAAACCTTTTGATTCAACAATAGTTATCTGGGAATAAGGAATGTCAGTTAGGGCTCAGTGTGTGACCAGAGTCAGGGTCTGTGACCTAGAATGAAAAGAAAGCTGGACTGTCTCGTGTCTCGAACATTTCAGAATTCTACCGGTTGACCTTAACTCATGCCCAAGGACTCCCTGTCTGGCAGTGTCCATAAAAGATGTCTAGGACAAATGAGGTACCTCAGATGGGTGGCCTTTGCAGAGAAATTAGGGAAGTGATGGGTGTGGACTTTACCCAAGTCCTCTCTGGGAGCATACTAGGCACCCACCAAATAAATGTTTCTTGGGGAGACCCACACTCTCTAGAGGCATGCAGCTGGGTTCTATAAGAGTGTGTTGGGGTAAGGAGCTAAGGATCTGTGGGCTTAAGCCCCTCCTGCTCCCCACACTGGAATCCCAGCAAAGCACATGGTAAAATAAACTGTATCCATTCTCACCCGCTAGGCAAACCGTGGGCTCTCCTTGTCCCATTTCATGGCAGCTGAGAGCAGGACATTGGGAGTGCTGTTGGCTTTGGGCTCCCTGGGTGCAGTCAGAATGCAGAAAGGGGCCCCACCCAGCCCCTGGAGGGCAGCGTGTAGGCCTCTGTCTCTGCTGAACCCCACTTCCCTACCTGCCTCTCCAGAGTCGCCAGTCTCATGGTTGCTGTTAAGCGGTAAGACCTCATTTCCTACGGTGGGGCTCTCGGGGCTGGGGGGCCCATCCAGGTGGGGTGGTGATACTGCCCTGGAGGTGCTGGGCTGCTCGAGGGAGCTCCGGGCCAACCTGGCCTCCTTCTCCTCCTCAGACTCCAGCTTGATGACTTTCCTGGGGCACTCGGTCTGGCAGGACTTCCTCTTCTGTGGTGTGGCTGTGTTGGAGACCTCCTGTGCAGTGGGGAGTCACAGGGCCAGGTAAGGAGCCTCCAGGGGTCCTGGGGTGGTGGGCAGAGACCTAGACCTGGGTAGCAGGCGGCTGTGGCCGCCCCCTTTACTCCTGCTGTTCCCTCTGCTATCTGCCATGCAAGTAATGCCTCTCTCCACACAGAACACACTCCCAAGCTGCCATGCACACTGGCCCTGCCTGCGGACCACCAGGCCTCTGACTGCCAGGGAGTAGCTCATTCTTAGTAGAGGAGAACCTCCTTACAGGGCAGCCAACAGCAAGGTACTGATTAAAGTCTAGATTCTCACCCAGCTCCACCTCTTACTGCCTGGTGGGATCTGGGCCCTCAGGAGGGAAGGTGGGGCCTGGGAAGAACTTACCTTTCTACAGGAGGAGTCTTTGATGGAGTAGGCATACATGGGTACAGGGTGTGCCCCAGGAACCGACTGTACCACAGCCACAGGCTGATTCTCAGCCAGCCCCAGGGCCTGTGCCTGCACCATCTGTGGCTCCTCTGGCTGCAAAGTTTGGAAAAGAGAGTCAGAAATGACTGGGCAGCAGGACCAAGGCTGGGAACTCAGGCCTAGGGTCAGCCCAACCCCCAGGGTCTCAACCAGCCACAGGTGCAAGCTGCCTGGTCCAAAGCCCAGAGCCCACCAGGGAGTCCTCATCACACCCTCCATGACTTCGCTTCCTTGTGACCCTGAGGTGCTGGTGCCCAGGGATCACTGCCAAGTAACTCCTCAAGGCTCACTCAACATCTAGCCTACACAGCTCAAGGGACAAAGTGCTCACTGCTGCTGGAACCAGCTCCTCTACAGAGGCAAAGTTGTAACAGGAAGGCCATCCTTCCACTGAGCTGAAACTGGCCTCCTTGTGACTTCCACTCTGCCCCACCCTGGGCCTTCTCTGCCTGAGTCAGAAGAGCCATTAAACACCTTGGACAAATCACTTAGAACTCCTCGGGCCTCAGTACTCTTCTGTAAATGGGAATAATCATAATTTATCTACCTTACAGGGTAGTGTGGATGAAGTGTGTTGCTAGAGTAAAATGTTTATAAGAGCACCTGGCACTTAGCATGTGATAATGAAGATGAAAAGTGTTTTTTATTACTGCTCTGTGCCAGGTACAGTGCTGACTGCTTCATGTACCCATCCCAAAATAAAGTAGAGGCAGTTCTTCAAAAAATTTTATATGAAATTTTTATACGATCTGACGATTCTACTCTTGGTATATACCCAAAGAATAGAAAACAGATGCTCAAACAAAAATGGCACACGAATGTTCCTAGCAGCAATAATGGAAACAATCCAAATGTCTATTAAGGGACGAATGAATAAACAAAATGTGGTATAGTCATACAGGGGAGTATTATACAGCCATAAAAAGAAATGAAGTACACACACACACACACACACACACACACGAATCTTGAACACATTATGCTGAGTGAAAAGAAGCCAGCCACAAAAGGATACATATTATATGTGTTCATTTATGTGAAATATCCAGAATATCTAAATGCAAAGGGACAGAAAGGAGTTTGGTGGTTGCCAGGGGCTGGGGAAGGGAAAAGTTGAGTGAGTGCTCCCTCGCTACCGGGTTTCCTTTTGGGGTGATGAAAACAGTCTGGAACTAGATAGGTGGGACGACTGTACAAGACTGTGAGTGTACTAAATGTCAATAAATGTTACACTTTAAAATGGTTAAAATGTTGAATTTACATGAATTTTACCACAATAAAAAGAAATTATAGTTAAAAAAAGAGGTGGGTACCACCCTATGATAATCACCTATCTACAAAGGAGGAAACTAAGGCAGAGAGGCAAAGTTATTTCCTAAGGTCACATACCTAATAAGAGCTCGGACAAGGGTCTGAACTCAACGTTTTTGAAAGGGAAGTTCCCTCCCTATGTCTGCACACACTTTTCTTCAGTCGCTGTCTCTTTTACATCCCTCCCCACCATCCTTCCCTATTGTGTGAAACTGAACAGCCTGCTGGACCATTTGCTGAAAATGAGTGAGTGATGTGGGAAGTGTTCCTCTGAAAGAGGAGGCCCAGACTCCGGTCCCAGCCCCTCCCATCCCAAATCTGATCCGTTGGTGCCTCGAATTCCATGTGCTCAGTGGACGGGTGTCACTCGGGATCCTGTGGTCTGTCCACACAGTAAAGGAAAGGCATTCCAACACAGCGGAGGGGACTCTTCATCAAGCAGAGCTGCAACGGAAAAGCTGGGCACCCAACTGTGAGATTATGAGGCCAGGGATAGGCTTTTCTTATTGGGATGAGCTCCGCCCCTCCTCTGAGGGGGAGGACACGGTCAGGCCACCCTCAGAGTGGGACACCAGAGATGACCTGGCCAAATGTGGGCTGAGATGGACAGGGAAGGCCCAGAACAACAGAGCCACCAGACCCAAGCCAGGCAGAGCTCTTTTTGGTATCAGTGCACCGATGTGGGCTGTGGGCTCCTACATCATCTGCTGGAGTGGACTGATTTCCTTCCTTCCTCCCTCTTTCCGGGTTCCTTTTGCTCAGTATCTTTATAAAAAGGGAAGAGCGTTGTCTCTGGATTAGAGAGTGGAGCCTGTCTCGGGGAATGGGAGAGAACGGACGATCTCTGATTCGGAAAAGTGCACAATCTCCACTGAGTGCTCTCTGCCAGTGTTTTTCAAACTATACTCTGTGACCCATTAGTAGATCATGAAAGCAATCGAGTGGGTCATGACCCGCATTTTTTACATTACACAGAAGAGAAAATATTAGAGCGAGCCCATGTAATAAGCACAATTTGTTTTGCAAAACTTCTGTTTTAGCTAGAGGTATGTATGTGTGTATATAGAGCGTAGGCTAGATGTAAAATATATTTTTTTATGATGGATGACAGTCAAAAAAGTTTAAACTACTTACTATTAAAAAAAAGTGTAAGCGAGCCTATGAAGAAATTGGAACCCCTATAGACTGTTGGTAATGGTGCAGCTGCTATAGAAAATTGCATGGCAGTTCCTCAAAAGATTAAAAACAAAACTACCATATGATCTAGCAATTCCACTTCTAGGTACATTTCGTTATGTGTATTTTATCACCACTAAAATATTTTTTATAAAGTTGAAAAGATCCTGCTCTGCCCTTTTGTGTGTGGCTCTACAGACAGTTGGTATGTAAAAGACCTTTTCACGTGGGCCATAAACTCCCCAAAGGCAGGGTTGGGTTCCTCTGCCTCTGTCCCACTCCTCCATTGTTAATGAAGCAGCAGACATATGAGGGCTCAGTAAAGGAAAATCATGATGACTGATTTATAGATGTTCCATAGCTTTAAATTAAGTTTTTTTTCATTAAAGTATTATAATATTATTACAAAAAGAGCCTATGAGAAACAAAGGAGGGAAAATGCCAGAGCCACACCTGTTCCCCACCACCAGCAGTCCTAGTTAAGCCTATTTTGTTGTCATTTCCATCTAGGCACACAGCTGCAATGAAAGTTAACCAAGTTCAAGGATGAGTGTTGGCACTAGAAGCCCAGCTCCTGCCTCCTAAGGGAGGGACACGAATCCAAGAGTTGCCTTTCTCTGGGCATAGATGATGGGATTGACTCTCCTGGCATAGCCGGACCATGCCTGCCTCACTCAAGTTGTCACACTTGTTTTTTGCAGTCAGAGTTACTCACTTCTTTTCCCCAACTCCGCATGCCCCCTCCTCCAACCTATTACTTAAAGAACACAAGATGCTCTGCGAAAAGAGCATTCTTCTGGTGCTCCACGTTCAAACTGTTTAGTAGTGGATAGTGAGAGGTCACCTCAAGAAAAGGACCCAGCAAAATGCCTAGACCTTACATAGACAGTTTGGGCTTTCTTGCTGTTCATTAACCAGCCACGGGCACCTGAAAGACAGCTGAGATCTGTGGACCCAGACAGCATTTTCCACTATTATTCATATGATTTCTCTGGGGACATTATTCATTCTAGTAATGTTTATAATACAAAACAAATGTCTAACTATGCATAGACAGAGAACTGACTAAATAAAGCATGCTTCATCCATTCAGTAGACCACTATGCAGATGGAAAAAGGCATCAGGAAGGAATACTTCATTGGGTGAAAAAGCCTGGAGCACAATATTATGTCTATGTGGTACTATGCTAACTTTGTACAAAAAAAAAAAAAAAAAAAGGAAAAAGCAAATATCTGTAATCATATTTACTTGTAGTTACATAAAGAAATTCTGAAAAGATATGTAAGAAGTTCACAGAGGTAGATATGTGGGCCTAAGAACTCACAGATGGGGGACAAGGTGGGATTGAGACATTTATCACTTTCTATGCTTTTATTTCTGATCATGTGATATTACCTAACCAAAAAGTAAAATGTCCTTTTTTTTTTTTTTACTTTTAAAGTTGTGTATATGGGGATGTAGTAGTTATGGGGATGCAGACAGTTAGGAGTTGGCTTCTAGTCCTGCCCCTAGCTTGCCATGTGGCCTTGGGTTAAGTCACACCCTCTCTCTGGGCCTTAGCTTCAACCTCCTTAAAAGAGGAAATTAGACTCCAAGCTGTCTCCTAGTTCTAAAACTCTCAGATCCTAAATCCTGCCTCCTCCTGGAAGCCTCTCCTTCAGCAATCTCTCCTATGGGCCATGCCATAGCAAAGCTAGGAAGGCTTACCATCCTGACCACCCCCATCAGAAGACCTGTTTTCCATGGAGATCTGATTAGTCTTGGGCCCGGGTCCTAGACAAGCAAGCACATGCAAACCTGGATGAGCAGGATGTGGAGGAGACCAGATGCCCAGTCTGGGAAGGCACTGGGGAAGCTGATCCTGGTACAGAGGAACCATGCATGCAAGCACCCCAGGGAGCGAGTCAAAGGGGTGCCATTGCATTTCTACCCAGGGAAGCACTTTAAGTCAGGGTAGTAGTCCAGAGATGGGAATGGCTGCCTCAAGAATGAGTGAGCTTCCTGTCCCTGGAGGTGTGTGCATGAAAGCTGAACGGCTAAAGTCAGGGCACTGCAGAAGGAATGCCAACATTAGAGGAGATATGGGTGCCTTCCAATCCTGAGCAACTATGGTTCTTGGATATATGTTGGCCCTGAAATCACACCAATGGAACCCAGGCTGCTGGGATGGAGGTCTGACACTTGTCCTCATTCTCCATTCCTCTTCAAGAACCATGTGTGTGGGAAGAGGAGAGGAAGGTAGGTCCACGTGTTAACCCCAGGAAAAGGGGTGGGGTGCAGAGCACTGAGTCATCAGGGGAGCCTACCAGTGATCACCTTCTTCACCTCCTGTACATATCTGGGTCTAACTGCTCCTAAAACCATCAAGAGCTCATGTCCTATCAAGAGCTACTGTGGCATTTAGGAGCCTAAAGCAAGCCAATCCCTTCTTTATTCCCTCCTATCAAAAGCTCCAGTCCAGCCACTTCCTGTCCCTTTCTCAGGCACTTTCTCACCTCTGCTGCCTGCAGACACAGGGACGACAAGTGTCAGTTTCCTTTCTGAAACAGGGGAACTCCCAACCTGCTTGACTGCTGGACCATGCACCTCCCCATCAGCCCTCAAACCCATCTCACCAGGTCAACATCAAAAGGGGCCCTGGGAGTGCTGGTAGCCTCTGGGCTGGTTCTTCTGGGTAGAGCTGCATCTGGAGAACATAGAGAAGGTCATAGGCAGGTCATGGACATCTTTGGTGAGAGGCATCCTGGCCTGGGGCAGTGACAAAGGGAAAAAGGAAATGTTTCCTTTGCTTTCCCTGGAAACCCATTCTCACAACCTCTCACAGCACTGGAAAAGCTCCATGGAGGGGCTGGCAGTTGGAAGGAAAGCCCCCTGACTGCAGTGGGCATGAACCAGGTCAGAAGGGAGGAAGCGGGTGGCATTACTGAGCGTTTTCCTTTGGCTCCAAACTCCAAGTGCACCTCTATTTCTGGGCCAACACAAAAGCAAAGTGTGGACAATGCTAAAGGCATTACTGTTCACTGACTTCTCTGCATATAGCAAGAACTCCATGACACTATTCTGACCCACAGCCTGGTTTTGATTAAATCTAAACTAAATCTCTCATGTTTTAGAATAAAATATGTATTTCCTTTCTTTGCCAGGGCCTGGTTACAATACTCAAGGCAAGCTGTTCAAATGCTATGGGGTGATTTCCTGTATATAGGGTGACATTCATTGCCTAGGTGGAGAAGGCACGAGTCCACACCTGCTCTAGGAATATACTTTTATGAACCCACATCCATCAGCTCCAAGGGCAGGAAGGAGAGGCTCCTTTATCACTGGCACCTGCCCAGGGGACTTCAGGTTCTTAGCCTCCTTCCCCTTCCTCACACCAGCTATCCAGAGCTCAGATTCCAGCCTAGAGACTTCGTCAAAAAGCTGTTAAAGCCTCCTCACCCTGAAGGCCCTCTTGTGCACCCCATCCCCATGTCTCTTGAAAACTCCCCTGGCATATCCAGCTCTGCAGAGCTGCTACAACTCCTGAATTTGAACTGCAGAGCCAAGCACTGTCTCATCCTCCAGCTACGTGATATGCCCTCATCCTGGACTGGACAACTTGAAGTGAGGACCGGTCTGCTGTTTCCCACTTCCCAAGTGCCCAATACCAGGCAGGGCCCATAAAGTTTGGCAGTTGGTCCAGATGGTAGGCCATTCTGGGGACAAAGAACCTCCTCCACTGAGCCATAGCATGTTTTTGGGTAAGCACTCAACCACCACAGGGGGTTTTCTGAACCCCTTTCTGTCCTAACCTCATGTTCCAGTTGACTTAAGAGAACCTCGTGGTGTGGTTGGTCCTTCCCGGGTTAAAATGATATCGGGTTTAGTGCTCAGCTTTGTAGTTTCTTAACTTCCCCAAGGGTCACAAGATCACAGCTAACCCACAGGGTCTTGTGAATTAGTCAAACATGATCCCTTTGGGTGGCTGTGGCCCATATCACGGCCTCCTCTCTCTCTTATCCTGTGCCCTGGAAACTACGATGGGATCAAACTCAAGAGACAATACCCGCCCCCCAGTTTCCATTTCTGTTACACGGAGGGCAGCATCAAGGCACAAGCCTTTAAATAGTAAACAGGCCAGCTATAAGGGTGGCTCGAGTGCTTACCTGTCTCCTGGGTGATGCAAGAGACCAGGTCCTGCAGGCGCACCTTGAGTTCGTCAAAGCTGTCAGTGCGCACGACAGCTTGCAAGCTCTGGGGTTGTTCCTGGCGCAGGCGGCCGAGCGCCTCTCGCAGGAAGCCATGCATGTCCAGCACCTCCTGGTCTGAGGCGTAGAGCTTCATTCTCTGTACGAGCACGCTGCCTGTGCGGATGCGCTGCAGCACAGCGTCCAGGCGGCCCAACTGTCCCGCAATCTCCTTGTATTCACGCTGGTACCGCGTGTTCACCTCCTCCAGCAGCTCGCGCTCCTGCGCCCGCACATATGCCATTACCTGACTCACACGCGAGCGGATCAGCTCTTCCATGTCGCTGCGCACGCGCCCCATCTGGCTGACGGCAGAGTGCATCTGTGCCTGCGCCGCACTGAAGGCGCAGTCCTGCTCCTGCAGCGCCTGCGTCGTGGCATCTAGTTCCTCTTGCCGCTGCTGGATCTCCACGCTGATGTCGCACTTGAGGTCGCTGTGGCCGCTATCCAGGAGCGCACACGAGCAGCACAGTGGCTTGGAGCAGCCGCGGCAGTAGATGCTGTGGACACACAAGGCCAGCCCGATTTAGGGCTCTCTCGTTTTTTTTTCCCTTTAACTTTTTTTATTACGTTCCTCTTTAAGAATTACAAAACTTTGAATCATGGTATGTTTCTAGGTTCGTGCTTTTCCTAATTCAGTGTTTGTGGTTATGGTGATGGTATCTCAACTACTAGTAAAATATTAGAATATTAAAAAGTTACTGAAGTAACAATAAAAACAATACGAAGACATATTTTTTAAAAGTTATTCATCTCCTGGGTGCATCCTTCCACAACTCTCTCCACTCAAATCACCTTACAAAAATATCCAGACTATGCAGCTGCTTGCAGGATTCTAAAGACTTTATACATTTCAACCTATTTCACCCTTGCTTAGAGACTGTTTAGGGGGAAACGATTGTTATCTTCATTTCATAAATGAAGAAACAGAAACATTCAGAGGTTAAATAATTGGCTCAAATATACAGCAATTTGGGGGGTTGATGATTGTACTTAAAAAAAATGAGATCATACTATACCATTTGTAACTTCCTCCTCTAATTTACGTTCATTTAGGATATTGTTCTAGGTCTATTAAGTAGATCAACTGTATTGTTTTTAATAAATAGCTCATTATATCCCAGATGGACCACAATGATTCACTCATTCTCCTTTTAATGAACATTACAGTGAATTCTTGTTTACGTATCTTTTTTCCCTTTCTTTCTTTTTTGGCCAATATGGACAATGTTTTGTGTAGCCTAATGCATGGATGCTTTTGTTCCTATGAAACAGATTACAAAAAAACAGTATTGCTAGATCAAAGAACATGTATGTTTTTACTTAATAGATTTCAGCTAGCAGACAATTCCGTAGCATTTACTATGTGTCAGACACTATCATAATAAATATTTGATAAATGTTAACTCAAGGAATCCTAAAATCCTATGGGGGTAGGAACTATTATTATGCCCATTTTAAGGATAGGGAAAATGAACAAGAGGTAGAATAACTTGCCCAAGGTCACACAATTAGTAAGTGGTAAGAGTCCAGATACAAACTGTAGTAGGCGGAATAATGGCTCCCATTCATGTACTGATTCCCGGAACCTGTGAATGAATATTAGCTTACATGGGAAATAGGCTTTGCAAGAGTGAACACATTAAGGATCTTGAGATGGGAGATCATCCTGAATTATCTGCGTGGACCCAGTGTGATCACAAGAGTCCTTATAAAGGAAAGAGGAGGCGAGAGAAAGGAGATATGATGATGGAAGCAGAGATCGGAGTAATACTATACCGCTGACTTCAAAGATGGAAGAGGGTTATGAATGAAGGAATGCAGGCAGACTCTAGAAGCTGGAAAAGGCAAGAAAATCGATCTTCTCCAAGAGTCTTTAGAAGATAGCCTTGCTGACATCTTGATTTTTATCTCAATGAGACCCAGTTCAGACTTCTGATTTCTAGAGCTACACAATAATAACTATGTACTGTTTTAAACCCCTAAGTTTGTGGTATTCTGCAACTCTATCTCCACATGTAGGAAATGACATCTGTACAATCCAATACAGCCCATTATAGTAGAGAACAGAAACAACCTAAGTGTTCATCACTAGGCAATGAATTATATAAATTATGATGCCCCTATACAATGGAATACTATGCAGCTGTACAAAATGAGGATAATAAAAGGAGTGTTAAGAGGATTAAATTGTGTGTGCGTGTGTGTGTGTGTAGTTAGAACAGTGACTAGCATATAATGAATGCTCAAAATCTATTACGATGTATATTTTAAGTAAAAAAATCAAGGCGCAGAAGTGTATGTATAGGATGCTACCTTTTGTGTAAGAAGAAAGAAAAATAAGAATATACTCACGTTTGATTATATTTGAATAAAGAGATGTTCAAAACACACATATATTAGTAAAAGTAGTTATGGACGGGGTCAGTTGGAAGTGAAAGGAGACATTTCACTGTATGCCTTTTAGATTGCTTTTATATTTGAACCTTGTGAATGTAACTATTTTTTAAATTAAAGAATGGAATACTAATAAATATAGGCAACTATACAGAGTATAGAAATAAAGAGAGAACTAGAGCCAGTGTAATTTTCCTTGTTTTGGACCCATGGGAAAGGGGCTGAGCCTGAAATTGGCTTCTCTTCCATAGAAAGAGTGCTCCCAGCCTGGGAGGGGTCCACCTCGGGTGGCCTGGCTGGAGAGAGAGCAAGACATTCTGTGTCTACCATAGTCTCTGCTATTTCTAGGCTCCCTGGAGGTCTTGCTAGGGAAAGCGGTTACCAGTCACCGCTCTCCATCTGGATGGAAGTGGATAATTGGCCTCAGGTCTTTGTGACTTGGTTGCCTGAATCAGACCCCCTGGCTCCAAAAGCCCCCAGCCTTCTGATAAAACTGAGGTATAGATTCTGATTTGGAGTGACCTATTAAGGAGCTGCCCCAAGACCAGGAATGAATGACCTCTTTGGCCTAGGATACCTTCGCTCTCATTCAAGGGACATTCATTGAGTGCTTACAGCGTGCTTGGCATTTTGGAGGAGGCAGAGGTGAGGTAGACATCTGCCCACAAGGAGCTCCATGACAAGAACCCAGACTTAACTCAGACAGAGAGAGGAGTAGCTCTAAAAAGCAAAATGACAAGTTTTGCTACTCCACCAAAGTGAAAGTTCCTTGGAATACTCAAAGGGATGAACTAAAACACTGCAGAATTATTAAGAAGTTACGCAGCCAGACTGGCTAGATTATACCAGAATTAAGAGAAGAAAATAGCCTAATTCTATCCCAGCAAAGCAAATGAAAAGAAATATGGGAAAAAATTTCCATGCTCCCATTCACGACAGCAATTTTTAAGTGCTAAAACAAACAAACAACCCCTCCCCCCAAAACCCTAGACATAATCCTAACGAGAAATATGGAAGGACTTATATGGCAAAAAGGACAAAACCCTCCAGAAAAAGTCTAAAAGGCAGAAAAGTGTAACAAGGTCCCAATTAGAGAGACTAAATATTATAATATTAATTCTCCTCAAGTTCATATAAAGGGTTAAAGCAATTTTAGTTTAATTACAAATGAGATTTTGAAACTTAACCCACTGATTCGGAATTTCACATGACAAAATAAATGGAGCAAACAGCTAGGCAATTTCTGAAAAATCAGTGTGAGGAAAGGGCATTTTCTCTGCCAGATAACACATTACAGAACTCCCATTATTAAAGAGTGGTACTAGTCTAAGAGTCAAGAGGAAGATCAGCAGAATAGACTAGATAGTCCTGAAATAGGCCCTGGCATCTACAAAAATGTATGTTCTATATAATAAAGAAAGCATCCCAAAGTAATGGACGTTGAAGGGGTTTTCAACAATTGGAATCAGGAAAAATGGCTACGGGGTTGGGGGAGGATCGAGTAAGAGCTTTGCTTTGTATAACACTCCAAGATACATTTCTGATGGCTCACAGAGTTAAATGTGAAGATAACACCATATCTATTTACTCTCATAATAGTAAAGACCCTAAAACCACTGAAGAAACGGAAGAAATCATATAATCAACAGATGCGACTACCTAAAAATTCAAAACTATATACATTTTAGAAAGACATTCATGACTTCCTAGTATAAGAAAAGAAAGTTGCGAGATACTAAGTGTTGTTCATTTTGTTTTAGATGGTTATAGAGATAGCAGGGAGGAAAGGAAACCATTTGAACTGATAGGAGTTACCTCTTTCTCTTTCTCTTTCTCTCTCTCCCTATTTACACCTATTAAGATTTTCCAAAAATTTCCATAAACAATTCTAAGCAAAGGAGTTTGGCCTTTAAGTAGGAGGTAATGGGAAACCCTCAAAGAACATCCCACCTTGAAATTACCACAAAGCTTTTTCTCTTCTTTCCTGAGATGTACTGTTTCACTTACACCTTTATGAGTGTTCAGTGAATTGACTATGATGCTAATATTTTAACAGAAGCCCCAGCATGTTTCCTGGGTTCTTAATCTCCCCATCCGAAAGCCGTGTCTGTCTAAACCTCCAGGCCGGAGGCTCCCTGATGGCAGAAAGGGTATGGGTTCTAGAGGTGGACAGATGTAGGCCTGAATCTGAGTTCTTCCAATTCCTACCTATGAAGCTTTGAGTAAGTACTTTCTCTCTCTGAGCCTTAATTTTCCCATCTATAAAATGGAGATAAGGATGCCTCTCACAGACAATTGCAAGGACAAAGGTGGGCTGGTATAAGTGAAGTGACCAGCACAGTACGCATTGGACGTACTGGAGCCATCTAAGAAGGAGCATTAACTACACATGTACACATGTAAGGACACATCACCACTAAATGTGGTCCCTGGGCTGTTCCCTTCTCACTATGGACAGGCCACCCCAGTCCAGCCACTCCTCCTGCTAGGACCAAAGCAGCATGCCGCTTCTGCTGTTCTAGTAAACAGGTAGCTAAGAAATGCAGGAGGCAAAAAGTCTATAAATATAGGACCAGTGGAGGAGAGCTGGCCCTACAGCAGGACTCCAGGGCGGGGCCTGGCTTGCTGGAATGGCAACCGAAAAACTCTCCACTTTACCACCACTCCCACCCCAACGAGTGTGACTAGGAACTTTCACTTTGGTGGAGTCGCAAAACTCAAATAGTTAGCTAGAGGAAATTTAAAGGAACCGATCTGTCATTTACACAGTAGTACGAATGCATTTAATCAGACTGATCTCTTGTTTACCTCCTGGGTGACACAGTTGAGGAAACAAGATTTCTGAAGCCAGGAGATGAGATGAACATCGTACACTATGGATATGCCAGCCCTGCGTCTTGGGAGCAGGGACCCGCATTGAAGAATGGGGAAGGAAAAGCACAAAGTTTTTCATCCTCGTTCTTGGGTATGGGGCCAGTGTAAGACAATAGTATGAAACAGACAAAGCTTCTTCCTCTCAACCTTTCTTTGCTGCTTCTCTTCTAGTATCTTCCTATCTGAGCCCTCAGGTTCTCTGGTCTCAGTCACCACCTTCCCAACCAACAAATAATTGGAGGAAGGGATATTATTAGGATTAATGCTTTCACTATCTTTAAGTACCTCAGGCTCTACAATTACAATCAATGCTTTCCACTGCCACCAAGATGCTATTTTTAAAATGTAATTATTGTCATATGCTGAGATGATTGCAATGATGCCCCTCAGAATAACAATTGGAATAGTATCAAGTGCAAGACATTTTTAAAGCATCAATGTAAGTTATATGTTAGTAAAAGAGATTAAATTTTTGGAACAGTTAGATCACTTGAGGAAATTCATTGAGTTTTATAATAACGCACTACAGTTATATATACTGTATATACAGTTATATATACAGTATTGAATATTAGTGAACTTTAGTGCAACATAAATTTACAAGCCAGTAAATGTTGCAAGACAATAATACAAAGTTTATCATATAGATAAATACAGTGATTATCAAGCTATTTAAATTCGATCTACTTTCAGTAAATGAAATGGCAAGAGATGAAAATAGCTAAACAATCAATTGAGTAAAACCATGAATAAGAAAAATATTTGATATTTAAGGTCACAACAATTTAATACTATATTAGTTAAGTCACGTGGTATAAACAGGCAGTTCTACTTAGCTGGACCAACTCTAAGATCTCTGGTAGACAAATCCAAATTGCAAAATATGCCCAAGCAAGAATTTGTTAGAAAATTCAATGACTAAAGTTAATAATTAAATGTTAATAGAATCTTGTGACATAGAAAACAGGCAGTAAATCCTATGTGATGCAAACGATTTTGATATTCTCAAGTATTTTTATAAAAATGTGTATAAAATGATTTTATGTAGCTTTGAATGTTCTGATCTTTGTAATTCATTCAATAGTCATTAAATAAGTTCCCCCAAATTGTAGTAATATTGTTGAGATTATTAACCTGAAAAACCTAAAAATAATGAATTAAAAATTGCAATACTAATGGTAATAGAGCAAAAAGAGAAAAATGAGGGGGAAGAAAGAAGAGGAATCATGTAAGAAAATTTCATGGAAATAAACAGAATTTTTAGATTGAAGGATCATACCGGGTTCCAAAATAATGTGATACAAAAAGTTCAACACCAAGACAGCTTGGTTAAATTAATAAGCTTCAAGAATGAAAACTATATTTAGACATCAAGACAGAAAAAGCAAATAAATTGGGCTTCGGACCTCTCCTCAGGAACATTCGATGTTAGAGGACAAAGTCTACAAACTTCTAAAAGAAAGAGTGTGACCCAGGTATATTGTACTCAGCCAATATGTCATGCATGCAAATACAAGAGCAACTGACAGACATTCTTAACATCGAGAGACTCTCGGAATTCATAACATAGAAGTCTTTCTGGGAAATAAACAAACAAAAATCCTGATTGAGGATATCTATCTAAGAGCTGAATCAAAATAAAGAATCTGTGAAAAGTGACATCAAAGTAAATGGACCAGTGCAGTCCATTGAAGCCATTGTGACATGGAAACAAGACTAGGAATATGGGAGTGGACCATCCTGATCTTTCATAGCAGAGGCTCAGTTACTACTGCCTAAAATGGAGGCATTTCATTAAAAGCAAACAATGATGATTCTTAATCTCAGAGAGATCATTTAGGAAAATATTTTAGGATGAAGAAATATTTCTTTGAAGCTTAGCAGATCCAATTTTACGTTTCTTTCTCTCCCATTAAAGTCAAGGAAAAGTAAATTTAAACATTGCTTAAATAGAATGCTTTCTTTTAATAATATAATTCTAAGGGGAAATACACTTCAAGTTCTAAACAAGTGACTTAATAGAATCCCTTTTTTACAGCTCAGCACAGTCGTTAGTTAAGGATTGCCTGAATGCAGAGGCCAAGCAGTAGCAGGAAAGGAGCACAGTCTGTAGTTAGGAAACGTATCCTGTCTGGCTCTGGCTCACATGAGCTCTCCTGTTTGGGTTAGTTCCCATCAGCGCTCTGGCCTCTCACCTCATTTATAGAAGGGGAACAGTTATGTCTTCCTCAATAATCTTACAGGAGGGTGTGGAACTTAAGATAATAGCACAGGAAAACCATCTCAAAAAATAGGAACATGATCTATTGTGTTAGTGCGAGGTTGAATCCAACTAGACAGCCCATTCTCTGACCATATTGGAAGAAGGAAGCTTCCTATTGGAAATGGGCGCCTAGGCACCAAGGGGTCAGGGAGCTTCACTTGAGGCTGGCTTCAAACCTGTTCCCTGAACTTTGATTTCTGCTCCACTGCATTCCATACACCTGGAATCTTTCTTCTTCTTTGTTTTCACTTGCAGTGGTTGCTGGAGACTTTTCCAAGACATATGAAAGACACATTTCTCTTCCTTTTTGTAACCATGCAGAATTGGACTTCCCCTTTAGGGAGCCATCCGCTCCCTGTTCTCAGCTCATGAGCTTCAGGGTGTCACGTGACTCAGGCTCAAGTCAACCTGGGTATCCCCCAGCAGCCTCAGAGAACCTTTTATGGACAGGAACCATTCTCACTCTCTCCCATTGGTTTTGAGGGTGAGAGTGTGTAGTAACCTCTGGAGCTGCTACAATCATTTTGCAGCCAAGAGGAAGAAACCCTTCTGTGAAAGGAGCTGACAGAGAAGATAGTCAGGTCACAATAGAGAAAGTGGGTCCTGGTGACACAATTTCAGTATCTAATAAGTTTAGGCCAGAGGCTAGCTCCACACCTATTCACTTATGTAAGCCATTCATTTGTTGTTTTTTTGTTTGTTTGTTTTGCTTTAGCCACTAACTAAAAATTTGTCACTAATTTATATATTTGTTTTAGTTAAAACTCATACACACAAACACCTAAGGTCATGGTATAGCTCAAATGTCAACTCTTTCATCAAGATTTCCCTGATCCTCCCAAGTAAACACAACCTTACCCTCCTTTAAACTGCTCCAGCACTTTATCTGACCGAGTCTTCTGATACCTATGGCTCCCTGCCATGGGACATAGGGATGTGCATACCCACAACTTACCTGTAGACAGAAACCCTCCACAAATTAGAACTTCAAAGACAGGGATTCTTATTCTCCCAGTAATAGCGATCATTATACTGGGCATGAAATAAATGCTCAATAAACAGTTGTTCAATGGCTGGCTGGAGAGATGGATGAATGTGGTTCCAAATAGTTTAATCTTATGAGTTAGGAATCAATGACAAAAGCCTGTTAATTTCAAGTCTTGTTATTAAAAATTCTTCTCAAATGTCCAAGGCCTCTACCCCTGAGCAGAAAAACCTACTCTTTATAGCTGGAGAAAGCAGAGATCAGACTTCCGAATTAAGGCAGGGACACTAACCTTAACCCTGATCTTGGTTTCGGTTACTTTAAATTTCTTGCTTCTTTCTCCAAAACACAGAAGGGCACTGGGAGTGGGGACGGGGGCTGGGAATCCCTTTTACCCACGTATATCCAACCAAATCTACCTTGGAACACTGCCCCCCCCCCAAAAAAACCCCCGCCCAATTAAAGGAAAAGCAGTTTCTCCTGGCTCTGAAATAAAGTCTCATGGTTAGGTTCACAGAAAAACTTGAAAATGGGTAATCTGACTGTGCCCTAACTGGCAGCAGCAGTCTCTTCTGCCCATGTGATGCTCCTTGGAGGCCAACATTCAATCCCAGGGAGATCACCAATCCCCAATGAGACACAATTTACTGATAACTTCATAGAGGGTACCAAGAGGGCACTGGGCAAGGCCGGGACGAGGACGCCAGCCAGATACCTAGGATACAGACTTTCAGAAGGGCAAGGGAGCTCCTTAGAGTTTGCACCCTTGGCATCTGGCTTTCCTCCCCCAGCCCTGACCCTAAGTGGGCCCATCGGGATCTGTCTTTTCTATTTGCTCTTTAGCCAACAGACTTTCCCTTCCTTGCCACCAGCTTTGCCATTGCATGTTGTCCTTCTCTGCCCTGAAACCCTCCCCTGGGCTGCTCAGTGTGCCTCTCCCCTGTGTGTTGCCTATTATTCCAACTTCTGGTCTTGGGAACTCTTTTCCCAGTTTATGATCTCATCAAACCTCTCAAACTTGATTAATAAGTCTTTTGTTTTCTCTACTCAAATATAATTCAAGATCTCTCTGGCTATAAGCTTTGATGGCCCTGAATCAATTCCCCATCCGCCCAGACATGGGTCTCAGCTACACCTGCATCCCAGACCCATATTACTCTCAGGTGGGTTGGGACTCCCTGGCATCCCTTTCACAAATAATAGAAAGGTGGGCAGCCACCTTGACCTCTAGGTCAGGCAGGACCTGGCAGTGTGAGACTTCGGCCTTCTCCCTATCCCTCCATCTTTGCATTCTTGCAGTCCTCACCTGCACCTGCACCATGGCCTTAGTTTCCCAATGGGGCTCCCTTTTCTCTGGTCCAGATTCTTTCCTTCAGATTCTGTTGAGTACATATACCCAAAAGCATGGCGGTAAATCTCAAATTCTTTATGGAATGGGGTGAAATATAAATAAGCATGTAGCCAAAGAAACAAATACTAGTCTCCCTGCTCCCAAATTTGCCCACTTCAATCATAGTAGCACAGTGCAGAGAGGATCTTATCCCACTCTGCTTCACATCCATCAATGAGTTTCCAACAGAACCCCCATAGGGTACCAGTGCGTTCTATAGCAGGAGTCCCTAACCTCTGGGCCACACAGCAGGAGATGAGCAGCAGGTGAGCAAGCAAAGCTTCATCAGTATTTGTAGCCGCTCCCCAGTACTAGCATCATGGCCTCAGCTCCACCACAGATCAGGCATTAGATTCTCATAGGAGCACCGGTCCCTGGTGCCAAAAAGGTTGGGGACCACTGCTTACAGGTCATTCACTGGTAAAACAAGAGTAAATTACGTGAGAAAGGAGCAAGCTGAGAACATTCTATGTCCTGGAAATTGTAGGATAGAGTCCTAACTCCTCCAAGCCTACCTCGTCTGATCCCAGCTCACTCTTCCAGCCCCTGACTTCACATATACCCTTTACTTGCAGTTCCTGAAATGCAGCAGACTTAATAATGCCTCTTTGTACATGTACATGTACACACACACACACACACACACACACACACACCCCTCTCCATGCCCTTTTTCCTTCCTTACATGACAGGCTGTGACACCCTCTTGGAAAGTGCCTTCCCCAGCTGATATGGCCTGGGCAGGTGGCCTTTTCTGAGATCATTTGCCTTTGTGTCTGCCTGTTTTCTGCCCTTAAATTAAGCACACACCAGATGTCAGCCCTGTGCCAAATAGGGATACTGGCAAGGTAAAATGCAAGATAGAGGACAGTATGATAAGGGTAGCTATCAAAGCACAGAGTGACAACAGTGAGCAGGTTTCCTGACGGCACGCTGCAGCCTTGATTGTTAATTATGGATCTGGTTCCTCCACCAAAGTGTGACCTCAACGAGGGCCAGGGCTGTATCTGTTCATATTTATAACCTATCACCTAGCAGAGGGCCTGCCACACAGTAGGAACATGGACTCCACAGTCATGGTGATCAAATGCCAGTGGCCCCAGGGCAGACACTCACAGGCTAGGTTCTAAGTGTAAAGCCACCTCTGGTACTGCTCTTCGACATGTGTCCTAAAGCAGATCAATGTCAAAGGATAGAGTGGTTTACTATTGAAGAAAGGTATAGGTTATTTATGACATTAAAGTTTTGTACAGAAAAAACAAGTTGAGTTTTTTCAGGAACCACTGGTAAATTGTAAAATGATGTGAATTGTGAGTGTGTGTATGATTTTTAAACAATAAGGTCAAGTTTTTTTAAGCCATTTGCCATGCTTTCTTGACTGGAATCCTGCCCTCTCGCTGGCGGGAGCAGCCTTGCCCATTGCAACCAGAGAGAAATCCATCTCTGACCCCCAAACTGCAGGTGGGACCACTTGTAAGCTACCACCATCTGGGGGAGCAGCCCCAACGTCACTGCAGGGGTAGGGGGTGGAAACTGGTTTACACAACTGCTAAAAGCCCATCATCAACGACTAAAACTATACAACCTAGATGTCAGCATTTAAATGTGAGCAGAGGACACAGAGCAAGAGGGCCTATAAAGAGAATCAGCAGCAAAAATGGCATCCAAACTGACTCTCAGTTCACACTAAAATAAGAGTAATATAGGAAACATAAAACTTCTAAAAATCCTAAGTTTGTTTTTCAGGGAGATGTACATCCATAGAGAAAACGAGAACAGGCTGACAAGAAAAAGCATCCTGAGACCATGAACCTTTTTCTGGCAATAGAAAAACATGATTGCTGAGAAAAACAAAACAAAACAAAACTTATCATAGGTAATAAACAGTAGAAAGGAGTCTCCTGAGGGGGAAAAAAAGAGTTGGTGAATAGAAAATCAATTCAAGGAACTCTCTGAGAATCCGGAATAACAAAATGAAGTAACAGAATTAATGAAAAAAGGATAAAACATGTAAAAGATGGATTTGGAGTTCAATTTCCATATAACAATAGTTCTAATAAGAAAAAAAAAAGCAAATGAAGTGAAATCAATACATTAAAAAAGTCTAAGACCATATCTTTGAGCTGAGAAAGATTTGATCAACAATGACATGGAGGATCATTGAAAAAAAAAGATATCTGATATAGCCCGATTAATCATCTCAAGAAAAAAAAATTATATAAAATCCTTAGCTAATGAAAACTGATTATGCACAAAGAAAAAATAATTAGATAATAACTGAATTTCTCATCTGCAACACTGGAGGTCAGAAATTCAGGAAGCAGTGTTTATACATTCCAAGATTAAGTGATTGTGACCCCAGAATTTTATACCTAGCTAAACTTTTCTTTGTGTGTGACAGCAAAAGGACATGCAAGTTAAAACACTTATGGCCTCATAAAGTAAACTTTCTGAAAAATAAACAATTCTTAAGGTATTCCAGCTACATGGAAAATTAATCACATTAAATAATTCAGGAAAGGGGAAGATATGCTATAGATAAAATTATTATGAGCAATGAAACCAATTAAAATCTAAGATTATGAATAACAAGGAGGTTGTGTGATTGTGACACTTAATAACTGTTAACAAAGGATGCTTAGAATAGAAAAGGCATAAAAATTTGGTAATCTAGAACTAAAACGTCATGTCAGTTCAACTAAATCTGGGCATGGGAAGGGAAAGGGGAAAATAAAAAGTATGCTAAACACTCTACCTTATCTGGAAGAAGAGTAATAATCTACTCTTGATAAATGTACACACGCACACACACACAAATATGTTCTAATATGTGCTAAAAATTTAAACAAGAGTAGAGATATAGATGAGATATAATTATATATAGGTGTGCATATATATAAATGTGTGTGTGTATTTTATAAAGAATGCACATTTTTTAAAAGTCCTACAAGTATATTCTTCCAAAGAATATGCTAGGCCTCAAGGAAAACCTCCAAATAGTCTCAGATATAGAACTCCTACATATTAACTGACTGGACTGTAGAAATTAACACCAAATATAGAAACCAAATATTACAAGCCACTTAAAAAGGAAATATTAATATCAGTAAGAAATATAAGGAAAGACCAAAAGCTAGTACTTAGAAAAGATCACTGAAATAACCACAAATATATAATATTAGAAATAAAAAAAGGAGATATAATTACAGGTATAGAGATGTTTAAATTATGAAAGGTAACTCAGGATGAACTGGAAAAATGTTCCAGAAAATCTGAGTCAAGATCCAAACCAGACCAATACCATGGAAAAAAATCTATTCTTCAAAAAAGGCACCATTCTTAGTTTTTCAAGAAACCGCTAAAGGCTTAATTGCTTAGTTCCCTAAATTGTTCTAGAGCATAGAAAGGATAAAAATAGCAAGATTTTAACATTTATTGAGTACTTAATATATGCTTGGCACTATGCTAAATAATTTATATATATTATCATTTTCAAAAATGGAAAGCTTACAAATTCATTGAAAGAGAGTGTTATAAAATGGATAAGAAAAGTTGACAAAGAAATCACACATACTCATAAAAATTGATCACATCTATAAATACAGATAATAGCCTAAATAAAATGTTACTAAATAGAATGTAGTTATGAATTAAAATAATAGTATATCATGACCAAATAGAGCTTTTTTTCCTCCTGGGAATTAAAAAAAATGGTTCAATACAAAGAAACCTATTAATATAATTCATCATACTAAAAGGTGAAAGAATACCTTCATAGAGTCCAAAAGAACACCCATTCCTGAGTGTTTAAAAAATATTTTTATTTGTTAAAAGCTAAACAAAAACAAAATCACAACAAAACTCTTAGTAAACTAGAAATGGGAGGCAACTTTCCTAATGTGATTTTTAAAGTTACCTAAGGAAGTTAACAATATACATCATACTAAACAAGAAATCCTAAGAAACTTTTTCATGAAAGACAGAACAAGATAAAGTTGCTTTTCCTAACCACTATTATTCAGTACTGGTCTGGCCTATGAAACAAAGCCACAAAGAATAATGTGTATAAATATTATAAAGAAAAATGTTTTTATTATTTGCAGATGGTATGATTATTTACCTAGAAAATCCAAAAGAATCAATTAGAAAACTTACTAGAATAAAAGCGTTCAATAAGATGATTAGATATAATTAATATACATAAATTAAGAGCATTAGTGAATGCTAATGATAATTAAAAATTATAATGGAAAAAATCCCATTCACAATATTATTAAGTATTCTAAATTTAACTAAAGTTCAAGATGTATATAAATAAAACTTTAAAATCCAAAAGCTATAACCAGAGATGAAGCCAATTCTCCCCCAAATTTTGCAATTTCAATCAAAATCCCAATGAATATGTAAGTTCTGAAACTACATAAACTGTAAATGCACAAGAAAAGCAAAATTATTTTTGAAGAATAGGAACTTGTCCAATCAAATATAAAGCTACAGAACTCCTAATAGCAGTTAAGAATTAGCAGAGTAATAGCCAGATCATTGGCACAGAACAGAGATTTACAAACATACCCATGACTACTTGGGCATTTAGTACATGATAAAAAGGGCATTTCAGCTCAAGGCAAGAGTAGACCAAATAAAAGTTGAGAGAACTGACTTTCCATTTGGGGAGAAAAATAAAGCAAAGGTTTCTACCTTTCATATACCACAAACAAAAATAAATGCCATTAGAATTAAAGAGTTAATTATAAAAACAAAACCATGAAATTACTAAAATAGAATATAAGAAAATATTTTTAACATTGGCACGGGAAAAATTCTTTCTTAGGATGATCAAAGTCAGACACCATAAGGGAAGAGATTGATAGATTAGATTACATAAAACTAAAAACTTAAACATAATGTTAAAAGAGGTATTGTGTTTGCACTGTAAGTTAGTCTCTTATAATTAAAGAAGGAAGAATGGGGGGGGAAGGTAAAGGACATAAACAAGCAATTCGCACATGAAGAAAAAGTGGTAAAAAAACATATGAAAAGCTGCTCAACCTTAAAAATAAGCAAAGAAATCCAAATTCAAATGATAATATTTGCAGTTGAAGAATCTGGGGGAAATGCATTCAGTAGTGCAGGTGGTAAATCTCCAAGCAGGTAAATCTCCAAGGCTACACTTAGTTTAGCAGAAATGCAGTTCTGGGTGTCCCCAACAGGCAAACAATATCTTCACTTTGCAAGCAGATCCACAAGAACAAGTACCAAAAGATTCTTAAACAAGCAATCTTTGCGGGGGAGGGTCCCAAAGTTCACATAGGTATGCTACTTTTTTGGCTAAAAGGGGTAAAAATAAGACTTCAAAAGACTACATATTCCTATCTGTGTATAAATTCACAAAGAAGTTCTGGTAACATTCAAAACTAGTGACAATGGTTATCTGGATGGGGGAAAGAGAAGTGGTAGGAATTAGGCACATGACTAGAGAGGAATGGAGACTTGCCCTCGCTTTATAAATTTGGTTCTAATATTTTGAACTATATAAATGTATTATTTATTTAAAAATGAATTAAAATCTTGTGTTGTTTAATAAAAGTAATGATATCTGGAGTTGATTGTTTTTTTTCCATGTATACATTCACAGATAACAAGGTGTTACAGTTTCGACTTTCCAGACAGAAACTACCAGCATCTCATCCTAGAATCCAGCTAGCTATACCGAGATCCCATTGCAGCACTTACGGAAAATTCCACTACAAGGCTTTCTGAAGGGCAGTTTGGAAAACATGTATCAAAATGTAAAAATTTCATATCCCTTAAACCAGCAATGGGATTTCTAAAAATGTATCCTAAATGAATTATTGAATAGGGTGCAAAGATGATTCTGCAGCATTATCTACTATAGGGGGAAATCGGGAACTCTTACAACTCACTCGTTGGGACAGCATAAATTGTGGTCATCGCCACAGATGCTGCCGGTCCGCGGACCACATTTTGAGTTGCAAGGCTCTAGAAGATCCTAGTCCCACGTTCTCAGCTTTGTGATTCTTTGGTTTTCTGCTCCCCGCACCTTCTACCTGGCTCTTAAATGCGCCACCCCACCCACCCCTACCAGCCCTCTGGCTCACCTAGTCAGGGTAGGGATGCGGTGGTTGGGGTTGGAGCAGAAGATGTTGTTGGACTTGCGCTTGCCGTCCAGGAACTCGCGCACAGACTGACCGCGGAGCTCTGACAGGGGCCGGACTTCATGCTTGACGAACCACTGGTGGGCCTCGAAGCACTTTGAGCAGATGAGCTGCTCGCATTCGAAGCACCAGAAGTCGGCCGGCTCTTTGCAGCGGGTGCAAGTCGCCCCTGGGTCAACGATCTGCCGGTACACCGACAGGCGCTGCTGCAGACTCTGGAAGAAGATGTTATCCAGGGCCGGCGCATCAGCGTCTTGGGGCCAGGGCGCCTGGCAAATAGGGCATTGCGTGCTCTGCGCCTCCAGGCATCTTGAACACAGCGTGTGCAGACAAGGCAGCAGCTTAGGGCACTTGGCTTCTGCCTTGCAGCCCTGGCAGCGCAGGAACTGGAACTCCTCCTCGGTGGCCTGCTGGGAGACGGGGTGGGGGTGGGGAGGAATTGAGCTCTGAAGTCCCAGGAATCCCCAACAGCCCGACACCCGCCCAACGGCTGGCAGCTGGAATGGAACTTCATATTCCATTCTAGGCAGTCATTGGATGATGCAAAACCCGGGCTTATCAGTATGCCAATTTCCAATTTACTCAAGCCTCCCTCCTCTCGTCCCACAATTTATTCCAGCATCTACTTCCCATCAGACTCGGTACCAAGTCCTGAGATAAAAGAATATATAGGATACATCCCTGCCTTCAGGGAACTCGGGTTAGAACTCAGTTGATACATTATCAACCTCATGTAAAGGGCTTAACACAGTTTGGTGGTTCTTCAAAAAGTTAAACATAGAACTACCATATGATCCATCAATTTCACTCCTAGATACATACCCAAAAGAACTGAAAACACTGACCCAAAAACCAAAGCGTCCATCAGCAGACGAATGGGTAAACAAAATGTGGTATATACATACAATGAAATATTATTCAGCCTTAAAATGGAAGGACATTCTGATATGTGCTACAATATGAATGAAACTTGAGGTCATAATGAAACTTATGCTAAATAAACTCAGTTAATACAGATGCGAAAGGACAAATATTGTATGATTCCACTCATATGAAATAGCTAGAGTACACAAATTCACAGAGATAGAAAGTAGATTAGCGATTACCAGGAACTGAGAAAGGGAAGAATAAGGAGCTATTGCTTAAAGGGTACAGAGTTTCTGTTTGCAGTGATAAAAAGTATTTCCAGAAATAGATCGTGGTGACGGTTACAAAACATTGTTAATATACTTAATGCCACCGAACCATACACTTAGAAATTGTTAAATGGTAGGTCTTTTGTTGTGTATAGTTTACCACAATGTTAAAATGCAAAAAAAAAGTGTTTAACACAGTACCTGGCACGTGAAAAGTGCTCATAAACGTTTACTAGTAGTATTTGTTGTAGTTATACAAATAATGCAAATTACTGCAATCTGGTGTTATTTGTGCTTTCAAAAGGGCTGGGGAGAACACAGAGCAAGTGATCTAAGTAGTTCCTTTGAGGGTGGGAGGCTGGGGGTTTGTCCAGAAGATTAAGGCAAAGTTTCCAGGAGGAAAACCTAATAAAGCTCCTTGGTGATGGGGGTTGGGCGGGCAGGGTGTTCCAAGAGAAGTATCCGGAAGGCTTCCTAGAGGAGAAACGGCAGGAGCTGTGAGGCCTTAACTGATACACCTCTCTAATCCAGGCCAGTTTCCCATTCTGGTCTGGGACTTGGGTTTTATTTTTTTTTTTCCACACGTGGGGCATGTCCCTGACTCCAGAAGGGGGCAGTAGGGCTACTTCTACCTCCACTCTCCCTAATCTGTGGGCCTCCGTTAGAGCAGGGCAAAGAGGCAAGTCGCCTGGGCGTGGGTGGGAGATTCCGGTCCTAGGTGCCACTGGAGTGGAGAATCGCAGCCCAGAGAGGCTCCCCTAACTCACCCTGGTCCCTATTCTACTCTCTCATACACCTACTGGAGCAAATAGGGTCAGGATCCTAGGGGGTCTGGTCTTCCCTATGCGTACTTGGCCAAGTTCCCTCTCCCTTCTCACCTCTCTCTCCACCACAGCAAATCGACAAAGCCTAATCCCCATCTGCCCAAACCCAGTCGTACCTCGGTGAGACTGTGTCCAGGGCTGGGCTGGTGGTCTTCGGAGAGCGACTCTGGGTGAGGCATGGTGGGCGTGTGGGGCAGTGCGGAGTCCTGCTTGGGCTCCAAGGATCCGGCGGGTGCAGGCTCCTGCTGCATGAACCCCAGCGCAGTTTCGATTTTCAGTTTTGATCTGTGGGGCGGGGAGGAGAGGTCGAACGAGAATTGTGCGTTAGAGGGCTGAGTCTTCGGAGCTGTCCGAGAGGGGTGGTGCCCGCTCAGGGCCAGCCTCCCGGAGGAAGTGAGACAGAGGCTGGGGGCGGATCTAGGGGGCGGAGAGGCTGAGCCTGAGGGCCAAGCGGGTGAGAAAGGAGAGGGATAAGAGTAGACGCACAGCAGGCCTGGGGGTATTGGGATGGTGGCAGAGTTAACCTGGGGGAGGGGAAGGGGAGCAGCCCCTGCCCTCGGCTTTGAACCATTCATCAGCTCACAGTGGCACAGCTTTGTACCGCACCGCATCTGGAAGCTGAGAGCACAGAAGTGAGCCAGGCCTGCTTTGAAAGAACCTCAGATCTAGTAGAAGAGCAGGCCCCCAAACAGAGATTTTCACACTGTATTGAGACTGGCTAGAAAAGAAATCCCTCCGTGGGAATTGGAATGGTGGGAATTCACCAGGGATTCAGAGATTGGGTACTTTAAACAGAGAGAACAGCATGTGCAAAGGCATAGAGGGTTGAAACACGAGAGTCTATTTAGAAAGTAGTTTTGGTTATTTTCTGATTTAAGAGGGGGCCCATGAGCTATGTCTGCCCAGGAGTGGGCTGGGGCAAGATCGTAGCTAAGGAGGTGGACGCATTTTGTTTAGAAACCAAGAATAACGGTGATCCATTGTGCATACTGGAAAGGCCACTCTGACAACCTAGGAGCAGGTGGCCTGGTCTAAGACACTGGCTGTGGGATGCAAGTAGGAACCTGAGTCAGAAACACTGAGAGGGCACTGAGTGGAGGTGAGGGGAATAGGATGATGCCTTGGGTGACAGTTGGAAAGAAAGTCTGAGACAGTGGGGGATGGGGAGAGAAGGGGGAGAGCTGGCGAGTGGGTATGAAGAGTGAGGAAAGAGCAAGTTAGCTCTTTGACAGCAGAGAAACATGCAAGACTCCCAGCTACTGTGGGGAGAAAGCAAAGTTCTAGGTGGCCTCAATGGGCCAGTGTCCCTGGCTCCAAACTTCAAACCATCCCAACCACTGAACTTATCCCTGTGTACCCATTCTGTGCTCAGCTCCAGCTTGGAACAGACTAGAAGAGATGGTAACAAGGCCTTGCTCTTGTAAAAGCTTATAATCTGGAGGTGTGTGTGTGTGGAGGGGAAATGGGGGGTGACCCAAGTTCCTAGGGACTATGTGAGGCCTTGGGAGCTTGCCTAATCCTCCAACCTGATCACTACCTTTAGGACTTTGGAATCAGGACATCAAACTAGGAAAAGGCAAAGAAGGTGAGCAGCCATTTGCAGAAGATCTGGAACTGGGCTATGGCTTGGGGCTTGAGGGGATGAGGGGCATGAGGAGGCAGACTGGCATGTGGCTGAAACGAGGAAAGCTTTATTAATTTATTTGCTTGTTTTGGAAGACAGCCTCCCTCAATGTCCTATTGCAAGTTAATGCTTCTCAAAGTAAATTCACTATTTGCATTTGGGTTTTCTCAAGCCATGGAGAGGCAAATTACCTCTGGGAACCTGGATCGAAGAGTGTGCTATTCTGGACCTGCAGGGCTGAGGATCTCACCTCTATGATGCTTGGAGGGCCTGCCCTGTGATAGCTCTGTGCTAACCCCTCATTCCTTACTCTGTCGTGTTCCCTGAAGTCTGCACACAAAATTTCTCTTTTTTGTGCCAAAGTTCAGACCCTCTTGCCCCACCTTGACCACAGTAACCTAGTCAATTAAGAAGTACTGAGACCCATCCACTCTGTACCTGTCCTTGCTTGCTGGGCTATGGGGACACAAAGTGGAAAATTTTGCTGACTATGCCCTGGAGAAACTATAATTCTAGATAAGCACCCCCTCCCCTCCCAATACACATACCCCCAGTCGAGCTTGGAGAGGGAGTGCTGAGAAAGCTTGTACCATTTCCTTGATTCTGGAGAGGATTTCGCTCCTGAGGAAGCCAACTTCTCCTCTTGCTCCCTTCCTAAAGCCGAAAGGGAGCATGCAGGAGGATGGACTTTAGGCTCCCAAGAACTCAGACCTCCCTTCTTTCTCGCCCTGTGGCCGCAGATCGGTCCTCCTAGCGCAGGGGGCGCTGTGCGACGGCGGGAGCTGGGGAAACAGGAAGCGGCGGCCGGTAAGGGCGGGGCGGGGTAGGTCTCGGCCAGTCTAACCCGGCAACGCACAGTCAAAGGTGTACCCTCGAAGGTGTACCCTCTGCCAAGAACCATGCTCGGCAGGTCTGGGTACCGGGCGCTGCCCTTGGGGGACTTTGACCGTTTCCAGCAGTCGAACTTCGGCTTCCTAGGCTCGCAGAAAGGCTGCTTGTTTCCGGAACGGGGAGGCGTGGGGACAGGGGCTGGTGAGTAGCCGCCCAGCACAGCAGACCTGGAGGATGGGGTGGGGAAACGACCGCATCTCCAGGCCCGACCTCTGCTTCTAGAAGTCTGCCGATCTCGCGCTCTAGCATCCTAAGAAGAGGGACCGAGAGAAGGGACACGATGTGGAGAGAGGCCGGGACCGGGCGCTGGGATACTAGCGTTGATCTGCAGTTCTGTGGGGCTGCAGCCCCAGACATCTTCTCATGTTCCAAGAAACTTCGCCCCACCTCTCAATTCCTCAGCTCCTATCAGCCCTTTGGGCCAGGGCAGAGGTTTCAAGTTCCCATTTTGACTAGAAAGAAACCAAAGTCTAGGCGTAGAAGGTCATCAACACGCCAAGGGCACTTGGCTGCAGAAAAGTGGCAGAATCTTCACCCCCAGGGCACCTCTAGCCGCCCTGAGCTTGCACACCTTCCCTTTTGCTGATGGAGATGCACAAGCCAAAAAGGCCCCCCGGCTGCCTATGTGTCTGCTCTGGCCCTGTCTTCTTCCAAAGCCTTGAGTCACACATTCCAAATCCCCCATTCCTCAGCCTCACACCAAATCTTGGAGGATTTGGTTCCTTCCTGACCCTCCTGTAATGACAGCTTCCCCATCCAAAGGTCCTTTCCTGCAGGGGCCACGTGGATTCGAGCCAGGCGGGAAAGGAGACTTAGTATCCTGGGACTCCGGAGAGGGAGGATGGAGCAGAGGCTCCTGTCTGCTTCCTGTCCAGGGTTGAGAGGGTAGGAGAGCAGAGACGACCTCATCCCAGATTCTGAGGCTGTCCCAGCTTCACTCCCATCCTGGGCTCCTGGCTCTCCAGGAGCCAGGACCTCTGGCATAGATGAGCCTCATCTTCCTAGTTCCCTCCTCCCTTACCTCCCACCTGAAGCTCTTTAAGTGAAGCATGCATTTGATGGCCCTTAGGGCATTAAAATGTAGTGAATTGTGAGCTAGGAAAAACATCTTAGTCCTCACCTATGGCTCCTATTGGGGAACCATTAATTCATCTCTTTAGGCTAAAGCATTATCTGCAAAAGGTCACCTTGAAAGCACATTTCTCAGACTGATGGTAGAAGAGGGATGTGTTATGCCAACAGCATTCAATTCAGCTTAGCACAAAGATGCCCACGTGCTCCTGGCTCTGTGCCAAGTATGGGAAGGCACTATAAATTAGACAAGAAGATTGACTCCCTTTCAGTCCAATGAGGAGAGCATCACATGATTTGGCTGCTCACATCTGATGGCTGTTGTCCAGCAGAGAGTAGTCGTATGAGGGTGGGACATGAGATACATTAGTTTTGATTTGTGGGAGGAGGGAACAGTTTTTAATTAACACCGCCCAAAGATATGGGAGTATTAAGCAAAGGGGCAGATTGAGATTCCTGAGAAGGAAGGAGCCGCTTACTGGAGAGGTGGGCACAAGGCACATTTGACCACATTCACACTGTCTGCAGCTGTCCTGCCAGACCCAGTTGGCATCCCTTGACTGCCTCAGTTCTCTTGTTACCAGGTGTGCCTCAGACCTGGCCCTCCTGCCTTTGCCATGGCCTCATCAGTTTCCTGGGGTTCATGCTGCTGCTGATCACCTTCCCCATTTCTGGCTGGTTTGCCCTGAAGGTAAAGCTGACTGGATCAACTCCAGGGTGGTTTGGACCACACTGAGAGCTTTGGCATTGATTGATGATGGACGAATTCCCCATCCTCTGCCCCCTTTCCTTAAATGGTATAATATCACACTTCTGTTAAATGAGTGGGGCAAGGATTGTTCATTCTCATCTTTCAGATGAGGAAAGTGAGGCTCAGACTTGTCTAGTCATACTGGAAGCCAAACTCCCAAGTCCTGGTGTCTGGACACTGGCCTTGAGGTGCACACATTTTATCGCCAAATTTTCTTCCCTTTGGGTTAGGCTAAATTGGAAATGAAAAACACTCAAGTTGGCCCAGCAGGTTATGAGTGATAGGTATTCAAGCTTCGTTTCCCATCGTAAAGATGAGAAAAGGACGAACTATAGTCGAGGATCACACCTGAAAGCTGCAGTGAAGGTGTAAGCCCAGACATGCCCTGCCCTTTGTGTGGCCCTAGACCATCGTCAGCTTTTCTGGAAAGCCTTTGGGTTTGGTGTGGTCTGGAAGGGAGTCCTTAGAAGGTCCCAAATCCTAGTCCTAAAACTGTCACTGAAACAAGTATTGTGTGACCTTGGGTAAATCACTTCACCTTTCTGGGCCTTCATTTCTCAGTTTGGACGTATTTGCTTCTGTGGAGACTCTAAGGACCTGAAGTCGATGAAGCCCTTTGCTTGTGGTTGTTGGTAGAGCAGTCCAGCCTTTGCTCCTAACTTATCTAAGGGCAGAAAGTTTCCAAGTTTGAGTCACATCTAGCTAGCATCAGACCACAGAAATGAAACATTCCTCTGAGGATTGAGTAATACCGTATGGTAGTTGAGAACATAGCTTCTGGAGTCATTCAGAGCTGTATCCAGATCTTGCCTGTTTCACTTACGGGCTGTGTGATTTTTGAGCAAGTCACTTAACCCCTCAGAGCCTTGGTTTTCTCATCTAAAAACGGTGTTAAGGATACCTGACACTGTCCAGGGTGAGGAGAAGAGAGGTGAGGGAGGGCCATGGGCAGACATCATTGCCAACCTGGGCTCACCACTCTTGCCATTGTGGACAGATCGTGCCCACCTATGAGCGGATGATCGTGTTTCGACTGGGCCGGATCCGCACCCCTCAGGGGCCTGGCATGGTTCTGCTCCTGCCCTTCATTGACTCCTTTCAGAGGGTGGATCTGAGGACACGAGCCTTCAATGTCCCTCCCTGCAAGGTGAGGGGCTTCTCAGTTCCCCTGGACAGAGGGAGTGGGGGTTTGTACGGAGGGTATTCTGGGTGCCAGTACCTTGGCCTGAGAGTAGCCCTCAGGGGCAGGGGGAGGGGAGGGGAGAGGAGACCAGAAAATCAAGACTGGAGGCTGGGAGGACATCCTTGCTCCGTATATCTAGCCCTGTGTACTTGGGGACACCATTTTGTCCATGAAGCACTAGCTACCAGACAGGTGGATCAAGCTGGGTTGTCTCAGTGGGCTTGACCTCCCTGCAGCCCCAGTGCCTTGAGTGTTTCCTCTTTCATGGCCTCCCCTAACAGTTGGCCTCTAAGGATGGGGCTGTGCTGTCCGTGGGGGCTGATGTTCAGTTCCGCATCTGGGACCCAGTACTGTCAGTGATGACTGTGAAGGACCTGAACACAGCCACGCGCATGACGGCCCAGAATGCCATGACCAAGGCCCTGCTCAAGAGACCTCTGCGGGAGATCCAGATGGAGAAGCTCAAGATCAGCGACCAGCTCCTGGTAAGCAGCTTCTCATAGGGCAGAGTTCAATGGCTGGCATCTGGGCCTGGCTCTTCCTGCCAGGGTGTTTTAAGCAAAGCACAGAACACTCTGGGCCTCAGTTTACCATATGCCCAAGAGTGTGAAAACCTCTGAAGAGCCAGTGATCTGGGTGGGACTATGAGTTGGGGAACGGAAAATGGGCACAGACCATAGTGATCTGGAGCAAACTAATCCCTGAGAAACAGGCGCTAACAGTGGCCTGACATAAATTCTTGCAGGCTGCCTCTGACTGCCAAGGTTTTGCCCTTTACTGCTCTGTGGGTGTTGCCATGACAACACTTGGCCTCAGGGGCCCTCTGCAGATTTGGGGCAGGTAGGTAGGTGAGAGGAGCAGGGGCATGCCTGGCTCATTCACCTTCTGGGAATTTCCGTGCTCCATGGTGTAGGTGTAGCATGTGCAATTTTGTGGTTTTGTGTTCCTTGTTCTGACAACGAAAGGACATAAGGATATTTGGACCTTTTTCTGGCCTCTTCTCCGTGTGTGAGCAGTTACCTATACTGGAATTCACCTCAGATCTTTGTTACAAGATAGGATAGAAATGAAGACACAGTATGTTTCCTGCTCCCATGTCCCGATGGAAACTTGGGTGAAGTTTTTCCTCATTTTCCTCAGCTCTGCTTTCTCCAGGAGACTGGGGTCAGAGGACAGGAGGAGGAGTTGGGTAATGCTAGTCCTGGAAGGCCCAGTCCCTGCAGGAAGTAAATCAACCAACTGGTAAATTCTTCAGAAAACTGTTTGTGACAGTAGCAATCATTGTCACGTACAGAGCATTTTATAGTTTACAAAGTCTTTTTGCCCATCCCAGTGTATCTCAGCTTTATATGTCACTGCAAGGGGGCCAGTATTATTGTTTTATTTGGAGGGAGGGATTATTTGACATGCCTCTGAGAATCATGGTCCAAAGCAGAGCTGGGTCAGAGCCAGATCAACTGCTCCCCTACCGCCAACCCAGTGCTCGATCTTTTTTTTTAACTTTTAAACATTTTTCAATTGCAGTTTACATTTAATATTATATTAGTTTCAAGTGTACAGCATAGTGGTTAGACATTGATATAACCTACAAAGTGATCTCCCAGAATTCTTGATACCCACCTGATAACATACATAGTTATTACAATATTGACTATATTCACTGTGTGTACTTCACATCCCTGTGACTATTCTGTAACTGCCAATTTGTATTTCTTAATCCCTTCACCTTTTTCACCTAGCTACCCAATGCCCCTCCCACCTCGCAACCATCAATTTGTTCTCTATAAGTTTGTTTCTGTTTTGTTCATTTTTTTTTTTTTTAGATTCCACATATAAGAGGAATCACATGGTATTTGTCTTTCTCTGTTTGACTTATTTCACTTAGCTTACTACCTTCTAGGTCCATCAATGTCGCTAATAGTAAGATTTCATTCTTTTTTATGGCTGAGTAATATTCCATTGTATATATGTACCACCTCTTTTATATCTAGTTGTCTATTGATGGGCATTTAGGTTGCTTCCATATCTTGGCTATTGTAAATAATGCTGCAGTGAACATACGGGTGCGTATATCTTTTCGAATTAGTGTTTTGGATTTCTTCAGATAAATAACCAGAAGTGGGATTGCTAGGTCATATGGTAGTTCAATTTTTAATTTTTTAAGGAATCTCCATACTGTTTTCCATAGCAGCTGCACCAGTTTCCAGTCCTATCAACAATGCATGAGGGTTCCCTTTTCTTCACATCCTCACCAACAGTTGTTTTTTGATTTATTGATGATCGCCATTTTGACAGGTGTGAGGTGATATCTCATTATAGTTTTAATTTGCATTTCTCTGATGATTTGCATACATACATCTTTTTATAAAGACCATGCTGGTTTGGGAGAAATGTTCTATTAGGGTCCTTCTGTTCTATTTTAATGTATTTTATTTTTCGTTAAGTTGTATGAGTTCTTTATATATTTTGGATTTCACCCCTTATGGGATGTATGATTGGTGAATATCTTCTCCCATTCAGTAGGTTGACTTTTCATTTAGTTGATGCTTTCCTTTTCTGAGCAAGAACTTTAGTTTGATGTAGTCCCATTTGTTTATTTTTTCTTTTGTTTTCCTTGCCCTAGGAGACATAGCCAAAACATATTGCTAAGAGCAATATAAGAGTTTACTGTCTATGTTTTTGTCTAGTTTTATGGTTTCAGATCTCACATTGAAGTCTTTAATCCATTTTGAGTTTATTCTTGTATGTGATATAAGAAAGTGGTCTAGTTTCAGGTTTTTACACGTTATCTGTCCAGTTTTCCCAACACTATTTTTTGAAGAGACTGTCTTTACCCAATTAAATATTCTTGCCTTCTTTGTCATAGATTAATTGACCCTATAGAAATGGGTTTATTTCTGGGCTCTCTATTTTGTTCCACTATGTGTCTGTTTTTATGCCAGTACCATGCTTCATAGTATAGATTGACTTAAGGTGACGTGATACCTCCATCTTTGTTATTCTTTCTCAAGATTACTTTGGCTATTTAGGGTCTTTTGTGGTTTCATACAAATTTTAGAATTATCTTAGTTCTGTGAAAAATGCCATTGGTATTTTGATAGGGATTGCATTGAATCTATAGATTGCTTTGGGTAGTATGAACATTTTAATGATGTTAATTCTCTTTTTCCATGGGTACGATATATGCTTCCATTTATTTGTATCTTTAATTTCTTTCTTCATTGCCTTATAATTTTATGAGTACAAGTCTTTTACCTCCTTGGTTAAATTTTTCCTGGATATTTTTTTGATGCAGTTATAAATGGGATTTTTTTTTCTTAATTTATCTTTCTGAAGTTCTCTGCGTATAGAAATACAACCTATTTCTAGATATTAATTTTGTATTCTGCAACTTTTTTCCATTTTTCCATTCTAGTAGTTTTTTTGGTGGAATCTTTAATGTTTTCTGTATGTAGAATTATGTCATTTGCAAATAATGACAGTTTTACTTCTTTTCCAATTTAGATACCTTTTATTTCTTTTTCTTTTCTGATTTACTGTGTTGATTTTCAGTACTATGTTGGTTAAAGTGGTGACAGTGAACATCCTTATCTTGTTCCTGATCTTAAAGAAAAAGCTTTCAGCTTTTCACAGTTAGGTATGATGTTAGCTGTGGGTTTGTCATATATGACCTTTATTGTGTTGAGATATGTTTGTTCTATCCTCACTTTGCTGAGTGTTTTTATCATAAATGGGTGTTGGATTTTGCTTTTGGGTGTTGTCAAATGCTTGGATTTTGTAATGGATGTTGTCAAATGCTTTTTCTGCATCTAATGATATAAATCATGATTTTTATCCTTCATTTTGTTTATTGATTTGCAGCTATTGTACCAGCCTTGCATCTCAAGAATAAATTCCATTAGATCACAGTGTGTGATTTTTTAATGTATTGCTAAATTCGATTTGCTAATATTTTGTTGAGGACTTTTGCATCTATGTTTATCAGAGATATTGGCTTATAGTGTTTTTGTTTGTTTGTTTGTTTTCTAGTGTCTTTTTCTGGTTTTGGTATCATGGTAATGCTGGCCTCATAAAATGAGTTTGAGAGTTTCCCTGTCTCTTGAATTTTTTGGAATAGTTTGAGGATAGGCATTAATTCTTCTTTCAGTGTTTGGAAAATTTATCTGTGAAGCCATTTAGTCCAGGACTTTTGTTTGTTGGGAATTTTTTGATTACTGATTCAATTTCATTAGTAGTGGTCTGTTATGATTTTCTGTTTCTTCCTGATTCAGCCTTGGGAGATTGTATGTTTCTAGGAATTTATTCAGTTCTTCCAGGTTGTCCATTTTGTTGGCATATAATTGTTCGTAGTATTTACTTAGAAGTTGTCACTTCTCTTTCATTTCTGATTTTATTTATTTGGGTCCTCTCTTTTTTTCTTGATGAGCCTGGTTAAAGCTTTATCAATTTTGTTGATCTTTTCAAAGCACTAGCTTTGGTTTCATTGATCTTTTATAATATTTTTTAGACTCTTTTTTATTTATTTTTGCTCCGATCTTTATTATTTCCTTTCTTCTACTCACTTTGGGCTTTGTTTATTCTTTTTTTTTTTTTTTTGTAAGGTTAGATTGCTTAACTGAGATTTTTCTTATTTTTTGAGATAGGCCTGTCTTGCTCTGAATTTTCCTCTTAGAACTGCTTTGGCTGTGTCCCATAGATTTTTGGGCCATTGTGTTTTCATTTTCATTTGCCTCAAGGTTTCTCTTGATTTCTTCCTTGATCTTGTTGTTAACCTATTCATTGTATAGTAGCATGTTATTTAACTTTCATATATTTGTGTGTTTTTCAGTTTTCTTCTTGTAATGATTTCTCATTTCATACCATGGTAATTGCAGAAGATTGTTGATCTGATTGTAGTCTTAAATTTATTGAAACTTGTTTTGTGGCCTAACATGTGGTCTATCTTGGAAAATGTTTCATGTGACCTTGAAAAGAATGTATAGTCTGGTGTTTGGGAATGAAATGTTCTAAAAATATTTATTAAGTCCATCTGGTCTAATGTATTATCTAAGGCTGCTGATTCCTTGTTGATTTTCTGTCCGATTGTTTATCGATGTTAATAGGTTGTTACGGTCCCCTACTATTATTGTCCATCTCTCCCTTTACATTTGTCAATATTTGCTTTATATATTTAGTTCTCCTATATTGTGTGCATAAATGTTTATGAGGATATATCCTCTTGTTGGATTGATCCCTTTATCATTATGTAATGTCCTTCTTTGTCTCTTAATAGAGCCTTGTTCTAAAGTCTATTTTGTCTGATATATATTGCTACCTCAGCCTTTTTTTTATTTTCATTTGCATAAAATATATTTTCCATCCATTTACTTTCAGTTTTTGTGTGTCTTTCAATCTGAAATAGGTCTCTTGTAGGCAGCATATGTATGGGTCTTGTTTCTTTATACATTCAGCTACCCTATGTCTTTTGATTGGAACATTTAATCCATTTAAATATAAAGTAATTATTGATAGGTTTGTAGTTTTGCCATTTTATTATTTGTATTTTTGATTTCTTTTTCTTCTTTTTAAAGAAGTCTCTTTAACATGTCTTGTAATACTGATTTGATGGTAATGAACTCCTTTGGCTTTTTCTTGTTTGGGAAGCTTTTTATTCTAACTTTACTGGGTGGAGTAGGTCCTTGCTTTTCATCACTTTGAATATTTGGTGCCAGTCCCTTCTGGCCTGCAAAGGTTTCGTTGAGAAATCAGCTGACAGTCTTATGGGAGCTCCCTTGTATGTAACAAACTGCATTTCTTTTCTTGCTTTTAAGAGTCTCTCTTTGTCTTTAACCTTTGGAATTTTAATTATGATGTGTCTTGGTGTGGTCCTCTTTGGGTTCATCTTGTTTGGGACTCTGTACTATTTGGACTCATGTCTGCTCCTTCAGTAGGTTAAGAAAGTTTTCAGTCATTATTTCTTCAAGTAGGTTTTCAATCCCTTGCTCTCTGTCTTCTTCTTCTGTACTATGATGCAAATGTTGGTACACTTGATGTCCCAGAGGTCCCTAAAGTATCCTCATTTTAAAAAAATTCTTTTTGCTGTTTCAGTTGGGTGTTTTCCACTACCTTGACTTCCAGATTACTGGTTTGATCATTTGCTTCATCTAATCTACTGTTGATTCCATCTAATGTATTCTTAATTTCTGATTGCTTCTTTTTTATGATTTCTATTTCTTTGTGTAAGTTCTGACTGAGTTCATTTAGTCTTTTTCTAAGTTCATTGCCAGTACTCAATCTTATAAAACTCAGATAATAAGTGATAACAAGTTTATTCATGGAATCACATTCTATTTTAATTTACTTTTAGGAAGAGAAAATTAACCTCAGCCTTTTGCACTTGGCTTTGGTACACAAAGCCAAGAGAGGCAGTTGGCGGGGAGTCAGTCTCACACCAGGTTGTCAGAGTCAGTTAGGGTTCATTGCCCAGACTGAACTGGCCCCTGGTACAGTCAGGTCAGTGCCTATGGTTAAAATGAAATCTCAGGAAAGCCAGTATACCTCCCTTAAGCCCCAGTTCAGGCATAGATTTCTCATTCTCACTCCCTTTTTTGCATACATTTCATCTGGAGGGATTGTACATTCCCACCTCTCACTTGCCAGGCCCTCCTTACCTGCTCTAGGCCAGCTACTTCACTCTTCACTGCCCTGGTCTAGCCTCTCCACACACACTCCCCGCCCCCACCATCACTCTTTGTAGCAGGCTTTACGTCCTACTCAAGAGAAGAAACACTAGAACAAGAACTCTTTCAACTTCCTCCATTGTCACCTCTTCAAACTCATTAACATCTGTGCTACTTTTCTTGCCTCTTTGGAAGCATCCACTTCTGTCTGAGGCTCATCCCTGCACCAGCAGTGCTTTGGGCCCGGCTCCCTCCCTGCCTTCATCCTCTCATCTTTTTGCCTTTCTGCCTCTCTTCCTTTTCCTTCTTCCCCTCCTGTCGTTAGTCTAGGCTTCCCTTAGGCTCATAACATAGACATCATGGTGACCTCCCTTTTGCTAACACAGAGGACACCTCTCAGTCCTTCCTCTACTTCATCTGGTGGCAGCCTGTGACTCTGTGGACCCATCCTTCTCTTACTCCTGATCGATTGATCAATCATCTGCTTCCCTGGGCTTTTATTTCTCTACACCCCTGCATCGATCCTTCCATCTTGGTCACTCCTGTTACTCCTTGTTCTCCTGCCCTTCAGTTTCCAGGTTTCCCTCAGTGGTCTCTTTTTACCTATGACATGGGGAGAGCTCATCTACCCAGGGCTTTTTGCTACCTCTTGACACTGTTTACAACACTGTGCTCTGCCCCATTTTCTCCTGCACCCTGTACTCAGTTATTCAACTGCCTGTTAGACAGTTGACTGTGCCATACACACCTCAAGCTTAATGTATTAAAAAAGTTACCATCCCTCTTGTCCTCACCCCCAAATCTGTATCTCCCTCTGTGTGTCCTCCTAGATAAACGTCCACACTCATGATCCATGTGGGAACCCACATCCAGTAACCTGTCTTCTCTGATTTCTTCTCACCACCCTCCCTGTTACCGCACATCCGGGCAAATGACCACTCTGGTGGTTCTCTTTCTCTAGTGTCTTGCTGAAGCTTCATATAGTTTTCAGAGTTGTGCTCCTTCCTTGGTGTATTTTGGCTTCACAGCCTGACACCAGATCCATATTGTTTCTGCCTGCGATTTGAAACAACATCCTATTTGGTCTCCATTCCTCCACCCTGAGCCGCCTCCAATTCAGTGTCCATGTGGCAGCCAAGAGAATCCTTCCAACAAGCAAGTCGCTTTGTCACTCCCTGCTAAACTCCTCTCTGGGGCTCCTTGTACCTCAGAATAAATCCAAGTGAACAGGAGCAGCTGTCTCTGACCCCTCAGCTATTTCTAATCCCTCAGCCCACACTTGAGCCAAAGGGAACTCTGGTTACTCGCAGTTCAAGAACATTCCAGGTTCTCTTGTCTGGGTTTGTGTACATGGTATTCGCATTGTCTAGAAAGGTCCTCCTTCCCTTGATGCCCCTTTACCTGGATAACTCCTCCTCCTGACGTCACCCCCTCACTGCCCCATGCCCTGCCTGGCCTCACAGCTGGGTTGTAATTGCCCATGTCTGTGTTCCCAGTCAGAAACCGCTCGAGGGCAGATGTGGTGCCTCATGTACCTCCATGTCCACGTGTGGCTATACCTGCCTGCCCAAAGAAGGATCTCCGGAAAGATGTGTCGAATAAATTCCATTTCTTCCCACCTTGTCCTCCAGCTGGAGATCAACGATGTGACCAGGGCCTGGGGGCTGGAGGTGGACCGCATGGAGCTGGCCGTGGAGGCCGTGCTGCAGCCGCCCCAGGACAGCCCCGCTGGACCTGGCCTGGACAGCCCCCTTCAGCAGCTGGCTCTCTACTTCTTGCGGGGGGGCATGTCCTCAGTGGCAGGGGCTACCCTGCACCCAGGGCCAGATAAGGAGACTCCAGAAAAGGGTAAGAGGCTCAGTAGGGCACTCAGCTTAGTGTCCAGCACAGGCTGAGCTTTGTACTTGCTCCCTTAACCAAAGAAGTCCATATGCAGTCCATACCCTGTTCATCTGTTCAGGCTACCCCAATTCTAGAGCTGACGAGGGCTAAGGCAGTAGGAAGAGTCCAGGTATTTGTGAGTGTGTGGAGGCCTTTAGGAGTCTTCATGGGAGAAAGCAACAGCATCTGGAAAAGAGTTTTAATTCCAAGGCTGGAGTACCTTAGAAATGGGGTGTGAGACTTAAGGCTGAATACTCAAGGGTGACTTCTTAGCGGAGAAGGAGGTTGAACACAGACCTGAAGGGGATGTAAGAGGGAACTGCCACAAAGGTACAGAGGCCACAGTGATCCTGACATTGGCAGCATATTGACCTCTCCTCTCTGCCTCCTTCCCCAACCCTGTGGGCCACCCCCCACAGATACCTTGGAGATGGTGAATGAAGTTGAGCTACCTGCCCATCACGGTGTTGGGCCCAGTTCGAAGCAGCCTATGGCCGAGGGGCTGCTAACTGCTCTACAGCCCTACCTGTCTGAGGCCCTGGTCAACCAAGTTGGGGCCTGCTACCAGTTCAATGTCATCTTGCCCAGTGGCACCCAGAACACCTACTTCCTGGATCTCACTTCAGGTGCAATTGCCCTCCCTGTCCTCTCCTTCCCACCAAGGTTGCTTGTAGCAGCCCTTTCCCCAGTCCTGTTTTAGACTGCCCCTGCTCCTGCCAACAATTTTGGGTGAACCCATAGCAGTCGGAGGACCCATATACCATTTGCAGACAATGGTTATCCAGTCCATTGTGTCCCCACCCTGTACTCATCAGCAGGACAACTCAGAAAGCAGAGTTTCCTGTACCAAGAACCCTGCACATGTTGCAGGCCTACTGAGTGCCAGGCTCTGTGCTGAGCACTTTTCATGCATTCTCTCACTTACTTCTCACCATGAGCCTATGACTTAGGGATTATCATCATCCCCATTTCACCAGTCTGGAAACTAAGGCTCTGAGTGGTCATATAGTCAATAGGAATTGAACCCAGGATATTGGGACCTGAACACTTAACCACTACTCTCCACTCCTCCCAGTGGGATGTGCTAGCCCCTTTTTCCCTGTCACATAGCTGTCGCATAGCTTTTCCCCTACTAATGCTTAGTTTTTTTCTCCCCACAGGGCAAGGGAGGGTGGGATGTGGGGTGCCCGATGGCATCCCTGACGTGGTGGCGGAGATGGCCGAGGCAGACCTTCGGGCCCTGCTGTGCAGGGAGCTGTGGCCCTTGGGGGCCTACATGAGTGGACGGCTGAAGGTGAAGGGCGACTTATCTGTGGCCATGAAGCTGGAGGCTGTCCTCAGGGCCCTGAAGTAGCAGCCTTGGTTGACTGACTTTAGCCCAGTCCTAACCTGGCACCAAGCCAGGGGGCGTCTTGCTGGAGGATGCATTGGCACTGCACCTTAGATGGAGGCTGGGAAACACCAGAGGCTAGGAGAGGCTGAGTCGGGCTACCCTGCCCTTCTGACCTACAGTGGTTCTCTGGACAACCCTTTGCCCATCCCAATCCTTGCCGATTGTCCAGCCCTGAAGTGGGCACACAGCATGATGACAGGAGGGCCAGGTCTCTCTGCTCTGCTGGCTACCTGACTAGAGAGACATGGCCCACAGAAAGCCCAACGGCAGTTGGTTTGGTCCCAGTGTGAGGGAGTAAAGCACGTGGCTCAGGTTCCCGGCTCTAGAGTTGGGGGGATCAGAGAGATTGGCAGTGGGAGATGGCCAACAAGAAGAGGTCACCGCATTGGGAAGGATTTGGGGATCCGGCTGGGCCCGCCTTACTAATAGCAGTCTGGGTCCAGGCCAGTGGGTTGGGGATTGGAAAGAGTGGTGCCTGCTCTTCCCTTGGCCCTAAAGACCTCTTGTCTTGTTTACCGGCTCTGTCTTGCATGCTTGAGGGGCCAGGCCAGGGCCTAGGGTAGCGCGAAAGGGAGCCCTGCCCTTCCTGTGCTTCTTAACAGAGGTTTGAAAACTCAAATGTAGTGTTTACAGTGTATTGGAGAGCAGTGGGGAGAATGGGGGTAGTTGGTTCTCCAGGCTATGCCCTTATTCCTGGCCAGCCAGGGACCAGGGCCTTGAGGGCTGACACAGGCCCTCATGATGCTCTTGAATCACCCACAGCTCCCCTTCCTGCGGAAGGTGTCACAGCCCCGGGGCAAGAGTGGGCACTCATGTTCTTTATAGTTGAAAAGGAAGTTTGCCATGAAAGGGTGCATATGGGTGTGTCAGAGCTGGTCCAGGAAACGACCTAATGTGGGGCACGGTAAAGTCACCACATTTAGGTTAGGAGATAGGGCTGCTCTCAGCTGCTTCTGTTGCACTGTGGGTCACTTTCTCCACTAGTAGAAGGGCAGGAAGTGGACATGGAGGTTTGGCCTGGCCCAGCTCTGGGATCCTGGCCTGGCTTTCTGCTCCAATGCTCCAGCCCAAACCCCAGAGACCTCAGAGGAGGGGCTTTTCTCCATTCCTCAGAAATGAATCAAAAAAAAAAAAAAAAAAGAAGAAGAAGAAGAAGAAAAACAAATCACTTCTTGAAGTTTGTGAAACTCCACAGAAATCCAAGTTCTCCCTTTGAGGACCCTCCCTCAGGGCCCTCTCCAGCTTCCTTGGCATCAGGCGCTGTCCACTTCGCCCTTTCATTCCTGCCAGTGCCTTGTGCCTCCTCTTGTACTCCCAGCAGAGACCACACACCCATTGGGTTCAGGTTACAGCTCCAGGACCCCTCCCCAGAGGGCCCAAGCCCCTGCCTGTTGCCCCTCTCTGCCCACCTAGAAGCCACCCAGCCAGGGCTGTCTGCCCAAAAGCCTGCCTTCCCATTCCTGTCTTGCTGCCCTTAGGCCTAGTGGGACATGATCTTCTTTGCTGTCACCTGGGCTCCCTCTCCACTCTGGGGCTGCCATCATGCCTCTTCCCCACTGCCTGTGTCACTATTCTTTGTACTACAAGTGCTTGCCCTCCATGAGCTTCCTGTATGAGTGAGTCATTTCTGTTTCCTCCATCACTACTGCACACAGCACACCAAGGGTTAATGGACATCTTCCTCTGAAAGCTTAGGGGAAACCGAAACTTACAGACTCTCTGTGGGCGTGAGAGGATCAACATAACATTTAGGGGAAACTGAAACTTGTGGATGTAGGTGGTTGAAATCAGACCTGCCGCCCACCAGTAATACCTGGTTCTGGGGATATTCGCCACTCCTTGGCAAGGTCAGCACTCTAGGAAAGAGAGCCCACAGGCTCAGGAGCCTCTATGCTTCAGGGGATTGAGCAGACCTTCCAGTCTCCACAAGAGGAGGAGGGGCACCAAACAGGGTTTGGGGAGGAAGAGGGAAGGTGTCAAAGGCTTCCTGAGGAGGTGATACCTGAGCCTGGCAGCTCTGTGGGCAAGAAGAAATGGGGAACATTGGGCAGAAGGCAAACCCCCTGTGAGGACACAGAAGAGGCAGCTGGGCCCCTCTGATTTGGGGAACTAGAACCTAAAGTATGAGGGGGGATAAAAATAGTAAATGTTAACTGTGTACCAAGTATGTCCCTGTGCTGTACTAGACACTGCCTATGTGTTAAAAAGTTATGCTATGTTGATATATTGATATATAATGTATTATGTTGATGTTACTTTTTAAATATTTAAATTTTGAATAGCTACTACAGTCACTGGTTCAAAAATTTTGAAAAATTAAAAAGGTATACTAAGTATTATCCCTCATACAACTGACTCCATGAATTTCCTACAAATTCTTCTAAAGTATCCCCTGGTATTACTTTCTTGGTTATTCTTCCAGGAGTTTTTTTTTTTTTTTAACATATATACAAGGAAATCCAAATATGTATCTTCTGGGTTTTTATTACACAAATTGCAACCTAGCAAGCACAGTGTTGCTTTGTTCACTTAACATTACCCCTTGAGGCTTTTTTCATATTAGCTAGGACACACACACTTTGCCCATTTGGTTTTGTAGTTAAATAGGATTCTACTGTATGGGTGTATCATAATTTATTTAACCTGTTTTGCATTGACGGACATTTAGATTATTTTTTGAGTTTTGCTATTTCAAACAATGTTGTAATAATCTTTAACATATGCTATTTCATCTATGATTGAGTTTATACGTAGAATAAAATCCTAGAAGGGAAGTTGCTAGTTCAGGGCATTTGTAATTTAGTATATATTGCCCACATGCCCATTTTATATTCCCATCATCAGTGATTGAGAGTGTGTTTTTCCTCATAGCCATGCCAACACAGTGCATTATTAAAAGTTTAGATTTTTTGAGTCGTGTTAAGTGAAAAATTGCATCTCTAGTTTCTTAAAATTGTTCAATTGTTTATTTTTAAGACTTGGATTTTCAGTCCCAGCAAAATTATGGTTTTTTTTTTCTATCTTCCTCCAGCATTTACTTTTTAAAAAAGTATAATACAATAAAATGCATCCATTTTAAATGTAGTGCTTGATGTGCTTTGACAAATGTGAACACTTGTGTAACCACCAGCCAGCACAATCAAGATATAGAATGTTTCCATCAACTCACAAAGTTCCCTGTGTCTCTTCTCAGTCAATCCTTGTCGCTCCCTCTCCTGAGGCTCAGGACACCAGTGATGAGTTCTCTGAAACTATTGATTAAATTTTACTTGTCTAGAACTATATATAAATTATACCATACAGCATGTACTCTTGTGTCTAGTGTCTGTAGTTTTTATTGTTAGTAATATTCTGTGTTTTGTCCTGGTCTCAGCCTATCAATAACCAGTGTTGTGCTCGGACTAGTCCTTGTCTGACATCTTACTAGTTCTTACGAGCTGCCCTTCAGCAATAACCATCAGGAAACTGAAAAAATACCGGTTTATTACTCACAGGTTTGGAAATTAAACAACACACCTCGGGCCACACATCGAGGTCAGGTGGGTACAGAGCAAGAGCATGCGCACAGGCCGGGGATGCTGCTTTTATTGGGATCCAGGGTGGCGACCTACGGTTCCACAGGCTCAATCTTTATTGGTGAATTTAAAATAGAGTTGGAACTAAACCAGGGAACGAGGGCGGGGACGCGGGGGTGGGCGTGGGAAGTAGTCTAAATGGTCAGTTACTGAAATCAACCAAGGTCTCTAAAACCAAAGCCTGGATATTGTGTGACCAGTGCTGTTGAGCCTCTGTCTATGCACGCACTTGTGAAGTGTCTGTTCAAATATTTTTTTTCCATTTAAAAAATAGGTTATCTTATTGATGTCATTAAGAGTTCTTAGTATACTCTGGACACAAATCTTTTAGCAGGTATGTATATTTGGAATATTTTCTCCAAGTTTGCCTTTCTTACTTGATGCTTTAACTTGACAAGCAACAGTTTTTAATTTTGATGAAGTTCAACCTATAATTTTTTAATGGTTAGAAATTTTGTGTCCTATATCTTGGAAGTCTTCGCTCATTTCAAGATCTTGAATATTTTCTCCTGTGTTTTCTTCTAAAAGTTTAGATTCAGCTATTAGTTTTAGGTTTGTGATTCATTTTTACTTATGGTGTGAGGTAAAACGTTGAGGTTCTTCTCCCCCCTCCCCGCTCCCCACATGGTAATCCAATTGTTCTAGCACTTTTTGTTGAAAAGATATCTTCTCCATTAAATTATGTTGAAGCCTTTTTATTGTGCTTTCTCTTATTCGGAGTAAAGTTGAACATTTTGTTGTATGTTTAAGAACCACTGTGTTTCCTTTTCTGTGAACTGTCATTTAATTGACTTTGTCCATTTTTCTGGGTCTGGTTGTTTCTATTTATATTTTTGACATCTGGGAGTGCTTAAATACATCAGAGAGAAGGTGTTATTGATATGAGTTGTAAATTTCTTTTTTTAAAACTCAATTTCTTGTTTGTAGTTTGACTTTGATATTTTTCTGTGAAATTCGAACAGTGTATTTGAATTGACAAGTATTTTATTTTAAGGCTTTTAGATTTTGAGTCATAAGTAAAAAGCCTTCATTCTGAGACCATAAAAGAATTCCCCTTAGTCTTTAATTTCATTTTTTTACATGTAAATTTTTGACCCGCTTGGAATTTAAATGAGAGAGAGTGTAAAAGAGGAAATTTCTATAGGAAGAAAAGGTAAGATCTTGAACCCTGATGGAGGCATTAGCTGTGCACAAGAAGTGAGCCCACCCTGGAGAAAGAAGGGAGAGTATAAGGATGGGGTAAGTATGCACCCACCCTGATGTCCAGCCTACAACATGGGGGTTTGGCTCTGGGATGTTTATTAACTGTAACAAAGTCATAGGAAAGAAATACTGGTGGTAAAATCTTAGTCATTGCATCACTCGCACAGGCGTCTTTGGGTTAGCCCCTTGGTGAGGCCTCTAAACCAAACACCATGAACCAAAGTGATGAGGAGGTGAGTCCTTGGCGAGATTTGTTTGTGTGTTGGAGGCTGGGAGAACATTTCTGGCTCTTTTTTATGAATGGTCCTTGATTCCCATCCTAAGCCAGTGGATTTCAGCTCACCAGCCAGGACAACTGAGTCTTTAAGTGATGACCGAAGGCCAACACCCTCAATACTGGTGAGGAGAAGCTGGGAGTGCGAGATGCACCTGCAAGGCCAAGGCAGGGTTGGGAGTCGTCCTAGAGAACCTACGGGTCCTGAATGGAAGGGAGCAAAGAATTAATTCACCCAGCTTGTTTCACAAATGGGAAGACCGAGGCCCAGCAGACCCAAAGACAACCCTTAAAAAGGGATTTGGGGTGGAGCTGGGCTCTGCATTAATGGAGATCATATAGCAGTGGAATTGGCTTAGAATAAAGAGAGTCTTGAGATCTTGGGATTTTTGTTGCTCTGCCTAGCCTGACTCCACTGTACAGGGTTGGGGGCAAGGGGACAAAGTCTCTATCCCCACTGCCCCAGATTTGCTGCCAATCACTAAAGAGAGGAGGGAAGGGGACAGGAAGGAGGCAGAGGACAAAGAACCTCGCCCACCACACCCCTCAGCTGGGAGCTAACTCCCCTGGACTGAGAGTCCAACTTGCTTTCATTGACTTTCCAGAGCCTAGCATAGTATGTGCCATAAAATAAGACTAGCAACGTGTTATTAAAACTTGTTGAATAAGATGGTGTATTAGATTTGTTGAGGAAGATGGAGGTAGAGACACATGCGAGGAGAGAGATAGTGATAGGATGACAGACACAAAAATAGAGACAGGAAAAGGGAGATGGGAAGGTGAACAAGGAGGAGCAAAACAACAGGGAAGCAAGGACAGAGAGGAATTAGGAGCCAGACCCCACTGGGTCTGCCACAGTGGTGCAAACAGAGCCACATGGGTCACCGGTGAGGGGCTGGAGTCATCCTGGGGAGAGTAGCCAGAGGCCTCTCTGGATGCTTTGGCTTTCTGGTCTGAGTCTCCGGTTTCCCTGAAGGGAACCCACAGAAGCCTGGTTATGAGCTTGTGGCACCATCTTGTGGCTATTTGAGGAATAGCTGGTTTTCTCGTTCCAGGTGTAGCTTTCAAAGACACGGAAGGATCTCAGAGGGCAGTGGAGAAAAAGTGAAGGGAGGAAAGGAGCCTGAGGCCCAAGCCTGAGAAATGTTACCTGGTCTGTCCATTCCCATGTACATTCACACATACACATCACTGTGTGTACCTAGGCCCAGAGTGAGCTTGGCAGCAATGAAGGTTAGGGAGAGAAGTCGGGGGTAGGATGGTGGGAGGGTTTGGTCAAGAGAAATTGAGGAAAGTTGACTAATGTGACTCAAACTACAGATCATGGAGTTAAATCTGTTAAGTGGGGCTAACTATATCAAAGGCTATTTTAAGATTTTCCTAGGATGTGGTACTATTACTTTTGGAGGTTCCTCCCCAAATCAATTATAAAAATATGCAGAATTGCTACTTTAAATAGAACATATTACTGTAAAATAATATGAAGTGATTTTCATAAGTTTGCTTTGGAAATTATTTGGCTAAGAGTAAGTCATTTCTAGTATAATTATCTGCACATTCTCAACTCCTTTGGCATTCATTTGCATTCTTGAAGTACAGAGTTAAAAAAAATCTAATCTAAAAGTTATTCCCAGATATAATGAAATTCTTATGAACACTACATTTAATGATTAAAGAAGTTGGCACAGAATTAATGACATACGTTAACAACTGATGATATTTTTTTAAATATTTGATTAAACATTAGTTAATTTGGGTTATTCCAAAGTTTCTGCATTTTGGAGCCAGAGTTTTCTCAGGTTTTAAACATTTATTTAGGTCCCTGAGAAGCTGGGCACTGTAGCCTTCAGGACTGGCTACCTTACCTGAAAAATAAGTTGTTCTGACTATATCTACCCTATAGGAGAGCTATAAAGAATAAAAAATGGATAATAGAAGAAAGCACAGTGCCCAGTAAACTCTAAGCACCCAATAAAAAGTAGTAGATGTTATTAAATATATCTGCACACACATACTCACATATTCATCTATTCATTGATTTACAAAAGTGTACTAGGCACTTTCTCTGTGCAAGGCAATGTTCTAGGTGCTGGGATAGTAATGAACAAGGTGGAATTTACATTCTAGTTGGGAGAGTTTGACTTAAACATTAAAAATAAAGTCGTGCAGTGTGTTAGGCCATTAGTGCCTTGGGAGAGAGCCTGGCATATTCTAGAACAGCAAAGAAGCCAATGTGGCTAGAGTGGAGAGCAGGGGCAAGTGGAAGGAGATGAGGCTAGAGTTGAAGAAGGGGCCAGTTCGTGCAGGGCCTTCTAGGCCACTGCAGGGATTTCTGTGTGATGGGACGCTGCTGGAGAGTCCTAGCAGAGGAATGTGAAAGACAGTATACAAATGGATAATGGCCAGACCACATATAAAAATAGAGCTCTGACCCATGACCTGTAGCCAGCTGCTCAGAAAACTAGCCTCTCCTACAATAACCAGCCCAGGAAGTTGGCCTGCTGGAAGTCAGACTTGCAAGAAGCCAGACTACTATCTCTGGTGACAATCCAGGAAGCTAAACAACAATCAGCCCAAATAGTCAGGACTTGATTCATAACTGACAGCTTCCCTAATTTTTGTCCCTGTTTCCAACTTAGGACCAGACAGAGAAAGCCAAATATGAACCCTACTTCTGGTGAGCCCACTGACAGCTTCCCCAGGCCACCAGCCTTCCTTTTTTCTTCTATAAAGCTTTCCCACTCTGCCTCCTCCGAGTCTCTGCCAACACAGTGACAGGACTCTCTCCCTTGCTAGAATCATCTCTGAATAAATAGCCTTTGCTTTTCTCATTTGGCTTGTCTTCATTTATTTCCACAAATGATGGGAACTGCCTAAATGCCGCTCTGTTGAGAATAGACTGTACATAAAATCATGTAGACCCATTAAGAGGCCATTGGAAAAATCTAGGCAAGAGATGAGAGTAGCTTGGATCAGGACTGTAGCAGGACAGGCTATGAGAAGGGGTTGGATTCTAGTTATATGTATTTTAATTTTTTTTTTTAAAGTTCGAAATTATAGATTCACAGGCAGTTGCAAAGAAATGCAGAGAGAAGTCCCATATACCCCTTCTTCAACCACACCCCTTCGACATCTTATATAACCATAGCACAGTATCAAAACCAAGAAACTCACATCGGCACACTCCACAAAATTTATTCAGATTTCACCAGTTACGTGTGCACTTTGTGTGTGCATGGCTCTATGCAATCTTGTCCTATGTGGAACCTAGAGTAACCACAACAATCAAGATGTTGTATATCATCACCATGAGATCCCTTGTGTCACCCTTTTATAGTCACAACCCTCCCTTCCCATTCTTAACCTCTGATAGCCAGTAATCTGTACTCTGTCTCCATAAATGGAATCATGTTTCTTTTTGAAGCTGGCTTTTTCATTTAGCATAACTTCCTGGAGAGTCATCCAAGCTATTGCTCGTATTAATGGTTAATTTTTTTTCAATGGTTAATCTTTTTTCATGAGTAGTATTCTATGGTATGAATGTACCACAGTTCATTTAACCATTCACTCATGAAAGGACATCTGAGTAGTTTTCAGGTTTGTGCTATTACAAATAAAGCTGCTGTGAACGTTTGTGGACAAGTTCCTTCGTGAAAAATAAGTCTTTATTTCTCTGGGATAAATGCAATTACTGGGCCTTTGGTAAGTTTATTTTTTGTTTTGGAAGGAACTGTTTGTATTTTGAAAATAGAGCCAAGGATCACCTGTTAGACTGGATGTGGGTGTGAGAGGAAAGAGAGGAGTCAGGCATACCTTGAAATGAAGTAATACACTTAGAACAGTGCTGCAGCAGTGTAGGGGCTCAGTTAATGTCAGCTACACAAGTGACAGCAAACACAACCCAAACTGTGGAGCAATGAGGAAACCCACAAGGCACTACAAGCCACGGACATTGTCTTAAAAGGCAGTAGGAGGTGACGTCAGAAACATGGTGGAGAGAAGTTCCTAGATCTCTCCCCTCGAAACAATAATAAGCTGAACATCTAAAACTCAACAAAAAAACACCCAAACTGCACACCAGCACGTCTGAGCATGGGATCTGCGCATAAGAGCTACCACAGATCAGAAACCCGAGTATCAGGCAGTGGACTGAGAGAAACAAAGAGCTCCCTGTAGGTGGAGGGGGAGGGGAGAAGGTGCAGAGGCTTCCCTGAACAACCCTGCCTGGGAATGCTGTGAGCTCCACACAGCCAGTGGCAGTGCCCAGTCATCAGGGAAGAAGGCAGAGAAACGAGGATGGCAGAAAAGCAGGGACAGCAGAGAAATGGCAGTTGATTTTTACCAGCCACGATTGCAAAACCAAAGCTGAGCCACAGTTCCCAGCCCCCAACCCAGGGAGCCCCTTCCCCCATATCCTCCAAGACAGAACACCAGAGAGCCCCAGGGGAATCTGAACAAATGCTACCAAAACTATCACTAACACTGACAGGAGCTGAGACTGAGGGTAGTGAGTGTGAATAAACAGCTATAAGGAAGTAAAAGACATTATTAAGACTTTATATAAAGGAGAGATCCAAGAGGCTTAGACACCACCTACTGGAAACCAAAAGAAAAATGCCTTTGCAACAGGCTAGAGAGACCATTATATAATAAGTCATCTTTCTGGAAAAAAAGCATAATACACTTCCATTAATGTCCATTAAACACCATGAACAATCAAGATGACAAGGCATCTCAGAAAGAAAGAGAAAGATCTCCAGAAAATAAGCTTACAGACATAGAAATATACGACTTAAATGATAGAATTCAGGATGATACTTCTGAAAAAACTCAATGAGACCCGAAATGAATCATACGAACAATTTCAAGAATTGAAAAAAAAAAAAAACTAGATGAGCAGAATGAGTTCTTTAGCAAGGAGATTGAAACTCTCAAAAAGAACCAAATAGACCTTCTGGAGGTAAAGAACACACTGCAAGAATTGAAAAGTGAAATAACAAGCTTGGAAAATAGAGTCGACCAAATGGAGAAAAAGATCAGTGATATCAAAGACAGAAATCTAGAAATCAGAAGGAAGAAAACGGAAACTGAAGAATGAAAAAAGAAATGAAAGAGAAATACAAAAACTAGCTGATAACATCAGGAGAGGAAACATAAGGAAAATGGGCATTCTCAAAGGAGAAGAAAAGGAGCAGGGATTAGCAAGCATTTTCAGATAAATAGTTGATGAGAACTTCCCAAATCTAAGAAATGAGCTGTAGCTTGGAATTCAAGAAGTCAACAGAGCACCCAATTATCTCAACCCCAAAAGGCCTTCACCAAGATACAGTGTATTAAAACTATCAAAAATCAACGACAAAGACAGAATTCTCAGAGTAGCCAGGGAAGAAGGAAAACCTATTAGATTATCTTCGGACTTCTCAGCACAAACCTTACAAGCCAGAAAGGAGTGGAATCAAATACTCAAACTATTAAATGAAAGGAACTACCAGCCAAAAATAATGTATACAGCAAAGTTCTCCTTTAGATATGAAGGAGAAATAAAGACCTTTCCAGACATACAAAAACTGAGGGAATTCTCCACTCAAGGCCTGCATTACAGGAAATATTGAAAGAGGTCAACTCACCTAAAACAGAATGACCAAAAAAAACCACACCAAAAACATAATTAAGAGTAAGGTGACTAGCAGGCTGATAGAAGCAGAAGAGTGCAAACCTTACTAAGAACAGGGCATTATAAGTTTAAAAAATAAGAGGAGATTTGCTATAGCAAGATAGTAATGAACGTTCAGCATATATAATAGGGACATATTGAGACAAAAATGACTGAAAAGGGGAGGATTCAAAGATCCAAATTTGCAAAAGGGAATGGAGATAAGGCACATGCAGAAGAGAATAGACGATTGTGTGTGCGTGTGTGTGTAACTATCCTCTACATATTTGTAATGGTAACCACATGCCAAAGATTCAAAACTGAAATATGTAACATAAAACAAGAAGGACCAGAAAGAAAACCCACAAAACCCAACCAAAATAAAGAAAACAGAAACACAAGGACAAGGAAATAATGGAAACACCGAGCTACCAGAAAGCAAAAGATAACATGGCTATAAGAAGACCTCATATTTCAATAATCACCCTAAATGTAAATGGACTGAACTCACCATTAAAAAGGCACAGAGTTGCAGATTGGATCAAAAAACAAAACCTAATCGTATGCTGCCTCCGGGAGACACATCTCAGTTCCAAAGACAAATATAGGCACAAAGTGAAAGGATGGAAAATGATATTTCAAGCAAATGGCATTCAAACAAATGGTACTAATATTGGACAAAATAGACTTCAAAATAAAAAAGGTAAAGAAAGATACTGAGGGACACTTCATAATGATAAAGGGAATCATGCACCAAAGAAGACATAACACTTATTAATATCTATGCTCCCAATCAGGGAGTCCTGAAATATTTAAAGCAGTTACTAACAGAGCTAAAGGGAGAAAGAGACCAAAACACTATTGTAGTAGGGGACCTAAATACCCCACTGTCGGATATGTAAAGATCATCCAAACAGAAAATGAATAAGGAAATAACATTCTTAAATGATACATTAGACCAACGGGACATAATGGACATTTACAGAGCCTTCCATCCCAAAACAACTGTTTATACAGTCTTCTCTAGTGTACATAGAACATTCTCAAGGATCGACCACAAACTGGGACACAGAGATAGCCTCAACAAATATAAGAGGGTTGAAATTATACCAACCATATTTTCTGATCATAATGTTTTGAAACTAGAGATCAAGTATAAAAAGAAAGCGGGAAGAACTGCAAATACATGGAGATTAAACAACATGCTACTGAAGAATAACTGGGTCAGAGAAGAAATAAAAAGAGAGATCAAGAAATACATAGAAACGAATGATAATGATAGTACAACATATCAAAACTTTTGGGACATGGCAAAAGCAGTAATAAGAGGAAAGTTTATATCATTATAGGCCTACCTCTAAAGACAAGAACGAGTCCAAATAAACAACCTAATGCTTCATGTTAAAAAACTAGAAAAGGAAGAACAAATGAAACCTAAAGTCAGCAGAAGGAAAGAAATAATCAAAATAAGAGCAGAAATAAATGAAGTTGAAAACAAAACAAACAAACAAAACAATAGAAAAAAATAAATGCAACAAAGAGCTGGTTCTTTGAGAAGGTTAATAAAATTGACAACTCCCTGGCTAGACTCACTACAGAAAAAAGAGAAAACACAAATAAGCAAGATCAGGGACGAAAGAAGGGAAATTATGATGGACACTGAAGAAATACAAAGGATCATACAAGAATACTATGAAAAAGTATATAACACCAAATTTAATAACTTAGAAGAAATGGACCAGTACTTAGAAACATACAACCTTCCTAGATTGAATCAAGAAGAACTTGAAAATCTAAATAGACCAATCAGCAGTATGGAAATTGAAACAAGCATCAAAAACCTACCAAAAAGTAAAAGTCCAAGACCACATGGCTTCACCAGTGAATTCTACCAAACATTCAAAGAAGATTTAATACCTATTCTCCTCAAACTCTTCCAAAAAATCAGAGGCAATACTTTCCAACTCATTTTATGAGACCAATATCACTCTGATACCAAATCCTGGTAAAGATAACACAAACAAAAAACTACAGACCAAGATCTCTCATGAACACAGATACAAAAATCCTAAAGAAGATATTAGCGAACTGGACACAGCAACATATTAAAAAGATTATACGCCATGATCAAGTGGGTTTCATCCCAGGGGCACTGGAATGGTTCAACATGTGCAAATCGATTAATGTGATTTACCACGTAAAGAAATTTAAAAAATAAGAATCATATGATCACATCAATAGATGCAGAAAAATCATTTGACAAGATACAGCACCCATTTATGATCAAAACATTTAACAAAATCGGTATAGAAGGAAAGTACCTTGATTTAATAAAGGCCATATATGACAAGCCCTCAGCCAACATTATACATAATGGTGAAAAACTAAAAACCTTCCCTCTAAGATCAGGAACAAGGTAAGGCTGTCCACTATCACCACTGTTATTCAATATAATATTGGCGGTCCTAGCAAGTGCAGTCAGCAAGAGAAAGATATAAAAAACATTCCAATAAGAAAGAAAGAAGTCAAACTGTCACTATTTGCAGATGACATGATTCTCTACATAGAAAACCCTAAAGATTCCACAAGAACACGACTAGAAACAATAAGCAAATACAGTAAAGTTTCTGTATTCTGAATACAAAATCAATGTTCAAAAATCCATAGCGTTCCCATACTCTAATAATGAATTGTCAGAAAAAGAAGTGGAAAAAATAATTCCTTTTGCAATTACAACAAAAAGAATAAAATACCTAGGAATAAATCTAAAGAAACATGTGAAGGACCTGTATAATGAAAACTACAAGACCCTATTAAAAGAAATTGAAGAAGTTACAAAGAAATGGAAAGATATTCTGTGTTCTTGGATTGGAAGAATCAGCATAGTTAAAATGACCTTATTACTTAAAGCATTATACAGATATAACGCAATCCCCATTAAAAAACCCACCAGCATTTTTTAAAGAAATAGAATAAAAAATCAACGGATTTGTATGAAAGCACAAAAGACCCTGAATTGCCAAAGCCATCCTGAGAAAAAAGAACGAGGCTGGAGGCATCACTCGGCCCGACTTCAAAGTGACAGTATTCAAAACGACATGGTATTGGCAGAAGAACAGACATACAGACCAGTGGAAGAGAATCGAGAGTCCAGAAATAAACCCATATTTATATGGGCAAATAATTTTCGACAAAAATGCCAAAAACATACAGTGGAGAAAGAAAAGCCTCTTCAATAAATGGTGCTGGGAACACTGGAAAGCCACCTGCAAAAGAATGAAACTAGACTGTTGTCTATCACCACACACCAAAATTAACTCAAAATGGATTGAGGGCCTGAATAGAAGACCTGATAAAATAAAATGCATTAAAGAAAACAGAGGAACTAAACTCATGGACCTTGGACTTAAAGAGGATTTTATGAATTTAATCTCAAAGCAAGGGAAGTAAAAACAAAAATAAACGAGTGGGACTATATCAAACTAAAAAGCTTCTGCACAGCAAAGGAAACCCTTAACAAGGCAAAAAGACAACCATCTGAATGGGAAAATATATTTGCAAGCAATGCCTCCAATAAGGGCCTAATATCCAAAATATACAAAGAACCCATACAACTCAATAACAATAAAAAAAACAATCTAACCAAATAATGGTCAGAATACCTGAACAGACACTTCTCCCAAGAAGATATACAAATGGCCAACAAATATATGAAAAGATGCTCATCATCATTAGCTATTAGGGAAATACAAATCAAAACCATAATGAGATACCACCTCATACCTGTTAGAACAGCTGTCATCAGCAGGACAAGTAATAACATCCTGGAGAGGATGCAGAGAAAAAGGAACCCTCATACGCTGCTGGCGGGACTGTAAATTGATACATCCACTATGGAAAAGAGCATGGAGTTTCCTCAAGAAACTAAGAATTGATCTACCGTATGATCCAGCAATCCCTGTACTGGATATTTACCCCAAAGACTTGAAAACTCATATCCAAAAAGATATTTGCACACTAGTGTTTACAGCAGCATTATTCACGGTGGCTAGGACATGGAAGCAACTTAAGTGTCCCACAATAGAAGCTGTGGCACATATATACAATGGGATATTATTCAGCCATAAGAAGAGATGAAATACTGACATTTGTGACAACATGGATGGACCTCAAGATAATCATGCTAAGCGAAATAAGCCAGAAAAAGTTGAAAACCACAAGATATCACTTATGTGTGGGATATAAACCTAAAATCAACAAACGAACAGGACAAACAAACAGAGACTCATGGACATGGACAATAGACTGGTGGTTACCAGAGGGGAGGGGGAAGCGGGGAGATAGACACGGTAAAGGGGGTCAAATATATGGTGACAGAAAGAAATCTAACTGTAGGAGAGGAGCACAAAATGCAATATATACATGCCTTCTTTTTAAATTGTATGCCTAAAATTTACTGGATTTTGTTAACCAATGTCACTCCCCCAAAAAAGTAATAAATAAATAAAAAAGAAGAATCTTGAGTTCCTCAAAAAAAAAAAAAGAGTAAATTACTGCTTTGTACACACACACACTCACACACACACAATAAATAAATAAGACAGACAAGCCAATTAAAAAATGGGCAAAGAATTTAAACAGATACTTCATCAATGATGAGATATGGTGGAAAATATATACGTGAATATATGCTTTACATTTAGTCACCAGAGAAATGAAAATTAAAATCACAACGAAACACTACTATATACTTACTAGAATCGCTTTAAAAAAAAATGAAGTGCTGACAATAGCCATTTTGTGGAGCAATAGCCACTGCAGAAAAATAGTTTGGCAGTTTTTGTACAGTTAAACATACCCTCATATGACTCAGTAACCTCATTCCTAGATGTATACCCAAGAAAAATGAAAACATAGGTCCATTTGAAGACCTGTAGGTGGATATTTACAGTAGTTTTTTTCATAGCAGCCCCAAACTGGAAACAACTCAAATGTTTATTCTCTGTTGTATAGAAAAATAAATCGTGGTCCACACAATGGAATATTCCTTCGTAATAAAAAGGAACAAGCTATTAATACACACAACAACGTGGATGAGTTTCAAAAGAAAAGCATCATGTTAAGTGAAAGAAGACAGACTCAAAAGGCCACATACTATGTGATTCCATTTATATGAGAGGCTGAAAAAGGCAAAACTAGGGACAGAAAGCAGGTTAGTGGTTGCCAGGGGCTGGGGATGGGAATGGAAAAATGACTACAATGAGGCATGAGAGAACTTTTAAGGTGATGAAAATATTTTCATCTTGATCGTGGATTCTTTTCTACAACTGCATGTAATTGTCAAAACTCATCAAACTGTATACCTACAATGAGTGAATCTCACTGTATGCAAATTATTCCTTAATATACTCGAATTATATTTAAAAAGTTAAAGAGACAATAGCTGTGAGTCAAATGAGACAGAAACAGGGTCCCGCACCTCCAGGTTCAGTGATAGTCTATTTCCTGGCTGAGCAGTTCTGTGGCTGCTGGGACCCCGGACAGAGGCCAAGGCCGCTCTCTCTTGTCTGACATGGATGCACTGCCAGCTGGATCAAGTCCTTTGGGCCCAGGATTTGATTGCCATGTCACCACAGGCAAGCATCGTCCCCTAGTTTAGGGGGAGTTTGCACACTGATACAGCGAAGAAGGAATTGATTATTTAGTCTGATGTTACCCAGCTGAGCTTGGAGAAGGCAGAGAACATAACCTATTTAAAAAGAAACACACAAACACTTAAGAACTTCTAAAGAAGGAAAAGAAATGACAAATTATCAGTCCAACAGGGTCATTCTAGCTGACTACAAGTTTCCAGCAAGCAGCAGAAATTCAAGCTGTAGCGTTTTTGTATTTTTGCAAGCTTTGCACTCCCACTCTCTTTTACTGTCTCTGCTTCCTAAGAGGAGCACTTAGGGTGGTACAGAGTGAATGCTGTGTCCAAATAGCCTGGACCTTGATATCAGGCTCCAGTTTTGCCGTAGCACAGATCTGGGGTATGGGAAAGCATGCCAACCACTGGGGGTTGGACAGTTGTGGGCAATTGGCTGCATTAGACAACATCGTAAAACAGGATTTCTTTTGCTGGCCTTTTATCTGGGATAATTGTATCCATTGCCAAGAGTAAAACTGATCTGTGCTTATCATGAAGGTGAGTGGGGTAGGATGGCTATCTTTGTCAGATCTGGGTAGCAGGACTATGATAGCTTCATAAAATCCATTCTGGAGCATAAAATCAATCCATCATTCCCCCCGCCCCCCATGCTCTGAAGAATTTAAATAATATAGAAATGATCTGTGTCTCGGTTTGAAAGAACTCATGCTCAAACTCTCTACACTTGGTATTTTTTCCAGAGATGACAACTTTTAAACTTTTTTTCTGTGATTGTTGGTCTTTCACTCATTGAATCACTTTTGACAATCTACAGATATAGTCCTAGAATATTATTATTTAATGTTGAAACACTAATTCGTAAACATGGAGTTGTATATACTATTCTCTTAAATTTCAAAATTCGCCTCTGTAGCTGTGTCAATATTCCCTTTCTCACCTCACATTTTGTATTTTTGTTTTTCTTGACTAGACTCGTTGATGGTTGGTCTATTTAATTTGCCCCTCCCTTCCTCTGCCCATAAAGAACAGTCTAAGTATGAATCACGCTTCTTCTAGGAGAAATTCTGTTTCCCCCCGCCCAGTCTGTGTTTGAGCTACTGTTTCCAGGAGTCATGATTCCAGAGAGCTATGGAGGAAGGAGATGAAGGTGTGAATAGTGCTCTGGTTCTGTTTAGTCTTTTTGTTTAGTCTCAGATGCCTTTGAGGACCTGATAGAAGCGACACCCCTATCTCCAGAAATGTGCCTGCATTGAATCCTGGCTCTCCCATTTATTAGCTGAGGGAATGGAGCAAGTCTCAAACCTCTCTATTCCTCAGCTTCCCCATCTACAAAATGAGAATGGTAACAGTGCCTCCCTCATAGAGTCGTCGTGAGGATTAAGTGGGCTAAACTTTGTAGAGCATTTAGGGCAGAGCCGGGCACACGGCTAAGTGTTGAAGAAGTTAGCTGTCGTCATCATCATTATCGATATTCTTCCGCTGGGTTTTTTTCTACCCCCTACCCCCAGGAGGTACTTGTGCTTCTGTGAACCTAGGCATACAGCGTGATGGAAGGTTGCCCCCAAAAGAAAGAGCAAAAGAGTGAGTAATTAATGAAGATGTGATGGAAGCAAGTAGAGGAAGGAGTTTGGGAGAGCTGGGGAGATGGGGGCTGTGGCTCTGCTAGTAGCAGGAACAGTGTCCTCTCCTGGCAGTGCCCTAGGGATGTGGTAAACTTTGAGGAGCACAACTGAGTGGTGTCCTTGTGCCCAAGCTATGCAGGAATCTGAGATGCCTCTCCTCAGGGGTTCAGTCAACAAGCTTACATGGGATAACTGGAGGGGACTGAAGACCACAGGGCTCCTCTCTGATGTTCTGGGCGTTTCAAGGCCTCTAGAGTGGGAGTAAAATGATGCAAGACATTGAATTTCTCACCTGGTTTTCAGGGGCTCAAAGCAGATTAAATATGACTTTGAAAAATTAAAGAAAAAAAAAAGAAGAAGAAATTTCACATAACCTGGTCACACGGGAATCAAAATCCATACTTGCCTCCCCTGCCTTCCATAGTTTGAGTTTTGTTGTTAAAGCTTTTTCAGGACCTTTTCATTCTCTGAAAGCTCTGCAATTTCCAGGGTGACATGTGTCATGTGCACCCTTGGGTCCTGGGTTCTGGCTGCTTTCCACGGCTGCATCCATAGGTTTCAGTGAGGTTCCTGAGGTGTAGCCAGGCCCATCCACGGGCACCTCCTGCATGACTCTAGGAGATGCCGGTGGTGAAAGGTGGTTGTAGAGAGCTGTGTGGCACTTTCCAACAAATACTATGGCTGTGATGTGTGCCCAGATGCAGCCATAGTGAGAAGCCCATTCTTGTGTATGACCAGTGGGCTTCGGAGGCTGTGAGTGGGCAGCCAGTGGTAACTTGGCCTCTTATCTTGACCATGAAGCAGAGGAGATGCCCGTTGGGAGCTGAAAAGTAGCCCCCCGACCCAGGTTGGAGAGGCAGGTGTTGTCACCTTGCTTAGTCTGGAATCATCAGGGAAGGCAGGACCCTCCCTTAGTTTAAGGGCTGGCATCACCGGGATAAGGTATAGCCTGTGTGCTGTGTGGGGGCCTCAGAGTTGGGCTGAGAGATAGCCAATGCAGAGAGGTAGGGGCTGGGCCCTGAGCTCCCCATCTCTAGGGTCAAACTTCAGAGGCTATGTTTTCATGAAATTCATAAATATCCTCATGGCCCCAACCTCTGGCCAAGCAACCTATTCCTACAAATTAAGAAGCCCCTCACCTAAAAGTCAGCAAGGGCATGGGGTCAGCTCTGCCATTCACACTGGTTCTCAGCTGCTTCCATGATACAGGCTTAAGTAAGTTCTCAAAAGGGCGGGATTTTTGTGGAGTGAGGGGAACTGGGAGGGTGATAGTTTTGCAGGCATGGAGCTATGAGCATCTGGGGATTGGGGAGGGGAATGCTGTGGGAAGGCCAATGCTGTGGCTTCTGTGAACCCAGGCACACAGGGTGATGGGAAGTTGCCCCCAAAAGAAAAGGCAGTGGTGAGATCTGGGTCCAGCTCGGGCCCCTAAGCTGGCTTTCATCAGAGGCCCTGCCCCCTGGTCCCGCTGACCTAGCCACATCCTCCCGGGCCCCAGCAGCTGAGCTTCCTCTTTCTACTAGGAAGCCTTTGTGACAGTTCCAGGTCCAGCTTGGTTTGGTGTCTAATGCCCCCACTTCAGGCCTCTTGTCTGCGATAATGTTTCCGGCCCTCCCAGGCTGCAGTCTCTCTGCTCGCTGCCCTGCTCTGGGTCCAGTGGTCTCTCCTCACGCCTGCCCCCACACAGGCCGGGCTTTGCCTGTTATCTCCCCTCTTTTTCTCTCCCTCCTCCTCCCTGCCTTCTGCCCCAGCCTCTGACAGACAAGGAGGAGCACTGGAGCTCAAGGAGCCCAGCCCCTCAGGACACAGATGGGAAGACTGAGGCCCAGCACAGGACAGAGTTATGACCACAGCCGGGTCCTCTGCCACTTGCAACACTCGGCTCTCTTTGTCCTTCCTGCTCTCCAGCTATACCCACTCCAAATTGTTACTACCCAACAAATTCTGTGGCCCTGACCGAGGGGGAGGCTTCAGGGAGGCCCATTTTCCCTCAAAGTGTTTCTAACAGCAGCAACTGAGTGTCGGTGAGCCTTTCGGCACTGGGGCTGAGCAAGCGGAGGATGAGCGGTGTTAGGCAGGTGACTGAGAGGCCCTTTGCAGCCCAGGTGGGTTCCTGCACATCAGTGCCTAGAGGTGTGGGCCGAGACCCTCTGGATCTATGAACCCCAGAGAGAGGGAGGTTTTGGGTCAGAAATGGAGATGTCTTGCCCACCATGCCTCCCTCCTTCCTCTGGAAGGCCCTACATGATACCGAGTGCCATGCTCAGGTGGGCACACGGGCACTGCCATGGACCAGGAGGGACCCTGTTTGGTGCCAAGGCCCTCACCAACAGGCAAATACTGTTTTCTTACAAATCCGCTTTCAAGGAATAACCCTTTCCTGGTTCAGGCAAGGAAGGTGGTCCTGCTCCCCTCCCATCCTGTTTCTCCTGCCAGCCTTCTGGCGAGCTGCTGCCCCTTGGGCTGCGTGTCCCAGGAGCTTCCCTTGGCGTTGGGCCTGTAACCTTAGGCAGTCTCCCGCTGTAAGCTTCCTTTGTGACCTGAGAACGGGGGACTTTTGACTCCACCTCAAGGGTCTTCTGACAGTCTGGATGGAATAGAGTGACCTTGTCTGAGCCCTCCCTTGTTCATTTTTGGGAACACCTAAAATGGAGAGGGATGGGGCTGGAATCAAGACAGCATCTCTGAGGCATACATGGGTGAGGAGTGCAGCAGAGCGGTGGCCCCTGGCTAACAGGCTTCTGTCTACTCTCTTCAGGCCTCCTAGCTCAGCCCCGGATGGAGAGTGGCAGGGCTGCAGCACCTTCTCTGTGCTGAATCCTAGCAAACCTCAATGAGGGGCTGTGGGAGGGGCTCCAGAGACACTCCACAGCATCCTGTTGCCTGGGCTGGTGAGTGGCCCAAGGGCTCCAGGGGTCTGGGGCCAGGACCCTTCTAGAAGTATGGCACGACTCCAAAAAGCATTCCCTCTCCACCCTGTCAGAAGATCTAGTTGCTGGCAGGGCCCCTGAGGCATTAATTGCATGAGGGCCAAAAGGGAAGAGGCCCCTTTCTTCTTGGAGGACTCTGGGTACAAACAGGCTATGGGTCCATAGTGATCTTGGAGGGAGGTCCAAACCCCTGCAGCTCATCCAGTGCCTGTCCCTTTAGCAGGAGCTCACTGGTTCTCCATTTCAGCATGCAAGTCAGGCAGGAGAACATTCCCACTCTTTGCTGGGGAAACCAAGGCCCAGGGGTGCAGCATGACTTGCCCGAAGTCACACAGCCAGTGAGAATTGGCTCTGGAACCCAAAGCCCTGGTTCTGGAACCATCTCTTGCCCTTTCTCACTAGTGTTACTCTAATGGGAAGGCAGGGAGCTGGCAGGGGGCAGAGGTATCCTGTGGGCTTGTGGGAGGGGAAGGAAGAGGGGAGGTGCCCCCCTTCTGCTTTTTCCTGCCCTGACCCAGTGTCCAGGACCTCTAGGACACCGCGGGCAGAGCAGGAGAGCAAGGGCTGCAGCAGCCATGGGGCCTCCTTCCACCTCTGTCTCCCACCCCCAGCAGCCTCTGCCAAGTATACTCCTGTGCCTTCCTTCCCAGGGAGACACCACCTCCCATGTGAAGGCTGCACCATTCCCTGTCGGGGCTGTCTCATTAAGTGTGGCGTGCACCCTACTCCATTCTCTGTGAGCTCTGAGAACAGGACCTGTGTCTGATTCTCCTATGTGTGCTCAGCCCCAGCATGGCCCAATATTCGGTAGGTGCTCGGTATGTGAATAAGTGGCCAGGAGAGTGAGTGAGTGCCTAGAGAGGGAGGCGGGTGGGAGAGTGAGGCTCAGAGGGTGGCGTGATGGAGGACTGAGAGACCGAGCAGAGGCCTGTGGGCTGGAGCAAGGGCCCCTGCCCCAGCGGATCCTCTTCCCACACAGAGGGCTTAGCCTTGGGGTAAACCCCTCGGGGTTTCTGCAGTGGGCCTGACGCCCTCTTGGTCAAGTTGTGGTCCTAACGGGGTAGTGGCTGCCCTTTCTAGGTTCTGCTAGGGGAAGGAGGAAGCCCCAGTTCGTCCCCTGAGCCCAACCTAGCTCTGGTCAGTCCAGCCGGCAGGCCACATGCAGAACCACAGAGTAGAAAAACCTTGTTTTATTCAGCCCAGGTCTGGGCAATCTTGCTCTGTGGCATGCCCAAAATATAAAAAATAAAAACCAACAACAACCAACAAAATAACATTGTAGAGAAAAGTTAAGTACGAAATTGGGTCTGGCATCCGGAATCCCTGTGGTTTTGGTCCACGTCTGCTCCCTGAGGCCGGCAGGGAGGGATGCCCCTGTGTCCAGCTGCCCCTGCCTCTGGACGGGGGAGTTGCGCCCCTTGGGCCAGGTTTGTTCTGGTGGGACGCTGCCTGGGGAGCAGGACCTGCTTTGGGAAGTGGGGGGTTGGCCACCCGTCCACCTTCTCGAAGATCAGGATCTAAGGAGAGAAAGGGAGCAGGTCAGCAGCAGGCGGTGAGGTAGGCCCCTTACTCCACTGTCTGCAAGGACCCTATTGCCTCCCCAGCTGAGGACTTCCCCTCCGCAGCCCAGATCCCATGTGGGAGGGCAGGCGCCCGTGGCCTCTGTTTCCCTCAGTAATCTGGGCTCCAAGAGAGGGGCCCCTCAGCCCCAGATCCAAGAAGAAAGGTTTCGTGGATTCCCACCCAGGGCACCATCTCAGCACCACCCCCTCCCCAGGCCCCAAGTCTCAGATTGTTTTCTAGGCAGAGCTGCTACTGTCTGGAAATTCTTTCTAACTCAGAACTAAAAAAAAAAAAAAAAAGTCTTCTTTTTCCTCTTCAGAAACAAGATTGAAACCCACAGGCGTCAGTCCCGTGGCCTTTCTGGGAATGCTCTTTCCAGCTTCCTGTGCGCTGGTCCAGCCGCCTGCCTGCGGTCAGGGTCGCAGAGACACTCTAATAAGACCTGAACCATTCCAAGCACTTATGTAAAGGGCTCAGAGGGAAGGGCCCAACGGCCTCAGGGGAGGCGGGGCTCTGCTTGCTTCTCTGTCTGCCCTGTTGAGGGGGCCTAGCCTGAGGTGCCACCTGGAAAAGGGAGACTGTTTCAATCTACTTTTCCCAGTAGCAGGCAAAAGCGGGGGATGTAGGCTCCCTGGCCTCCTGTGCACCTCTGAGCCCCACTTTTTTTGTATTCCCCTTCCTGCCTTCCTCCTTCTCCTTCTACAGAATTGCCTTCCAGAAAACTTCTGCCATTTAGGTGATCTCTGAATTTGAACAGCGGATTGAGACAGGCTCTGAGGAGTAAGAAAGTACTGGGAATCCAGGCCTGCAAAAGAGCCATGTTGCTAGGGATGGGGCAGGAGTCAGCTGTTTCAAACACACTCTGTTATCTGGATAATTCTGATCTGATTCTGCTTATGAAGAATCTATTCTCTGCCTAGAGCTAGAGGCTGCTGTTCTCATTTTTAATATACATGGCATGACAGGGAGGGGGTTCTGTGAACAGTTAGGTTAGTGGTGCAGCTAAGGGTGAAACAGCTTTCTCTGAATCTTGATCCTGCTCAGAGTCTTGATCTTGGTTAAAGGCTCCACCTGTCATACCTGTCATCCACTTTTAGGTAAAGAGGGCTCTCTGGGCCTTGACATCTCTGCCATTCATCCTGCAGCTGGTAGACTAAAGCTCTAAGGTCTCTCTGTCTCTGTCTCTGTCTCTGTCTCTGTCTCTGTCTCTCCCTCCCTGCGTCTTTCTCTTTCTCTCTCTCTCAATGGAAAACATTCGCCTTGACCTGATCAGACATTTTAAATTCACATGGAGTGGGGTGGAGTTTCTTTGTGAACTTGTTAGCAGGGGGCCTCTCTGCAAAGTAGTTCATGTGTGGAATCAGGGGAGAGGCTGAGGACAGCCATCTCCGCGGGGCAGTGACAGCTGAGGACCCTGCTCAGAAGCCATGTGCCAAAGGCCTGGGCCCAGAGTTTATCAGCCCAACAATGGGGCCCAGGGACTGATGACAGCTCTTTCCGATCAGAATCACTTCTAATTTCGGACTGTTTAATTCAATCCACTTGATAAAGACACTAATGATCACGGATAGCATTCGTTGAGTGCCACTGTGAAGGTTTCTTGAGCATGCATAGATGTCAGGCCTTTAAATCCTCCTCACAAGCCTATGTGGGATATAAAAAGTTCCTATTTTATAGTTAAAAATAGTTCAGAGAGGTGAGGTAAACTGTCCAATGTCACAGAGCCCTCGAGGAGGTCACAAAACTAGGATTGCAGAGCCTGTGTACATCCACCCAAAGATGTTGCCTCCTGCTGGCTTCCACCTGAGAGATCTTAGGGAGCCACACCCCAGGTCAACACAGCCGCCTGAGCCCCACCATGGGCACTCAGCTCGGGCTGGCATGGACAAGCCTCCTCCTGCTCAGCCTGTGGGCTGGGCCCAACCGCAACTATGTTTGGCAGTTGGCAGTTGAGGTGACTCAAAATGCAGGTATCTTATGTTTCATGTGGCCCGGCCTGCTCCCTAGGTAGGAAAGGGGCTGGGGCAGGGAAGGGGTGGGTGAGCACTTACTGGACAATTTTGCAGTTTGTTGCAGAAACGTAGCGGCCTGTATAGTGGATGTTGCATCTCACCACATTGTTGGTGAAGTCAGACTCCAAAACGATATACTTGGGGTTCACGTGCACCTGAAGAAAGTGGGGGGGACAAAGAGAAAAGGGGTCTGGTCAGGGGAGTGCACTTCACTTGGTCAGCAGGGAAGGTGGTGGAGAGGCAGACAGACACAGAGGAGACAGAGAAAGGGAGACAACGGGAAGATGGAGAAGGTACAGAGACCAAGAGGCACAGAGACAGAGATACACTGATAGAGAGACATGGGGAGATCAGAGAGATGGAGGACGGAAGAGATAGTCATAGCCAAGAACACATCAGATAACCCTTACTGGAAGATGGGAAGCTTCCCCAGAGACAGAGCCCAGGCCAGGTGGTCCCTGCATAGGCCATTCAGGGTCAGAGAGGTTGAGTCACTGCCCCAGAGAACAGAGCAGGGAGTGAGGGGCTCAGCGGGGATCCTGTGCTTGGTCTCTGCACTCTGAGGCTTGCAACCTTTCACCACGCATGTCTGTCTAGACGAACCGTCGAAGGCCTGAATGATGCCAAGTGGCATTCTCGGCCCTGGAGCCCAAGGGACCGGACACTCACTGAGATGATGGCCCAAGCATAACCTGTGCTTTCTGTCTGAAGAAGAGCTGTCGGGACACAATGAAGCCTTTTAAATGTTGGATTATTGGGGTGGAGGGGCCTTCACTGGGGCAGGCTACACCCAGCTTTATTTGCAGAACATTTAAGATCAGATGGATGTTACTTTTAAATCCTCGTACACTCCTTAAGGGTGGAAACTATGCACTGGTTATGTGGCTCGAATCCCCAGAACTCAGAGGGATCTTTGCACATCTTTGGCGAGTGGATGAACAAGAGAAGGATGGAATACCCTTGACAACCTGAGCCCCTGGGAGAGGTGGATCAGAGGCCCTACCAAACTTGCTGAAAGGTGCTCAGGAGGAAGCTGCAACCAGCTTTGAGGGTGCTGTGTTCTGAATGTGGTTGCCCCAGCAGCCCATCTTCATGCCGGTTAAAGCTGCCTTCCAAGCCATCCTCACTGCTCCTCCTCCACTGAACTTTGGCCTGGAGCAATGGGTCTGGCGGACCTGGCACAGTGATACCTACCTTCACCTCACACCTGTATGGAGGAGGCCAAGACTTGGCTTCCCCAGGCAAGGTCATGATGACCCAGTCCTGCGAAGCCTGTGCGAAGCAGGTACGTATCATGTTGGATGATGTGTCCGTAACGTGCTTTTCTGCTTCTTCTCACACTGCCTGGGCCAGGGGAAGTGCCATTGGAGTGAGTGGGGTTCAGGCTGGAAGGGACTCTTGGTTACAAGAGACCCTGGCTTTGCAGGGGTCACCTTGAGAAGCTGAGGGTCTCTCTCAGAGGGCAGTGTCCTCTCACAGGGCTTGCCCTGCCCACAGACAGGGGGTGGACCACGTGGCTCACCAAGTCCTTTGTCACTTAGGGAAGACAGAGTCACCACCTCTTCTGACACGGCTACACCTAAGCCTAGGGTTCTTTGGTGTCTATATGGAAAGAGGCTGTATCAGCCTGAGGCTAAGACCTTTAGATGGGAAGTGCAGACCTGCGCATGATGCCCCAGGATGCTGCCTCTGTTCAGCTATTGCGGAGGGAGAAAGACACCCAGAGGCTGAAGCAAATCTCAGTGTTGGGGACACTGACATGAGCATCAGGCTGGAGTAGGTGCTCCAGACCAAGAGGCCCACCTTGAGAATGTAGTTCCCGGGCTGCACATCAGTTATGTCAATCCACTGGCAGTCGATGTCCGCGTTGTAAGTGTCATAGCAGCCTGGGCTCAGGCCCTGGGAACAGGGACAAGAGTAGAGGCTGGGTGCTGCAATGCTCCCCAGAGTCATCCATGCCCACTCCGGTAGCCTGGGGCCCTCCTTCTTCTGTGCTTCTGTGCTTCGCCCCAACCCTGGCCCAGGGAAGCTGCTCAGAGTGGTTCTGCCCCTTCCTAAGCGCACAGGCAGATGGTCCAGAGGGATAATGAGAGATCTAATCGCCAGATTCGAGGGATCAAATAAAGGGGTGTGCCTGGGAGAAATGGATGGAGGAATTGATAAAGGGACAGATAGGCAGATAGGTAGCCAGTCTGTTTGGATAGATGGACAGAAAGATGAATTTGGGTGGACAACTAGGTAAACAGAACATCATGCCATCCTGACTTTGTTGAGAATGTTCTTTTCTTTCCATGAGCAGACACCCTGGGAATGACATGGGAAGGGGCCGGAGTAAGGCAGCCCCCAAAGGGCACTGTGGCGGCCTGAGGACTGGCAAGAAGAGCCCCACTCTGGTTGAGGTGAGTGGCCGGGAGCCTTGGCACTAGCCCATCTTCAACTTGGCCCAGGCTGCATTGCTGTCTGCTCCCCCAGCTCCCCTGCCTCTCTAGCCCAACCTGTGTGTGTGAGGTGCATGCATAGCGCTTGAGGTTGCCGAAGTCGCAGGTGCTGTCCTCCAGGCAGAAGCTGGCCTTGTGGCCCTCGGCCACCTTCTTGCCTGTGGCTGCATCCAGCAGGTCGTAGTGGCTGAACTCGTCCATGCTGTGGTAATGTCTGGAGTCAGAGGACAGGGAGGGAAAAGAGGGCCTGGTCATCCCTGGGCTTCCCATTTCGTCACCTCCTGAGAGGGGCACAGGTGACCTTGCTGTGACACAGCCTCCCGACTAGTCTGGACTCCTGGGGCTCCTGGGTCCCCTGTGTCCCACAGGGCAGTATCTTTCCTGTCCCCATGTAGGTGCCCGTCTCACCCTAGGAGAGCATCCATTCAGGACTCCTCACTTCCTTTTGGCAGCCACCTATACTGGCTTCCCGTAAGCAAGCCCTTTATTCTAGACATTTTCATTCCTTCTCAAGACTGATCCTTCCATGTCTCCTCTTCCAGCCCAGCTTTTGCTAAGGCTCCTCTGAGAAACTCTTGCCCCAGTGATAGATCCTTAGCAGAATATACCTCATGGGACCCTCCCACCAACACCTGCCTCTCCCGAAGCGCTAATGGGGAAGGAACGCTAATGGGCAGGAGAGGACACTGGTCTCACTCACTGGTGGCAGCTGTGCCACTCCCAGGTGTGCCGCGGCCGGTTCGGGAGGAAGTCTGCCGTGCCCTGGTTCTTCACGCGCTGGGGGAAGCGTAGCAGCACCCGCACGTCGTAGTCAGTGGCCTCCGGGGCGTAGGCCGTGCTGCAGGGACAGGTAGGAAGACCAGAGTGGGGCTGGGTTCCATGACACTGAACCCAGAATAGGCCAACTTGCCCCCGAAGACCCTGACATCTGACCCCCTGCAATGCGGCGGAGGCTCGGGCCTTTCCCCTTCTCTCCACCATGAGGCTGGCAGCATCTGGCCTGACAATGACTAGCTGAGGGTCCCTGATACCTGCAGGTGACTCTTAGCTAGGAATAGCCCCTGGGGGTGGGGTCGTTTCAAAATCTTTAGAGGTCTTTTATAAAATGGCCCTATCCAGGAGATTCTGATAAGTCTTTCCTCCTCTGGACAGAGCCCTAATTGTTGACTGAGGCATGCCATGTCTTGGTTGTGAACCTAAGAAACAGGCTCATCCTCTTCAGTGTCAAAGCCTCTTCACTTTCCTGGTCCTGTTTGCCTTCCACTTCCCAACACACCCTGCATTCTAGCTTCAAACACTGTTTCCCAAACAGACTTAACTCTTTTGCTAATCTATACTCTTGCCCATGCTGTTCACTTGACCCAGAACTCACCCAGCCTCTTAGGCCAGTTCAGGCCCCTCCCCAAGGAAGTCTGCCCTGATTGCTCCACTTAAGAAATCCTGACTGCTTGTGAGCTCTAACACGATGCCTGCAGCACACTCTGATACCACACACGCCCCAAGCTAGGTCTGTGTGATGAGGCCATATCTCCCTGATTACATGGCTTCAGGGCTAGCGACCTGCCCTTTTTCCACTTAGGGAGCATGGGTCTGGTGCAGACTGCCTGCTCACAATTCAGTTACTGACCCCCACTCCCAGCTGAGATGGGCCTTGTGAGAGCTGTCCTGGCCGGCCTTAGGGGCACTTCTCTGGCCTTCATTAAGGTCTGGGTCCTAAGGCCAGAGGCAGGAGGTAGCCAGTTGTGGGGATTGGCTCTCTCTGAGAGGATGTCTGGACAACAGGCAGTGCAGGCTCCTCTCTGCCAGGACACAGGGCCCTTGGCCTTGTCTGGGGGAGGCTTGGAATCCATCTGTGTCTGGGTTGGAACAAACACCCTCTTTTCCTCTGTCGAGTTCAACGCTGCCCTTCCGTTCGGCTCAGCACACCGTGGGAAACCATCAGGGTCTAGGTTCTAGGCCCAGCTTGGCCACAAACTTGTGGTGAGACTTGGAGCAAGTCCTTTCCCTTGTCTGGATCCTGCTAGCCGTCTGTGCTCTGGCACCAGCCTGCAGCCCACACTTCCGAAGATCTCCGAGGGCCTCACACTCCAGGGCTTGAGCTTTGCTAGGTTTTCTAGGTCTGTATCCTGCGCCCAGCTTCCTCCGATGCCTCAGCTCTTGCTGACCTCTCCCTCTCTGACCTTGCAAGCTCCAGCCTGCAAACTGCTCACGCTAGCTCTCCTTCCACTACCTGCTGCTTGGTTCTGTCCTTGGGGCGTGTCTCTTCAGCTAGACCAGGAGATCCTTCCAGGATAGGGCCCGGCTCCTCCCCAGCCCATCTAGGAGTTCAGGTCTGGACACACGGATGCTCCATGCAGGAGTTTGGGTTTTGACTCAAACTCCTCAAATCTCTGCCTTAAGGGACTGCCATGGAGGCTGTGAGCTCCTCACTGTTGGAGGAATCATAGCAGCAGCATGTCACCGTGTTCCCTTCCCAGGGACAACTGAGAACAGACAAGACCTGAATGGGCAGGCCGACTGAGTGGTATTCAGTGTGTGTCCTAGGACTGCTGCCAGTTCACGCACAGTTTGTTGCCAGTCTGTAATGAGATAAGGAACTTGCACGAGCATGTAGATCAACTATATCACTAATCACACTGTTTAGTTCAGCGGATATTTTTTCTTTCCTTTTCAAGCCTTTTCTTGATGAAGGAAGCAGTGAGCTGAGTTGTAACCTGGTACAAGCTCCTTATCTTGTTACAAATAGATAACAGTTGTGGTCAACTACTCTGAGTGGCAGTGGACTAGAGAGTCCATAAGTGAGAAAATGTTTAGATTCCAAAGGGGTTCCCAGACACTTAGATATAAAATAGAAAGTTCAAATGTCAAAAAAAGAAGCAAGTAATTAAGAATACTATGTGCTTCCGGCATAGAGAAATGTCAACAAAAGTAGGTCAGTGTAATCTTTAGTTCTTTTAGCACAGGGAGATGTCCCCAAAGCATATATATTTGAACAGAATATTTAGTTAACAAAAATTAGAAGCCAGCTCTGCAGGAGGCAGAATCGCCCAGGAATTATGAAGAGTTGGCTGTGCTCACCTTCTGTTGCCACACATAACTGAGGCCTCTTTGTTGCCTATGCTCACCACCCCTGCTAAGACCCAGGCAGACGGCCTGGGCCAGCCAGTCACCCTTGTCCTCTGTGAAGATGGCCTCATACTCTGGCCCTCTGTCCTGAAAGTTTGTTCCCCTAAAGGACTTCCCCAGGTCCTCACGGAAGCATCGGAACCCTGGGCTCCCCATGAGGAACCTTCTCCTGAGGCAGCTCAGATAGGAAAAGTTTTAGTTCCTGTCATTGCACCTCAGTTTCCTGACCGGGATAACACATACTTGCAGTGCTAGAGTGGAGATTAAAGGCCACAGTAAAAGTCAGCTACCTTGTATAGCGACATATTCAGAAATGCAGAATAACAGCTTGTTCCCTTCCTCTCCTGACTCCCTTGGGGCAGGCAAGGCTTGTACATGATGAGGACCAGGTCCTGGGAGGCTCAGACACCTGGCCAAGGTTATGTGGCTTACAGGCAGCCTGGCAGCCTGGCTGGCATGCATGTGGGGTCTGGGTAACTCCCATGGACTGTCTATCTTCAGCTCCTTACCTGGCCAGGCACTTCTCCTCTGCTGCGCAGCGCAGGGAGTATAGGTGGGCTCTCTGGACATAAGTGGACGCTTGCACATAGTTGGGGTCTGGAACCAAGTCAGGGAGTCCTGGAGTAGGCAGTGAGAGAAAGGGAGGAGGGAGGAAGAGTGTGACATTAAGTAGGATCAGGCTAACCATGGTTAATGCCCAGAGACATCCCCACCCCCAGATACCCTTTGCCAGTTTCCTTCCTCTACACAGGCCGTCAAGGCCTTCAGGAAGCCTCCCAGCCTGAGATAGGTATAGGGTGCGAACCCTTCTCCCTGGTCAGATGTGGGGTCAGGGAACAGGAGGCCACCTCTGGAGCTCTGTGCTGTGGGAGCACTGAGACCTCTTGGCAGAGCAGGGATATGAGCAAAAGCGGAGAGATAGGGAGAAATGTGGAGAGCCAGAGAAGATGGAAGGGAAGGGTGTTCTTGGTGGGGGTGGGGGTGGGGATTAGCATGGACAAGGGCTTGGAGGCAGGACTGAATGAACCAAGTGATTTCCTGACAGAGACACTTTCCTCCATGTCCTTATTCCCCAGGCCTCTGCACCGGCCTCCAGACAACCTCTGCTCCTCTCAGCCAGTATTCTTCATAAACTCCCATTCAGAGCCCTGGGCTTCTGGCTCTGAATGGGTCCTGGCAGGCTCATGGGCAGAGCCAGGTAAATGTTGGCTGGCAGAATTGGGGGTGGCAGGAAGGGATGGGCCAGAAGGAAAACACATCCCCAGAGCAGGCTGCTGACTGGGCAGCATTCTCAGCCTGGGCGCCCAGCCTGATTCCTTTCTTCCTGCCATCCATCCCTAGACTGGGCCACACCCTCCTGTCTTAAGTCTCTGGCCTCCAACCTGAGGGGCGCCTGGCTTCCTCCCCTGCAGGGTCCAGGGGAAGTCTGTACTCTGTTTCAGCCTCTGTGATCACTAGTTCCCAGGATATGCTAGAGCTGGGTTACTGTCTATCCTGCCTCGTTCTCCCCGCCTTACCCCTCTACCCGCTCGCAAACAGAAGCTAGTCCCAGTGAGTGTTATTAAGAATTAGCAGAAACCAAACTCAGGTGTCCAGATTCCATCTGCATGAAATGAAAAGCAATAATCTTGATGCTGGGAGTGGGAGTTGTAGGGCCCAGGGTTGGGTGGGAGGTAGGCAGGGGGACCCTAGAGCCCTGGGCTTCATCACAGCTGGGTCACTGACTTAAAAAGAAGTGGGCCTGGGGCCTCTCAAGCTCCAGGGATTCTGGCAAATAAATAAGGCTGTAAGTTCCTCTTAGTTTCTTTCAAGCCCTCTGCTCTTGGTGAGCAAGCAAGGTAGGGGGGGACTTTAGTCACACAGACAGTCTTCCAGCTTCCTCTTCTTGGTGCCAAAACCCTCTTGTCAGCTTTTGGGTCTAGAAGATGAGGCAAAGAAGGGGGACTCTGGCTTGTAAGCCTTTCACAGAGGTGTCTGCCTGCATACCATCGCTCACACACACACATACCCTGGGATCCCAGACTGTACCCTGCTCACTCTGGGGCCCAGGCCTCATGTGAGGGCCTGGTCTGGGCAGCCAGTGTGACCTCACCTACTAGGAATGAAGAGAAAGCTTGGAGCACAAGGGTGGGTGAGGATGAGGTGGTTCCTGGCTGATGGGGGCTGTCTTGGCCAGCCTAGGTCCCATTACTCAAGCCCCCAGGAATGCCTGTAGTCATTTCCCAAGGGGTCCTCAGGCCCTCAAAGCAAGGGGCCACCTCAGTGCCAAGCTGGTTCTTACCCATTGGTCCCCAGAAGTCTCTTGGTGGGGGACGTGAGGAAGACAGGAATGGGCCCCTTCCCCAACATCGAAGTGCCTTTCCGTCAGCAACATGTGAGGGTGGGTCAGCTGGGTCTGAAGCCTCATGAGACCCAGCATTTGGCACCAGATAGCCACCTCCTCTATCCCAGGCTCGGTTTCAATAAACACGGCACAGATGGCTCCATAAAGCTTTTCTGGCCCGACTCTTCCTCTTTAGGCCATTCCATGAGTTGGTTGTACAGTCCAGGGAAATTAGAAGAGCCAGCTGAGTAAGAGGCCAGGGTATTCAGGGCCAGTGAGGGCTAGTACCACTCCTAGCCTCTGACTGAGCCCTGACCATGATCACACACTGAGCCCTGACCCTGTACTCATACTGAGCCTGACTCTGATAATAGCCTGCCAGAACCCTGATCCTGGTCACAGACTGAGCCCTAATCCTAGTCCTATACTGATCTCTAATCCTGGCCACACACTGAGGTCTGATACCTATCAATAACGCTGAACCTCAGACTCATTGCTGTTTGTCCCCAGATTATAGACTAAAGCTCAGTATTAAAACAAACAAAAAAAACTTAGAAAGAGTTGTTTTGACATCATTGGTCCTTTTTGATTATAACTGGGGTAGGTTTTTTAAAAGAAGTTCCAGACTATGGGGGAGGAGCGTTTGTATAGTACTACATGTGAGCATTCAGGAGAAATACCAAGGACAGTCACCTCAGAGCTGCTGGTTACAATCTGAGCCCTGATCCTGGCCACAGATGATCTTCTTCTTATTGAGAAATCTCAGGTTCAGGCAGGTGTCTACTGCTCCAGGAGGTCTTTCCTGATTGGCAGGGAAGACCCGCCCCCATCCCCTACCCCTACCCCTGTGTTGCAGGGGTTATTAGACTGCCCATCCCAAGGGCCTCTGTCAGCCGATCTTCTATAATGATTAGTTGCTTAAAACAGTCATCCCTCAATAAGCAAGGAGGATTGTTTCCAGGAGTAACACACCTACCCAAGGATACCAAATTCTTTAGGTGCTCAAGCCCTTTAGTCAGCCCTCTGTCTATGCAAGTTCTCCATCCCTGGTTATAGAGGGCCAACTATACTTTACTGTTCCCATTATCCATGAGCATGCTCCTCACTCTGTCCCCCACGAGACACCAGGGTACATGGAAGTGCTGGAGGGAACTGAGGCTCAGAGTGGGCAATGCATTTGCCCACAGTCACAGAGTTCAGGTAGCTCAGGAGGACATCCCAGGTCCTGACTTCCTCCCAGAACTCCCCTTGTCAGTCTTCTTTTCATAGAAATAAACTATTTTGAAATTTAATCTACATACAGTCAAATGCACAGATTTTAGGTATACAAGTTTGTAAGTCTTGACAAATGTATGCACCATGTAACTATCACCACAATCAAGAGTATTGTTTCCATCATCCCTGCAAGTTCCCTCCTGCTTCTTTCTAGTAAATCCCCCTTTCCCCCTCCACCATCCCACTTAATCATAGGTCTCCTTTTTCATTACATTAGTTGATGCGTTTTCTAGAGCTTAAATGTAATCACAACATCTTCATTTTATCTTTTGTACATCTCTGACCATCACAGGGGTTCTGTGACTCCCCTAACTGGCTCCCCCTGGCCATACTCCACCTCGTCACACATTCATTGCCCTGAAGGAAGCTGCTGGAAAAGAGAGCAGCCTTTAGGCCCTGTACCTACCCCTCCCCATCCTCTGCTGAGGTCCCTGGGAACAGCAGGCCCCCTCCCTCTGCTGGTATGTTTTTCCAAGAAGGAACAATGCCTCTTTCTCTGGCCTGCTCTCCCAGGAGGCAGTCAGTCAGCAGCCGGGCCTTCGGGCTTGGGCTTTCAGTCCCGTCACAGGGGCTTGGACAAGGGGGTGGGATGTGTGATGTTAGAAGGGGATAAAAGAAGGCTCGAGCAGGGGCTCGTGGGTGTAGAGGCAGAGGTACTGGTCTGTTGCTCTGGCTTATGCTGTACAATCAGGCCCTCTGGACACGGTGGCCAATGTTGGGTGAAGTCCAGCTACAACCAGAACTGTGTGCTCACTCACCCCTAACTTCATCCCCAAAAGTGTATAATTTAAAGGAAGACCCTGGAGAGAGTAATGCTTGTCAGAAAGCAGAGAGAACCATCAGTCATGGGGATATAATTTTGAGGAAGGGCTGGGATCTCTTATCCAGAATGTATGGAGTCATCCAGTCCTTAGAGATGGTACTAGAGACTCTATTAAGTAGGTTCCAGTGAGAACTTTTCCTGGAGACTTCTGTTTTTATAAATGCAGAAAATGGAATTAATCATAATTCTCATTTCAGGGCAAACTAACCATTATCACTGGTCTAAGGCCCCTCTCTTATAATAAAAAATTTTTAAACTTTATCCTCACCCCTGACCCTTAGATATGTCCTTGAACATTTGTCTCTGTATAAAATTTGCAGTGTTTACGTATTCTTAAAGTATATGAAAGATATTATTTTATAATCTCATTCTGTTTCCTAGGTTTTTAGTCAATGTAAACTTTTAAGATCTATCTAGTTCATTGCTTGTCATTGCTAAATAGGACTCCACGGTGTGTACCCCCAAGGCATTCTAGCCAGTACCTTGGGATGGACCCTAGGGATGGCGTAACTACCTGAAAGCTGGGTGGATGGTCTTGCTCAGGCTGCCCACAGAGGCGCTGGTCACCATCAGCATCTGGCCTTCTGCTCCCAGGAGACAGACAGGAGCCTGGCTTCTTATCCTATTCTGTCACAGGCCTTTTGTGTGACCCTGGGTAGGCCTGGCCCCTCTCCAGGCCTGACTGCCTCTATTTCTCCAGATCTGATTGTTCTCTATCCTACACATGGCCTGGAGCCCTGGACCCATTCCCCCTGTGGGTACTCTTCCATGCTGACCACAGGGTCATGCACATAGGGATTCAGGTTGCACAGAGCCTGGGCCGGGGTTGGGGGACTTTGAGTCAAAGGGCAGCAAAGTCCTCTGGGATGGCCAAAGCCAGGCTGCTTGGCCAGGGGAGTGGCTGGGCATAAGAGAATTATGTCCCAAGGCCATTTTGCAGGCAGCTGCTGGTCTGGGAAGACTTTCAGCTTCGGAGGGCCCTGTCAGACCCTCCGGGGCAGTGAAGACACAGCCAAGGACAAGGACCAGCTTCTGCATTCTGGCTCCGGCCCTGCAGCTTCCTCTTTGGGGGATGCAGGGCCCCTTCACAATATGCTCAGAACCAGCCTGCCCCATCTCCCACTCCAGCTGGGCCTGGAGCTGCCAGCTGGTCTGCATGCCACCTTGCAGGAACTTGAGGGCTGTCTTCCCTTTCCCCGGCAGGACACGGCTGGGGCTTTCTTGTTGCTAAGACTTGCAGGTGAGTTCTCCCTCTTGTCCAATCTCCCACTGTCCAGGCCCCTTCTCTTTTCAAAGGTTCAGTTTCCCCATGTGGATAGTGGGGAGATTGGATTAACCTGTCCTTGAGCATAATTTGCTGGCTCCATAAACACTTGGAGATTAAAATACTTTTCAGGAGCTCTTCAGTCCATTCCCCAGCCTTGGGCAAGAGCCCAAGACCTCTTACAACCTCTACAGACAATTCCTTAGCAGCCAGGAAATTCTCCCACGTCTGACCTAAATCCTTCCTGCTTCATGAGAGAGCTGTTCCCTCCTGCTCAGCGGTTCCTGGAGGCTGCCCAGCACAGAGAGCTTGTGGTTACATTCTTGCTGCTTGCCCACACCTCACCTGTTTCCCTGTTGGCTTCCCTTTTTTTGTGGGTTCCATAAACCTTGTCTCTTCGGAAATCTTTTCTTCTAGGTCTCCTGCTCAAAAGAAGCAGATGAAGGAGAGTGGAATGCAAAATAGCCCTAATCTAATCCCGGGCTGGAGGATAAACAATGTCCAGCAGGAACTGGGCAATGGGTTGTGAAATACGTGCGCAGCGGGATGTTCTGGCTCATGCAGCCAGACTTCAGAGGAGCCCCTAGGTAGGGAAAGCAGAAAGCTCGAAGAGCACGCTTTGAATAAAGATGAGCCAAAAGGGCCTCCGGGGTGAGAGCTGGCAGCTCCGTGTCCTATGAAATTATCATCTAATAATCAGGACATTAAATTGTCAGCACTGGCCTGGCAGTGCCACACCTGTGTGATGAGCAGGCAGGCAAGGTGGCTGCAGGATCTGTTGTGCCCCACCATGAAGGGGCAATCCCAGCCCAGGCAAAGGAGTTGTGATAGCCATAAAGTTGGGCTCAGAACCTTCAACGGCTCCCCATTGCCTACAGAATCAAGCCCAGACTTTTCAGGGGGGCAGCTAAGGCCTTCTGTGGTCTGGCCCTAATCTGGCCTTCCAGATCTCTTAAATCTAAGGATCAGTAGACAGCTCCCTAGCACACCTGACTTTTCTGCCCTGGCCTCTGATGCTGTGGTGCCCTGGAATACAGTCTTTTGGCCCCAAAGACTACCTTGTCAGCCCTGACCACCTCTCTGCCACCACCCTGTGCCCCTCCCTCTACCAGCACACATCTGCATCCCCCATCTGACTGGGAGATACAGTTCAGTAGCAGTGACGGCTTCACTCCTCTGTGTGGCAGAGCCCAATTCAGAGAAGGGGGTCTGTGAGTGTTTGTTCAATTGAGCAAACTGCCCCGGAAGCAGACCAGGCCTGAGCTGGGAGGAGGTCAACGCCAGCCTTTGGGGAGGTCAACTGCCTTCCCCTCTGGCCAAGCCTTCTGACCACCTCTTTGCACCTCATTTACCTACACCATTCCCAGCATGAACACAGCGTCTACCCCTCCTGCCTCTCACTCTTGCAGAACCTGCTTCCAGAAGCATTCCTGGAAGCTTCAGTCCCCTGGGTTCTCTCCCTGCCCTTCAGATCCTTCACAGTCACCTGAACTTTTTATCTTTTTTACGAAACCTGATAGGCCCACAGCCTTTCCACCTCAGCTGCTAATGACTTCATCCTTCCAGCTTCACAGGCCATAAACCTTTTTGTTATGCCTGACCCCTTTCTCTTATACCCCACATCCAATCCACTAGGAAATCTCATCAACTCTATCTCTGAAATACATCCCGAGTCTGACTTCCCACCACCTCTGTTGCCACCTGGCCCAGCTGCCATCATCTCTGCCTGGATCTCTGCACCAGCCTCTTCTCAGTCTCTTGCCTGCCTTCTCGCTGTCTATTCTCAGCATAGCAGTCAAGGCCCCTATTTAAACATCACTGCTCATCTCAAACCCTGCGGTTTCTTCCCAATGCATGGAAAGTAAAAGCCAAAGTTCTCGCAGTGGCCTACAAGGCCCTCTCTCCAAGGTCTGGGCCTATTACCTCTCTGACTTGTCTCTTGTTGCACCCCCACTCCCATTCCACTTGCTTTAACCACATTGGCACACACTTGAAAACCTCAGGGACCCCTGCCTCAGGGACTTTGCACTGATTGTTTCTTCTGTGCGGAATACTCTTCCTGCAGTTAGTTACATGGCTTGCTCATTCCTCTCCTTCAAGTCTTTGCTCAAATGTTACCTCCATGAGGCCTACCCTTACTACCTTTGTAACCTGCCCCTCCCCCACGCTCCAGCTCTCCCTTATTCTCTTTTTCCACAATATGTACCAAGTTCTAATATTCACCTATTTATTATGTTTATGCACAAAAATACACGATCCACAAGGGCAAAATTTTTGTCTCTTTTCACTAATGAATACTCAGCTCTAGACCACTGCCCAGCACATAATAATATTATTGAGTGGCTGAATGTCCTTATGAGGTGATCAGCCAGACGAGAGCCCCTGGGGGTGGGTGGGGTTCTCCTTTGTCTGCTGTCCAGCTGCACTCCCAGGTCTCAGTACACAGCAGGTCTGAGAGCTGGAGAGACAGGCAAGATGGAGGTGAGCTTGGGCCACTGTATTCTGTGTGTGTGGTTTCTTGCTGCTGGGCTAAGACCAGAGTGAGGACAGAGATGGTCAGGGCACCCCTGAATTCCCTATAATCAGTTCAGGGCCTGGCACCGATACGCCCTTGTTGAGCACATGCACAAATACCTATACCCCACAAAGGATCCGGTGGTATCTGCCTATGTGAGCACAGACTTCATTATCAAGCAAAGGCTGGGATTCCAAAGTCCTTTCTTTTGAAAAAGGATTAGCTTTGAGGTTGGAAATCCCATGGTACCACTTGGCTCACAAGCAGAAGGAAGGGTGGGTTTTCTCCTGAGGCTTTGATGGCATAGGCCTCTTGGCCTTGCCTTCTCTACCCAAGTCTCTTCCTGCTCTGGCATTCAGGTGATACTGAAATGTTTGATTTCTGTATCCGCAATGGGGAGAGAGACCCTGGCCCAGCTCTGGCCCTGTAATCCTGAATCCAGACAAAAAGGCCCTCTGGGTTCAGCTGTGGAGAGGAGGCATTAGGTCAGGGCAGGGGAAGGGACAAGACCCAGCCTCTCCTTCCGGCCTCCTGAGCCCAGCCAACTGCTGCTCCGCAGGAATGCCTGCACAGGAATTGGAAGCAGGTGTGGGCTGCTTGGGCTGAGCGACCACCCGTTTCCTTCCTCTGCCCTTCCAGCCACTGCCCTGAGGAGTTTTCCACGTCTTCTTGGCTTGGACAGGAGTGGGGTGGACTTGGGCTGAGACTACTGGGGAGGGGTGCCCCTTCAAAGCTGAAAGGACACTGAGATGGGGGCCCCTGGGGTTAGGAGAGAGGGAGGAGTGGGGATGAAAGGCCAGGACTCCCAGGTTAAGTGCAGCAGTAGCCTGGTGCCTGTAGTCCCTAATGACTTCCCATCTAGCTCTGCCTCCACCCCAAAAGGCTCTGTGGGAGCCTGTGGATTCAAGGCAAAACTCCAAACATTGATTTTTCCAGAGAGTTTAGACCTGAGAGAAACAATGAACAGAGACATACCCTTCCCTGAGGGGCAGTTCAGTGGGGTAGAGGGTCAGTTGGCTCCCACCTTAGCCACTGATGAGCCCTGAGACCTTGGATGAGTTACTAAAGTCCAGCCTCAGTTTTCTGGTCTGTAAAATGGGGGTGATAATATTATCTATCTCATGAGGTTGCTGGGGGGATTAAAAGAGGAAATACAAATAAAATACTTGGCATAGTGTCTGGTGCATGTAAGTGTTCGATAAATACCAGCTGCTATTTTAATTATTTAAAATAGGAACTATCTCTTCTTGCAGGATGGTTCAGTTGGAGACCAGGGGAGAGAAGATATGACCTTGCAACTGGATAAGAGAGGAGACAGGAAGTCTGCCTGAGATGAAGTTGCCAAGGTACCACTTGTTTATTCCCATACTAGTGGCATTCGATTATAAAATAGGGAAGTAGGAAGAGGATGCAGGTCCCTGTCTCCATAACTCATCTGACCCTTTATGACAGCTTGTTCGGCCTGAAGACCACTTCTTTCTGAAGGAGGGAGGGGTGCTGAGCTGTGATTCTGGCTCTACTAGTTGCCAGTTATATGATCTTGGACAAGTCACTTAACCTCTGATGGCCTCAGTTTCCTCATCTGCAAAATGGGTATAATAATAATAATACTTAAGGTCGTCATAAGGATTAGAGGATCTAACTGTAAAGCTCCAAGAATGGCTTCAGGCACTTAGGAAGCAGTAGATCAGTGTTTGTTAATAAAGGTTCTGGAGTTGGACATGAGGATGACAAGGCTCTAACACCACACTGCCAAGGGCCTCTTCACTTCCAAAGCCTTGCATACTCACTGTCCCATCTCACCCTGTCATAATCAGTATCTGGATAACAGTTGACAATCAAATATCTGTTCAATGACCAAAAAAGTGAGTGAATAAATGAAATGTACAGGGTAAGCAAGAAAACATAACAATTAAAAAAAGAATAATGTATGATGATTAAAAACTCAGGATGGGGAAGTCATGCTGACTCAAATCCTGGTTTCACTACTAAGAAGTGTGACAATCAGCAAGTGAGCCTGTCACTGTATCTATGAAATAGGAATACCAGGACCTTGCTCATGGGGTTACTGTAGAAATTAAGAGGGGTGTGCAAGATGCCTAACAGCTGCTAGTGTAATTATCCCCCTCTCCCACTGCAGCTGGGAGAACTGAGGCCCAGAAAGGGTAAGTTGGTGGAGGGGGCCCAGGCTCTCACCCTGTCAGCCCGGCTTGCAGGCAGGGTGGGGGTCCTCCTAGGTCATCTCTGTGCAATGCCTAGATGAAAGGCTCAGTTTGAATTCTGGATCAGCTGTATCCAGCTGTGAGATCTCCCTAAGTCTCAATTTTCTCATCTGTACCAGAAGACCATAATCTCCCCCTCTCAAGGAGGCAGTGAGGGTACATAAAATTGCACATTTAAACCACTAAGCTCAGCAGGTGTTATTCAGCAAATGGCCAAGTTATTATCATCATCTCTGCCGTGGGACTCTAACTCTGGATGCTTGTTGGGGGAGGCTGCTTCCTTCTTTCCCAGCATGTACTCCAATCCCTGCGGAGGTGGGTAGGTGACCTGGAGAGGCAGGCTGTGGGGTGGAGGCAGGGAGCCAGGGCTGCTCTCAGGGACTAAGGGGCTCTGTCTGGCCTCTTGAGTGTGAGGCACTAGATGGAGAGGTGAATACCCCAGAAGTACCCTGGATGTGCGGGGATATAAAACCTCTGGGTCCAGGTACAGCACAATTCCCATGGGAGCTGTGGAGGCCTGAGAGGGGGCAAGGAGGGGAGAGGAAGGCGGTGTCTCAATGTTCAGGAGCCACAGGCAAAGGCATTTATATTTTGTCCTGAAGGCCTTGAGAACCACAGAACCTTCTTGAGCAGGAGAGTAACATGGTCAGCAACTCAAGGGGTTATCTGCCCAAATGTAGGATGGACTGGTGAGGGGGAGGCGGGAATCAGGGGGTCAGGGAAGAGGTAGCCTCAGCTCCTTCCTAACCTCTGATTGGTTTTATGAGGACATGCCAGGCAAGGCTGGCGCAGCCATGACAGATGTCCTGGGAGGATGGCCAGGGCAGTCTGCTCCATGTTACCTTCACGGGGTTGCCAGACCTGGTGAATCAAGCTGAGGGTGAGGGGAGGCCCTGGGAGAAGAGCTGTGGTCTTCTGGGGCTGGCACTAAGACCACTAGCTTAGAGAAGTTGAGGCTGCTGGGAAGCAGGAGCGGGGGCAAGGAGGCCAGGAGAGGGGGGACTGGCCATGGGAGAAGGACACAGTGCAGAGGACACAGCCGGGCCTGGGAAGCAAGTGGCAACATTCCAGGCCTCTGCGATTTACTGAGAGCCAGGCAAAATATACGACCCTCTTTAGGCTCTGTCTCCTCATCTTCTCTCCAGTTACATGTTCAGCGTCAGAGGCCTTGGGCATGTCCCTTCAAGGGTAGAAAGAAAAAGGGTGCAGGCACCCGAGAAGACACAGTTCTGGACAGGCACTTGGAAACCATCCAGACATAGAGGACGAGGGTGGTGCGCACATGTGTTTGGTGTTGTGAGGACACGTTCACGCCCACGCACACAGGCTGCCAGCGCCAGGCCTCAGACCCCTGGGTGTGTGGCCAGGAGGAATGAGGTCAGCTTTGGAGAATCCGCCCTGGACTCCCACACCAGGCCTGGGGGTCTGAGCTCAAGAACAATACTTGGCCTTTCCTGAACAGGGATTTTCCATGGTCCTGGCCTAGCAGGGTGGGGAGAGGGATCCAATGATTAGAGAGAAGGTACTGTTCCCTCTCTGAGCCCCAAAAGAGCCTGCACCTCGCCCCCCCACCACTGTCCCACCCCACACATCATCCCCTCCATGATTAGGGGAGAGTGCTGACAGCCATCCTTTGCAGCAGTGCTTGGGCACTTCCTCCTCTGAAAAGTCCTCTCTGAGTCCATAGCCCCTGACTGGAGAGGCTCCTCCTCTGCTCAATCACAGCACTGAGGTGTGCCCCAGGGCAGGGCCTAGATTTGGTGCATATAGCACACTTGGCCTGGCCCCTAGCATACTACCTTCAGGGGAGAAATGTCTTTCATTCAAATGAACTGTGGGGCTCAGGAACGATGGCCAGAGGCCCTGCTAAGCCCCAAACACCCCCAACCTAGACATGGCCTTGCCCTGGCCCGTTCCCCTCTGACCCTTAAGAAGTGACAGGCCAAAGAGGGGCCCTAGAAAACCCACTGGCTTGGAGCACAGATGTCCAGTTCTAGGCCTTGCTCTGCCAGCAGTGCTATAGAGTTTGAGGTCTCGGTTTTCTCATCTGCCCAGAGGTGGGCTGCCTTGGCTGAGCCCCTCCGTGGTCTTGCATTCTAAGAAAAGCAACCACAAAAGCTTAGTACCCTATTGGCAAAATGTCCTCTCTTCCAAGGAGCTCTAGTAGCAGCTGACACTCTGCTGCAGGGTGCTGCAAGTCCAGGTGAGGACCAGGAGGATGTACCCTTCAAAACATCACAGAGGGCCCTCCATCTCATTCCTGTCTCAGCCTGCAGGTTCTCAAACTGCGATTCAGCACCCATCTCGTGTGCTATGCCTTGGAAAGGGCGCTACCAGTGGGGAGGCTCCCCTCCCTTAACCTTGGGTTCTAGCAGCCCCTAGGGAGACAGGAACACCTTCCCTCCCCACCACCACTTTGCCCTTGCCTCAGCAGCAGCCTCTCACCCAAGGTCAGTATGGCTGAAGACAAGATAGCAGTCTTGGTGTTGACAGAGGCAGAGGAGCAAAGGCTGGGGGTGTACTACCTGAGCTCTTGAGCCCTGAAGTCCTTAGCCCTCACCTTGTGGGCCTGGCACAGCAACCTTGGTGTGGAGCAAAGAATCAGAGCACTGACTACAGCCTGAAAAAGGGAGGGCAGAAGTGGACTGCATATGCATTGGGGACTGAATGGAAAACCTTGACAAAAGCTGAATTTGAACTTGCAAAAATAGAAGCAGGAAGGGAACTCTAGGACAGCAGAGGACTGGCCAATAGCTGGCTAGCCCTGGCCAGACCACTAGTGGGTCCTTGGCAGAGCAGCCTGAGTGCTGACGGCATGTGTAGAGTTGCCCATCTCAAGAAGGAAGGCTGCCCCTTGCACTGTGTCCTTGTGTGCAAATGACTTGGACCTTCCCAGTCATATCTTCACACATCCCTCAACCCTCCAACCCCAACCAGAAAAAGCCAGAGGGGGGCCCATCCAGAGGGCCTCCTAAGACTCTCCCCCAGAGCCAAGGATCAGATGAGCTGAGTGAAAAGAGTGAGGCACTGGCCTGGGGGACAGAATTTAAAAGGGCTCCAAAAAAACTCAGTAACCAAGATAAGTAATATTTGATGCATTATTTTTTAAAATCAAAATTAACACAAAAAAAACCTGTGATGAACAAAATATCAAAATTTCAAATAAAAACAGCATCAGTACTGCTGATTTTAGGCTCCAGTATGGCTTGGCATGGCACCATTACTAATTCTATTTAAAATTGGGATATTTTGTTCATCACTGAATTTCTTGCATTATTTTGATCTAAAAATGCATTAAAAGATTACCTACCCCAATGACTGAGCTTTTTGGTGCCTCTTTAAATTTTGCACCCAGGCTAGTGCCTCACGGGCCTCTAGGGTCCCTGAGAGAACTCCTGTCATCTAGTCTGGATTCCTGCCTGGGGCAAGAGCCTCCCCTCTAACCTCCTGCTCACTGAGGCCAAGCTCACATAGCCCAGTGGCTGGGAACTTGACACACCCCCGGAGGCATCCCTTAAGGCCTTTCTGACCCTTCCGTTCCCTGCTTCACCCTGTGAGACTGGCACGGGGGCATCTCCAAGGGTGGAGGACATGCCTTGGCTGGAATGAGGAAGAGGCAGGGAGAAGAGCTCCTTCCCTTTGTCCCCAGATGACCCAAACCAGGTCTGGAAGGCGCTTCCTCCCAAAGCCTAACAGTGCCTCCATCCTGTGCCCCTCAAGCCGGGGTCAGAGCCCAGGCCTGCCTGGCCAAATTCGAGCACTGCTGATGTGTAGCCCTGGGAAGGCTGGGAGGTGGGTTGCACTGGGGCTGTCGATGGTGGATTGGCGGGTCCTCACTTAGTTCAGGGGTAGGGGTGGGGGTGGGGACTTTGGTAAAGGGCGAAGGAGGGTCTGGGCTCACTGAGCGGTTAACCGGGGCCAAAGAGGACAGAACTCGGGGAGTGGGGCTGGGGACAGTACTCACCGCGGCCGTTCTGGGTGGGCCGGTACACGCTGCCCACGCTGAGACGGCCCTGCTGCGCGCCACCGCGCTCCCCCACGGGCGGGGGCGCGTCCGAGCTGCGCACTGGAAGGTAGGGAGGCTCTAGCACGCGGAACGGAGGCTGCGGCTCCACGGCCCTCGGCGGGACATAGGCCTCGGGCGGCACGTTGGCATAGGGCGGGTACCAGCCCAGGCGGGGGTCGCCGCCGTACGCGCCGCCGGTGGCCTGCGCCGCGTCGGGACCGGGGTCGGGTTGGGTCTGCTCGGAGCCCGCGGCGCTTTCGTGGTACAGGCTGTGGGAGTAGCGGCGGTCCAGGCCGTCGGCGGGCGGCGGCGGCGGCGGCGGCGCGTAGGGCCTCTCCGCGGCCGGGTAGAAGCCCTGCGGCGAGTATTCGGGCTGCTCCTCGCCGCCGCCGTACTCCTCGTAGCGCGTCCGGGGTTGGAAGGGGTAGACGACCCCCGCCGAGGCCACGGCCGCCGCCGCCGCCGCGGCGCCCATGCCGCCGCCCGCGCCGCGGTAGTACACGTAGCCCTGGTCGTAGGTCCGCGCCACCGGGTCGTAGTTCTCGTACTGGCTGACGAAGGGCGCCTGCGGGTAGGGGAACTGCTGTGGGAAGGAAGGCGGCTGGCGGTAGGTGGTGGCGAAGGCCGAGGCCGAGACTGAGGAGGTGGAGCCCCCGTGCTGGGAGACCGAGGTGCGGGCCCGGGCCATGCCCGTGCTGTCCCCGACGGCCACCTCGCGCCAGTTGTCGGGCACTTGGCCGAAGCCGAACGGGTGCCGCGCTTGGCCGCGCACAGTGTCTGAGCCGACGCGCCCGGGCAGGGGCAGGGGCAGGGAAGGGGCCTGCCGCCGCCGGGGCCCTCCTTGGCTGCGCCGCCGCGGGGTCTGGGGGGCGCCCGCCAACAGCACCCGGGAGCTACTCTCCGCGCGCTGGGCCCCGGCGGGCACGTACTCGGAGCCCGAGTTGAGCAGGCTGTACACCTGCCCGTTATTCTCCCACTGGATCAGCTGCCGCCAGCGCCCTGGGTCCGAGCCCTGCCCCGGCTGGGCCTGTTGCCCATGCACCAGGACACAGAGGCAGGCGCCCCACACCAGGGCCCCTAGCTGCCAGCCGGCTGGGGCCAGAGCCATGGTGGCCCCTCTGCAGAGGCCTGGGGAACCGAAAGGCTCTCAGGAGTGGCCCCCTGTGCGTGCTTCTCTTCCTACGGCCTCGAGGACAGGATGGCTCCTTGCCTGCCCCAGCTCTAGCTTTGTCCATCCTGGCCTTGGTCCGAGCGGGACGGCTCCTCCGACGACAGCATTTCGAGGCCAAGGGGTCAGGGCAGGGCAGGGGCGGTGCCCAGGGTTGCAAGAGGCTCTCTGCAGGGTACCAGGCAGGATCGCTTGGGAGCCTTACTGGGGTAGCCCAGCACAGGCGGGCCGCAGGGCTGGCGCTTTCCCACTCTGAATGAATAAGCAACAAGCTGGGAGCATTGCAAGGTTTCGGGCAGCTTGGTCCGCCTGCTGGGGTCTCCTCCGCAGGGCCCTATGGCCCGCCGGGTTTTAGCTATGTGGTCTGTCCCACAGCTGCTGTGCTCCCTCAGTCCCTGGAGCTCCCAGCCAAGCCGCAGACCTTCCTCTGAGAAGAGAACGAAGCAGGGTGTAGGAGAGGGCCTCTGGGGACTCAAACCTGGCAAGTGGGGCCCAGGCTGGTAGAACAGAGCTGGGGGGTCAGCACCACTCTGGCCATTTCTCTCCACCTTGGACTGAGACTCCGTGGTCTCGACCTTACTTACTGCTTGTGTGGGCTTGAATGAGCCCTTGACTTTTGCCCACTCTAGTCTCTCCTCAGGACCCCTGGGCTCCTATTCCCCAAAGCTAGTGCTAAGAGACACCCTCCTTGTTGATGGGCCTCCTTGAGGAGATGCTTAAACCCAGCTGAACCACCCTCTAATTCTGGACCCCAGGTACACCTTAGTTCCTTGACCCTGAGTACAAGGATCTGAAGCTTCAGCTCCTTCTCTCTTGGTGTACCTCTGGGCCTTACTCTCTTGGTCTATAGAATGGGCGTATGCCCCTGTGCTGAATAGAACTTGCAAAATCACGAGAGGGATCAACTTCTCACACATTATGCGTAGTTTCTGTTTTTGAGTCGACATAGCCTGAAAATATCCTGAGTGTGCACATGGATAAAATGAAACCCAGGGCTGTCTGATACAGGATGAGGTCGTTGGGAGCAGTGCCCACTATAAGAATAGAACAGCAAAAAGGGGGATTCGGGAGAATGGGCCTAGTCCTGTTACTGTGATTAAGTTGCTAGGTGATCTTGGGTAAGTCCCTTCCATCTCTGATCCAGTTGCCCCGTCTGATCAATGGAAGATTAAACCACATGGTTCCCAAGAATGCTTCAGGAGGTTCTCTGTTATATTTGGGGACAGCAGAGATAGGAGGGATCCCAGAAGTTTGAATACTTTGGTGTCCAAGAAATCACAGTCTGCATGCCTTCTCCAACCTTGCTTCTGGGAACTGGAGAGCAGAAATCCCTCTTTGGTGCTTATAATCCAGGTAGGAAGACCTTACCCTTAACCTAGCCCCTATAGACTGCCCTTCTACTTTGGGAACTCCTGGAGCCCACCTTGGGAGGAGACAACCAGAGTGGACATTCCAGAGGGGACCCTGGACCCCTGCCCCCCAGCCAGCATTTGTTCATCCATCACACTGTGCTTTCAGAAGGGGCCTGGTTCAGGTGACTTGGGGCATCTGCCTACCCTTTAAATGCTCATAACCCAGGCAGCCAACCATTCAACAGTGCCCCCTCAGCTCCCTAGTGTGGGGTTTTGTTTCACACTCCAGTCAAGATTTCTGCAAGGAATGACTGGTTTGGCTCTGGACACCAAGCTGAATTCAGAGCTAGCTAACCCAGGGCTGGGACTTGGAGGGTTAAGCCTTCTTTCCCTCCTGCCTGCCCCCCTGCAGTGCGGCTCTCAGCTGCTTGGGATCCCTGGGGTCCTGTAGGGCCCTCCTGCCAGCCAGATGGGTAGCAGCGCCAGGAAAGGAGGAGGTGAAGTGGAAACAGGCCTCAGGGTAACCCCAGGCAGAAGGGAAAGGGAAGAGGAGGAATGGAGGGAGGAGGATGCAGGTAGGGGAGCCCCACTGGCTTAGAGTGGAGAAGGCAGAACCCCTCTTCTCAAGCCAGGCAAGGGGCAGGGGCTGCCTCAGGGCTTTTGAGCAGTGGAGAGAGCAAGGCACGGGCCGTGGTGCTCAGCCACCCTCTAACTGGGAGCCAGCTCTTGGCATGAAACCCTACCCCGATGCTGGCTCCTGCTCCTCTTTCTTTTTTCTTAATAAGGTCGAATCAGAGTGAGTCAGAGAAGCCAAGTTTCCTGTTAGGCTCTGTTTGAATAAACTGCTCTGAACATAGTTTGGGCCTCTGCACAGGCTCCCAGGGCCAGGGCTGCAGCCCTGCCAGCTCCCTGCTAAGACTGGAAACTCGGGGTCCCCAGGATGGCTGAGCTGGGGTCCTTGTCTTGCCCCTGCCACTACCCAGAGAAACCAGTTAAGCTGTCAGAGCTTCAGAGTCTTCATTTATAACCGGAGAGTAATATCTTTCTTAGCATATTTGGGAGAATGAAATGAGAGGATTATGATGAAAAGTACCCAGCACAGTGCCAGGCATGTGGCCACTATTTTCTTTCTTTCCTCTGGACTGGTGAGAGAAGGGAGGGGTTCATCTCCCAAGGGTATCTCCCCACCCTCCATTTTCCCTGTCCCTTTCCTGTTTTTACCTGTCTTCAGCATCCTTCTTTGCCCAGGGTGAACCTCTTGCAAGGCGGGATACCACCCCAGGGTCTTGTCTTCTCCCCGCTTCTCCATTCCCTCCCTCTCACCTCTTTCTTCCTATAGTCTGTGTCTCCCAAAGTGACTGACAGGACCCAGCAGCTCTGTGAGCCCAGGGGAGCCTATGCGATTCCACCTTTCCGCACAGGGAATGGTGTGGCTGGAGGTATCCTGGCATTGTTTGATTGACACCTACAGAGTGGGACCCTGAGAGAGACCTGGGCAGGCTGTAGAGGGTGCAAAGCTTGGGTCAAATTAGGGCTTTTATCACCAGGCTGGGCTGGATCTGACCTATCTGGAGGTGAGGCGGGTGGGCAGCTTCTCTGGCAGCCTTGTCCTTACAGGCCAGTACTCACATCCACATTTTTAAGACTCAGCTATGTGGTTAAAGGCTTGCTGCCAGTCCCTGGCACTAGGAACCAGTCTCAAGGGACCTCAGAGGGCCAGTGATATAGGGTTGAAAGAGCTTATGGATTGTACTTGACTCTATTAAGCACCTACTGTGTACTTACTTCTGGGCTAGGCTGCTCTGTTGCTGGGGCTCCCATGCAGTGGCCAGCATCCCTTGCCCTTGCGATGGAACTCTAGGCTCTGCAAGGAGGCATCAGGCCTGACCAGCAGAGGGCTGGGGAGCAGAGAAGGGACAGGAGTCATGGCATACCTCACGGCTTTGCAGAGGTATGCACCAGGAGGCCCACTGTGGGTCAGAATGTTTCTTGGTTGGGGAGAATGAGCGAGGCGGGCTCTGGTGCCCTTGCCTCCCACACTGGGCAGGGCTAGGCCTCCCCACTCTTCCATGATCACTGACTGCTGAGCCCAGGCCTTGGCACCTGGGTGGGCGACTCAGGAAAGGCCACAGATAGGATTTGTGCTGAATGCGGAATGGAAGACCCAGCCGCTGCCTCTGGAAAGTGGGCTGGAGGAAGTGCTGAGTGAGGAGGCCTGGCAGTTGGCACAGAACCCGCTGACTCGGCAGGGAGAGGACCACCGAGTGACCACTGCCAGCTGGGCCCCATGTTTACCCCTCCCCCCGCAGCCACATCTGGCACAATAATGGAGGAGGCAGTGGTCTTCCAGAGCCCAGGCAGCCTGGAGGGGCCTGTGGAGGGGGCTGGGGCCCTTTGGCTTGAAATTGTCTCTTCAGGGGTGGAACTGCAGAGAAGCCCGGAAGTGGGGGAGGTGAGGTCAGAGACAGATGGGGTGAGTGGGGGAGGGAAGGAACCTACCCTTCTCTAGGACCCAGGGGAATTCAGTGGCTCTGGCCACCTCCCACTCTGTTCTCTCTCCCAGGGAGGGCCTCTCTGGGCCCCTCCCCCAGGGTTCTTGGAAATTGGATATATCGGTGCTGATATAGCAGTTTGGGCTTCAAGGCAAGGCTCCATGGAGGCGGCAAGCCCCCTTGGACCCCTCAGCCCCCAGCCTGGCCAGCTTCTCCCCTTCCTGCTTTTCTCTCCCTTCCAAGGGGCAGGCAGTGCTCTGGGACCTAATTAATGGTGCATTCCCTGTTCCTATCCCCACCCGCTCCAGCCCCTGGGAGCTGGTAGAGGCAGGGGAGGGTCAACATTGCAAGATGGAGGAGAGGAGATCTCTTCCTAGGATTTCCTTGGTGGAAGGATTTGGCAGAAGCTGTTGGTTGGCAGCTGGGTGGGAGAGCCCCTTATGTCAAGGTGGGGGGTGGTGGGTGGACCTCAGCCATCATGCAGTGGGGAGGAGGTAATGGGGTACCCTGCCCAAAGGAGAGGGCTGGCAAGACCAAGCAGGGCGCCCAGTCCTTTAGGCTGCAGCTCAACTGACCCTGGAGAACTAGCAGGGAAACTGAGGCAGGAACCCGCTGGTTCTGATTCATAACACCCTCACAAGGCTTTGGGAAGGCTTTTCTCTCTATGTTGCCCTCAACCCCCTCTCTGCTTTCTTGCCTTTGTATCTTTAACTGTCTCTCTGGGTCTCTCTGACTCTCTCCGGGACAC
>NW_024354911.1:3462709-3473687 GCF_902729225.1 Pteropus medius
TCCTTCCTTCCTTCCTTCCTTCCTTCCTTCCTTCCTTCTTCCCTCCTTCTTTTCTTTCTTTCTTTCCTTCCTTCTAGTGTAGGGAGGAAGCAAGAGAACTAAAATGTTAAATCATGCTACATTCAGAGACTGCAACATGCTGATCAGCCAGGCCAGAGGACACCTGTAGAACAAAGGAAGATTTCTGCTGGGATTGCTAACGACCCATTTCTCACACCTGTGAAGGGGAAACAGGAAAATCAGTCTTTAAGTGGCTGACCTACGCAATTGTTCATTTCCTGTGTCTAAAACTATAGGGAACCTATGGATTAAAGGCTGAGAACTGCCAACAGGCCTTTCATGCTACATATTCTTACTTATTCACGCTACATACTCTTCCCCTTCCTCACTGTAAGCCTATATCAAAGGAAATGGGTAAAGAGTCTTTAAACTATAGCTCATAGGAATGATAAGCTGAATTCTCCACACTTAGGGGCACTCTCAGTGTCCTTCTCTCAGTCCCTCTCAGTGCTTTTACTCTTTTCTCTCACTGTCCTCATCCCTGTTGTCTCTGTCCATTCTGAGTCTCTCTCAGTCTCTCTCACTGTCTGCCTCTGAGAGGAGACCAGACTCTCGGGAGCATTACCCCTTCTCCAATAAACTTTCCTTTTGACTCTAACTTTGGCTTGTGTGTTGAATTCTTTCTCCATTCTCCACCAAAGGATCCTCTTCTCTCGGTGCAGGGCTTGGTCTCCCCACCACTAGGGGAAGTTTGCCCTGTCCTGTATCCCTTCCTCCCTCCTTCTTTTCCCCCCTTCCCTCCCTTCCTTCCTGCCTCCCTTCCTCCCTTCCTTTTCTCTGTCTGTCCCCCTCTGTTTCTGGGTCTTGCAATCTCTGCATTTCCACATCTCTTTTACTCCGTCTCTGTCTGCTGATGTTTCTCCCAATTATCCCTTCATCTGCCCATTCACTCCCTCAGTCAGCATGTTCTGTCCGAGTGTTCCCTGGGCACCTGGGCTGGCTGTGGGAATTACAGAGAGAAGCAGACCTGCTGGTCCCCAAAGAGCTCGCAGGCTAGTGAGGCTGACACAAGTTAACAGAAGGAACAGAGCGATGAGTCCTGCGTGGAGGTGAAGACATTGTGCTGCTTCTCTGCGACCTCTGAGAGGCATTTCTAATGTAGGGAGAAGGTAAGAGAACTAAAAGTTAAATCAAGTTATATTCAAAGACTGCAATATGCTGATCGTCCCTATGGGCTGACCACAAGGAAACTTGCAGAACAAAGGAAGATTTCTGCTGGAATTGCTAACAAACCATTTACCCATACCTAGAATAGAAAACAGTCTTTAAGTCTTATACTACACAAAATAAAATCATTCTTTCCCTATGGCTAAAACCATGGGGAACCTATGGATCAAAGGCTGAGAATTGCCAGCAGGCATTTCATGCTACATATTCTTACCTTTTCACCCTACATACTTTTATCCTTTCACACTGTATGCCCGTACTATCAAAGGAAAATGGGTGAAGTGTTATTAAACTGTAATTCATAAGAAACTTAAGAATGTTATATAAACTGAATTGCCCCTTAACACTCAGGATTCCTCTCAGTGTCTTTTTCTCTGTCCGTCTCACTGTCCCCATCTCAACTGTTTCTGTCTCTCTGAGTCTCTCTGAGTCTCTCTGAGTCTCTGCTTCTGAGAGGAGACCATGCTCTGGAGCATTAACGCTTCTCTAATAAACTTTCTGTTTGACGCTAACTCTGGTGTGCATTTGAATTCTTTCCTGCGCTCAACAAGAACTAACTCACTCATACTCTCTCTCTCTCTCTCTCTCTCTCTCTCCCCAGGCCCACTCAGGGGAATTTTCCCTGTCCTGCATTATTTCTGTTTTCCTTAGTCTCTGACCATCCATGTCCATCCCTGTCCATCTGTGACTTTCCTGGTGTCACCTTTATGAGGTGGCTTGTTCTCTGCTTTCTGCTGGACACATGCAGTTTGCTTCTTTCCCTTTGGTGCGGGGCGGGGGGTGGGGGCAGGTGATTTGGGCAGGGGTGGAGGTGGGGGATAGTAGGTGGTCAGCCCTCAGGGCCATTGCTGACAGCCTTGCCCAGACAGAAGGGGCTGTCTCCCCAGGATGCAGCTCTGCCCCAGGGCACTGTGCTCCAGTGAACTTCTGAGGCACTGAGTCTGACATGGGAATTCTATTTGAAGGGTGTTTCTTTGAAGATGAGATGAGAAGAGATGATGAGATGAGAAGAGATGATGAGATGAGATGAGATGAGATGAGATGAGATGAGATGAGGCTCATAGGTATGAATTAAGGTCCTACTGTATGCCACAGGACTGGACAAAACAAGGTTCTTTCCTGTACTTTAGTGTAAGTGACCCTCACTCCCCTATCCCCAGGAATCCTCCAGGAGTTTAGTTTTGCCCATCTGGGGTCTGGAAGGGGAAGAAGCCACAGGGTGATGAAAAAGAACTGGAGACAAGATATTAGCAATCTCGTCCTTAAAATTTTCTATAGCTTTTTATTTCAGATTACAAAAGAAATACATCAATGATATGAAATTTAGAATACAGAATAGAAAGGGTAACTGTCACAACCTACTTCTCTTTCCACTATGCATATTGATCACAGGAGCTCCTGTCTACCCAGATGAGGAGGGGGTCAAGACTGTTCCCCTCAGTGTCCTCTGTCTGGGGTGGGAGAACGGCTCAGGCCAGGCTTCAACCTCAGCTCCTCCCCTATTAAAACCTCAGGTCCTCCAGGACTGGACCGGGATCCAGATCTTTAGTTTCACTCTGACTTGGGAAGCTCAGATCTAAGTTGGGGTGTCTTGGCTGAGATGGGAAGGTAGAGTGGTGGGTTGCCTCATTCCTATCTACCCAGGAGGCCAGCCACTTCTTGTGGTGTTGGAAGGATCAGACTTTCTCTGACCATAAAAGGTTGGTAGCCAACTCCTCCTGGTGGAGCAGGTAGTGGTTATAGCCTTATGTCTACATGACCAAGCGGGACTCCAGGGACTTCTCTGACCTCAGAAGACACGCTCTACAAACTTTTTTTGTGTTCTCCCCGGAAGAGAATCATCTGGTGACTGACATTTTAAAAAATAACTTTAAAAAATTTTCCTGTCACAAACACACAGAAAAGTACACAAAGCGTATAGCCTGATGAATGATCCCAAAGTGAATGCACCTGTGGAACTACCACCTACATGAAGGATGAAACATCACAACAGCTGGCACTTTCTAACAGGGAGCTCCTTGAAGTTCTGCCTATGTCAGCACCTGGCTACATCAAAAACTAGTTTTTTCAACAAGATTTTTAATGACTGAATTATGTGGATAAATCATAATTTAATCAAAACCCCTTGTTGTTGATTTCATTTTACTTTCTTTGTTCCAATAAATGATGCTGTAACGAACATCCTCGAGCACAGATCTTTGTGTCTTATCTCTGCTATGTAATCTCAGAGGGCCTGAGTTTGGCTCCAGCCCTTGTGAGCTGTGTGGCTCATTGTGCTTTTCTTCTTCCTGTAAAATAGGAATACTGATAAGGATTTAAAAGAAATGACATAGGGATGTATCTAGTGCAGAGTCTGGTGCATATGGATACTCAATAAGCATCAGCCATTATTAGTCTCTTACATTAATTTATTGGAAGTTGGGTTTCTGGTGAGGGGGTTTGAATGTTACTGAGATTGGGTGGTAAGAGACTGACTTCTGTCTTGCTAGAACTCTCTCCCGCTGGTCGTCACTTGTCTTCTCTGAAGAAACCAGCTGCCGTCTTATGAGCTGTCTTATGGTAAGCCCCTGTGGCAAGGAACTGAGGGTGGCTTCTGGACAACAAGCAGCAAGGAAAGGAGGCCCTCAGCTCAACAGTCATGAGGAGCGGAATTCTGCCAACAACCATGCGAGTAGGCTCCCCCCTTGAACCTTTAGATGAGAATACAGTCTTTGCTAACGACTTGATTGCACCTGTGAGAGACTCTGAGACAGAGAACCCAGCTAATCCACATCCCGATTCTTGACCCACAGAAACTGAGATAATAAATGTTTGAAACCACTAAAATTTTAGGATGATTTGTTATGCAGCAAGGGATAACTAATACATCACAGTTTTCCATCATGTTTTCTGACAGGTTATTAGGACGTGAAAAAGATATTAATTTTGCTGTAGTCATTTTATAACTGGCCACTTTACTAAAATCTATTCTGATAATTCTGTATTTCTTTTCCCAGTTTTTCTAAGAAGGTAGTTGTATTTGCAAATAATTGTGATTTGTTCTCTTTTTATACTTTTTTCTGCCTAATTTCATTAGCTAAGATCTTTAGAACAATGTTGAATAACAAAATAGTTGAAATATTTGTCTTGTTCTCAAATTTAATGAGAATGCCTCTTGTACTTCATTCTTGGTGTTGGCTGTGGGTTTGAGAGTTAATATTTTTTTTATCATGTGAAATAAGTGTACTTCCGTTTCTAGTTCACTAGAGCTTTTTAAAAGAAAATCGGGAATGGTTGTTGGCATTTACCGAACATTGATTCAGCATGTAAAATACCCTTTTGCTCCTTTGATCTATTGCTGTGGTTAACCAGTTTATGACAGTTTTGATATAGCATCATCCATACATTCCAGGAATGTTTGCTCAGGGTGTATTCTCTTAATATACTGTCAGACTTACTTTGGACTTTATCTGATTAAATTTGTATTCGTACTTTACATCATATAAATGAGATTAGTGTATGACTCATTCATTCATTCTGTCTTTCTTTGTGTCATTTGTCGGGTTTTAGTATCAGATTTATTCTGATTTTATAAAAAAGAATTGAGAAGTGTGCGAGCCAGGGTCCTGGCAGGAAACACTCACCCAAGATCATTTAAATAAAGAGACTTTCATGAGGGTCTCCTTATAGAGGTGTGGATAAGGTGAGGCACTGGAACTAGCAATAACCAGGAGCCATTACCATCCCCATAACTGCGGGGACAGAGGAGGAACCAGTATGACCGAAGCCCAGAGAAAGCTGGAAGTTGGAGAAATAGGTCTAGGCGAGAGAGCCGAAGTTGGGGATCCTGCCACTGCCAGAGAGAAGACACAAAAGTAGGGAGGAAGCAGGAAGGATGTGCTGATCTTTCCCTCCTCCCAGCCTTCAGGCTCCCGCCCACGACTCCTCCAGGGAGCCTGGGTCTGAGTGCCATCTGTGGGGTCAGCCCCTGGGGCAGGGACCAACAGGGGAAGGATGGAGTTTCTGTCTCGTGACTGGACCCTGAAGTACACGTACAATTGGACCCTGACAGATACGTTTAAAATCATGTCTAACGGGATTTTTACATTTACTTCCAGGTCTCTTATACAAGTTCCCCAGGCTGATTTTTTGTTTGCTATGATTTTGCTTATTTTGATTTTCTGGCTTGCTAAGAGTGCATCTCTGAGCATTTTTTCCCTCATGAAAGGTGGAGCCACACATGGCGTGTAAGTTCAGTCATGTAGGAAAAGCTTTTCTGTTGTCTTCATGTCTGAATGTCCTGGGCAGATTGTTGAAATTTTAGGTTACAACCATGATTACTCAAAATTCCATAGAAGAGTCTACGGCCATGCTACTCTGAACAAGCCCGATCTCGTCTGATCTCGGAAGCTAAGCAGGGTCGGGCCTGGTTAGTAATTGGATGGGAGGCCACCTAGAAAGACCAGGTGCTGTAGGCATAAAAAATGAAAAATAAGGGATTGTAAGCTGACAAGGTCCTTGCAATCTGTGAGGTCAACCAAGGGTTGCCTCGCCTAAAAAAAAATTCTGCAGAAGAGTGGTCCCCAAAGTTCATTCCGCCGAGCACCCTTCTTTCCACACCATCTATGGAAAAAGGTTTCATCATCATCAAATACGTTTGGAAAACTAACCTTGCCAATATCACTAATTTAACATGCACGAACATTTTAAAAGCCCTGAAAAAGCCTCAGTATAAGATTTTGTTTTTTTCTTTATTTAGCATTTCCCAAGTTTGTTTTATGGCAGAAGCTTTTTTCTCTCCAACGTAAACACGTCCCAACATTCCATGGAATCTCTCTTCCATTTTTACATTTTCAGAAATGTTGTAGATTTTTCCCTCTGCATGAGCACTTACAGGATTATTTTCTTTACCCTTAAAATGGACAAAATCCTGCATGGTATTTCTAAGTATTTTTTTCTTTTTATTAATTTGACTTACATAAAAAGGAAGCTTTTAACTTTATAGACTCAGGGTTTTCACCAGCTCAGTATTGTCTCCTCTTTTCTTCTTTGATTTTTGCTTTCGTTTAATTCGTTTGGTTTCTTTGTTGGGCCTTGACGTCTATTATGTTCTCTCCCTTAGTTTTTATCCCTTTGGGCTTTCCCTCTGCATTCTCAGGGAACTCAGATCTGTCCTCCACATTTACAGATTGAATTTTGTATTGTTTTAAATCTGTTCTTTACGTCATAATGCAATTTTAAATTTGCAGCTGCATTTTTAGTTTCCTTACTGCCTTTCTTTCTCTTATATGTTTTGCTTTTGATTTTTACCTACCTCTCAGCCAACGACCTTCTCACTTTATTCTTTCCATTTTATTTTTCAACTCTCCTCTCTTAGGGTTCACCTTTTAATTAAATGAAGTGAGTACAAAGCAGATGTGGTCTGAAAGTTATTTGTGTTGCTGTGATAAACCTTTTTCAAAGGGATTTTTTTCTCTGCCCTTTCAGAGACACATTGTTCTCCTTTCATGATGCAGAGTCTTTTCAAAGACCCTATGTGTTTGCAAGTGTGTGTGTGTGTGTGTGTGTGTGTGTGTGTGTGTGTGTGTGAGGGGGTGGGGAGGTTTATGTGTGCTTTTGCTTTGACTCCTGCTTAAAAAAATGAGTGTTTGTAAAATCTTATAATTTTCCCCAAGTGGATTTTCTTTAGCTCACCATCCACTTGGATGTTTTTCCAATTGTCTTGTCATATTTTAGGCTGAAGGACTGGTTAATGCAAACTCAGTCACAAGTCGGCTGTGAACACAAATTGTCTGTGACATATGTCCCCTCCACACCCCGCCCCAGCTTCAGAGTTGACTTGTGTGTCTAACTGGCTGCAGGGTGTGTGTGTGTGTGTGTGTGTGTGTGTGTGTGTGTGTGTGTGTGTGTTCTGTTCTTCCTTCTCCATTCAAATAGAGTCTTCCAGTGCCATGACCAGCTTAGGGATCTAGTTGGAGGAAAGAGGACCGAGTTGTCTGGGGGCACCTTGCCTCTGCACCAGGGGCCAGCTATATGCCAGGCTGCTCCTCTAGGTACTGATGTAGCCATGACAAGCCTTGTGCCCACCCTGTCAGGAAAGGAGAAATACTGTATCAGGAAGAAACTGATTCAGGGAGAGCTTCCCCACAATTATCTACTTGGCCTAGTGACTACGTCCACCCCCAGGCCTCCCACTCAGCAGCTTGTACACGCTGCTGATGTGCAGCACTGACAGGGTTTCCAAATGGCATATTCTCTGCGAACCCATGTCCCACCCCCTGCCCTCCAAATTCAGGGGCAGTGGGCAGTTGCTTCCAGGGTCTAATCTGCTTGCTTTTCTTGGTACAGTGTTGCTTTCTCAGAAACTGGAGCTGTGAGTCAGCCCTGGGGGTCTCCCTTAGATCTGGATCTTATCTTGCACGTTTCCCACAGACCCCCAGCATTCCTGGCGTGGGAATGCGCCTTCTCTTCTTTCATAGTCTTTTGATCAGTTCATTTGGGCTCTGGGAGGGAGGAGAGCCCTGCACCAGCATAACAGGATGTTGCATGGCACTTTCCCTCCTGTTCTGCAATGCAGCTAAGTCCCAAAACTGAGGATGAAAGACACCAGGGCCCCTGCGTCCCTACATTCAGAGAGTCGTATGTCTCCCTTCCGCAGAGCTTGCAGGCAGGCTGCACTGGTTCCTCTCATCAACCCCCACACCACCCACAGCAGAGGAGGAGAGTCATTTGCCACATAGAGGGTGCAGCGTTTGTGGCAGAGGACTGCCACAAACTCTTCCCTCTTTGGGGGGAAGAAGGGAGTATTTTTTCTCTCTGAAGCCACAGGGAATTTTTCGTAAGGCGAGACAAACATGTCATCCCCCAGGTGGGTGTCTGCTTCATCTGTGGACTCTGTGATATACCTTGAGCTGCCTAAGTAGGAGAAAAAGGAAATAGGAGACAGATGGGGGGATGGAGAGGGAGCACTGCCTGAAGTAGCTGGGCTCGGCTGACATGCTAGTGCCTGCCCAGGAGGGCCTCACTCTAGGGATTCAAAAAACACACAGGCCCACCAGAGGGAGTCAGCTTTTGAACAGCGGACAGCCAGAGTGGCCAGAGAAGCAGTGACTATCGGCCCAGGAGAGGATAGTCTCCAGAGATTCCATTCTCTCTCCTGGTCCTGGTCCCAGAGATCCCCCGAAGAGAGAGGGGAGGATGGTCACAGCTCTGTCTGAGCAGAGGTGGGGATGACTGGAAGAGATGAACTGAAACAAGTCTTGATTACTGACATGAGACTGTTCTAACAGATGAATATGGCGGGGGATGTCTTTGCTGCAGCTGTGATGTCATGAAGGGCCCTGCTACCCAGCTGGGTGAGAGCGAGTAGTTGTTAGAAAAAAAAATTCATGTTTATACCCCAATAAATTGAAACTCTATAATAAACATGTTACACTTGAAAAATCTTTCTTAAAAGCAAATGGAAAAGAAAAACAGCTTTGGCACTTTTTAGGGGTAAGGAATGTACAAAAGTGCGAGATGGGAACATCTGTGAGTGAAGACGAAGAGAGGAGACAGGGGACCAAAGAGTCGAAGAGCATGTTCTTGTCCCTTTGCTTGCAAGTGACAGAAGCCCAACTCGCGCCAACTTAAGCAGAAGTAGGGGTTTACTAGAAGGATCCTGGAGCATCTCACAGAATCTAAGTAAGAGTTCAGTAGTTGAGCTGGAGGAGAGGAGGTGACACAGGTGGCCATGAGGAGATATCTGGAACAAGGGCTCTGTGAGCCATAAAAACCTCTCCAAGCCTTTGTTTTCCATTTCTGCTGCCGGCCAGCCTCATTCTTTTCTCTCATCGCAGACTGGTTTTGTCCACTAGACAGAAAGTCTGGCCACTGACTGCATCCAAGTGTTGTTACATGGAGGTTCTGCCATGAGACAGAACTGCCTCCTAGTGGCTTCAAGTCTAAATATCGCAGAGAAGGGCCTCACTGGCCATGTCAGACCAGATGCACACCCTGCACAATCAGCCTGGCCCCGGAGGTAAGGACCATCGCAGGAGAAAGGGGGTTGATGCCATCAGGCAGTAGCGACCAGTGTTCCTACAGGAATGTGACTGACACTGTAGCCTTCTGCAAAGATGAGACTCTGACGACCTCAGCATCCCTTCACCTGCCAGGGTGCCATGCAAGCAAGCTGCAGTGGTTCTGATGACACTGCACCCTGCACCCCTCATGAAGCCTGTGGCAAGGGAAACAACAGCAGTAGTAATAATAGCTGCATTTATTGTGTACCTGCTATGTGCCAGGCCCTGGGATGTGCTCTGTGCAATTTACATTTAATCTTCACAGCACCTGTACTATTTCCATCCATCTTAGGATGAGGATACAGAGGTGTGGAGGGTTTAGGAACCCAAGGTCACATGGCTACTGAGGGACAGTACTGGCTCTCTGCCCAGGTCTGTCTGACTCTCAGGTCCATGTTTTTTTTACTGTCAAGTTCTCCCGCCTCCATCTCCAAGAGTGAAGGGCTGGGCCTTGGCATTTCCAGAGAAGGTAGAAAAATCTTCCTGGTCTAGTATATACTTCTGTGATATAAACTTACAGGCATCACAGCCAGAGCCTGGGAACCCCCTTGGGCCTGGCTATGTCACCGTGAGATCTTCTGAAGGTTGCTATGAGTGCCTGAGGAGGTGATTCTGCTGTAAACAGCTGCTGCACTCAACAGAGTGGCCACGTAGTTGGATTCTCCGTCCTGGTGAGTTTGAGAACAGAAGGGACCCTTTTACCTCCTCCATATCCTTTCTCTTCTTACCTTCCGGTTTTCCCTCTTCCCACACTAGAAGGAAGGGAGTCCCACAGGCACCCAGGGCTTGCTACACAGACTCTCGTGAGTCAGATGTGGGCTGCCGGCAGCACCATCATCAGCAGAGGGCGCCAAAGCCTCTTCACACACCCAGGGCCCAGGAGGGCGGAGCAGAGAGGCAGGCTGGCGGGTGGAACTGCAGGTGTCCTGCCCATTCCTCCTGCCTCAGTCAGCTCGTGACCTGTGTGGCTGCACCCTAAGCTGACAGATGTGCACATGCCCTTCTGTGTGTGTGTGTGTGTGTGTGTGTGTGTGTGTGTGTGTGTGTGTGTGTGTGTGGTTCCCTCAGGAAGTACATCTGACAGTCTCACAGTGTCAAAGAGGAAGTTCAGGGTCAGGGCACAGGGATAGGTACTCTATCCATATCAAGCCACTGACTTTACAGATCTCAGTAAAACCATTTTCTGGGCATGCATTATAATTTATAACTTCTGTTCTATTGTGGGACAGGCAAAGAATGACCGTGTGATGGTAGGGTCTGAACAGTTATCTAGCTCTCTCTCTCTGTGGCAGGTCTTGGATAGAAACTTATATCTACTATCCTTGTCGACCAGCACAGCAGTCCTGTGAGCCAGGACGATAAGGCACAGAGAGATTAAGTAACTTGCCTGAGATCACACAGCTAGGAAGTGGTGAAGTTAAGATTTGAACCCTAATCTCTCTGATTCCAAAGTCCACAATGATTTCACATCTTCTAAACTGGTCCTCTCAAACTGTGTTTTCCTCAATGCAGACCCCACCAAAAATGGGCTGGAGAGTAACCCAGTGAGGTTCCAGGAGCAGCAGATGGCTCATGGCTAGAACAACACAGCTGAGAAATAGAAGTGGATGGACATTTTGTGACTGGTTGGTAGGCGTCAAGGAATAAGGAACTATATTTAGCTGTTTGCCATGGGCTAGTCAGCTAATGGGGAATGTGTGTGTGTGTGT
>NW_024354911.1:3473788-3480654 GCF_902729225.1 Pteropus medius
AGGGAGGTGTCTGGCTGCCTGGCCAAGATCCTTGTCCTCAGGGTTGGGTGTCTGTCACTTACTTTGCAGGGAACCATGGCTGTATGGCTGGTTGGGGTCTTTTTATGAAGAGTAGGCCTGGCCGTATCGCCAGGCTGGTGGAACGGAGAACAAAGTTTGCAGAAAGGAATCATCTAGGCCTGAGGGTGTCCTCTCCACATACATGACATTGGTCCATGAGCCATTTCAACTTGGAGATGCTGGGGTTCTGCAGACCAGCACTTAGCACAGCTCAGATTCAAGGAACAGTCTCTCAGCAAATACTTCCTGGATGGGGTCAGGAGCTAGGTCTGTCCTTTTGATTTACTTGACCTCAACTACCCCTCCTTGTGGTTCAGGACATCCCTCTTCTTCCTGGGAAGGGGAAATCGAAGCTCTTGCTCTGGATGTGCCTTGGGCTTGATTCGCCCCAGCAATCTGCCTCCAGAGGAACAGAGAGGGGAGCTCCTGCCTTCCTTCACATGGGGGCCTGTGGTTTTGCCCCAGCCTGACCACAGCAACACTTGAAGTGCTTTTTTGACATTTATCTCTAGCTTGTCTCCACCTTCTCCCCACTTAGGTCTCCCATGCCCCTCCTCCCCACCAATTCACCTACCCAAACTCTTCAAGGTAGGCAACAAAAACGGCTACCAGACATGAGGACTCAGCTTCCTGAGAAGGCAGTGGTGAGTTATAAATAACAATAAAACCTTACTACATGTGGAAGTAGCACAACAAACTTTCTGAGACTCTGAGTCTGAGCAGTCCAGGCTAGCAGAGAGGCCACTATGCTGGAGCCCAGGAGACCTGCCTGGCCTGTCCTATTCTCATTGCTGGGGACCGAGAGCCAGTCACTTTCCTTGCTAGGCCTGAGTTTCTTTGTCCAACATTCAAGTCAGTGCTCTTCCCTCCAGAAGACACGAGGATCCCTGGGAAAGAGGCCAGGGATGTGCCCCAGCATGTCCATCTAGGCACCATGCTGCCCACTAGACTACCTCCCCCCACCAAATGGATTCTGCTCTGCCCCCCGAGAGAAGCTCACAAGTGGGACCTGGAGCAAGTACTGTAAACCCACAAACATGCTCAGGGATCGGCACACCTGGGAGCCACAGATTGGTGGGGGTGGGCGAAGTGAGTGAAAGCACACACCTAAAACAAAAAGCCCCGGTTTTTAGTAGTTGCCAGTTTCCATGGTGTAAATACTAACCCTATGACCGATTTCAAGCTACCAACATAATGTTACTTAATGTAGAATTGGGAAAAGATGTGCAAATTTGTTTTTTTTTTCCCACACCAGTACAGCTGACTTCAGTACACCTCTGGGCAAGGAGGAGGGTGTGCTGAATTCAGCTGGGAGAGCCACCAGCAGACCTCTAAATCTGCAGATCCCTTCCCCCAGTTGATTAAGAAGGGAGAATAAAAAACTCAAGGGAGCGTTATGAGGAAATTTCTTTCAGAAACAATCAAATCACTTAGCAATTTAATTGCCTAAATATTTTTTTACCTAATTTAAAATTGCTCTTCATGTGAGTAATTGGGCAATGCGTTATTGAATTACTGAGGGATTTAGTGTCTAAATTGAAGAAGCAATCAAACATTTGCATCTTTGAATCTAGCAGTTGATTGACACCTAAGGAGGTATTCACACTGTGGCTGGTAGCTGGGGTTGTGTGGGGAGATCTTGTTCTCAGGCCTCTCTTGCAAGCAGCCCCCATGTACCAGAGCCTGAATGCTGTAGAACTAGGTTTCACTAGTTCTTCAGCTAGGCATGGGCCCTCTCATGCTGCTGTCTTTTCTCATCATGCCCCAGTCTTCACTTTCATCACTGGATTCTCCATTTCTACCCTTGGCTTTCTCCATTTCTGCCTTTCTCAAGCTGTCTTTCTCTTTGTTTCTGCCTCTATCTCTACTTGCCTTGTCTTACTTTTCTTCCTTCCCTCTGCATTTTCTGTTTTTTGTTTTGGCTGTGCTTGCTTTATATCTCCATGTCTTTCTCTTCTCTCCTTGTCTCTCCCTTGCCATCTTTCTTTTTAACACACACACACACACACACACACACACACTTTTACCCACACACACACACCCCGGCCCTGGTCTTCCAGTTTCAGTACCTCCCTTCTCTGGTTTCTATCTCACGCAGCTACACTCTGGTCCTTGGCTCTTTTCTACAGTCATCTTGGTACCATGCTGCCCAATTGCACCCCTCCCCCAAGATGATCCTACCTTGCCTCTTGAGGGAAGCTCAGAGCCTCGATCTGTGCTATAAACCCACAAACACAGTAAGGAATTCATTACACCAGGGAGCCACAGGTTATGGGGATGGGGATGCAGACAAAGGCAGTGGTGGCTCTTTGAAGAAAACTAAATCCTTGATTTGTAGTATTTGCTAATTTTCATGGTGTAAATACTCTTACTATGGCTGATTTCAAGCTAACAACATGATGTCACTGAATGCAGAATTGGGAAGAGATGCAACTCTTAGTAGCCAGCTGTAAACAATAATGTAAATGGAGCCACTTTAAAATGGAGCCTGAGCTGCCATCCCAGAAGAACTGCCTACATGTCTTATACCACAAACCTTGGAATGTTAAAAAACAAAAAAACAAAAAACCCCCCCAAAATGGCAAAATAGCCTTTTACTGAACCTAGGGCAATAGTTATTATGACTACTAGACTGATGACTACTGAACTGAAAATTAATAACATTGTTTAGAATTAACATCACTATGTTATGTTATCTGCATCAATAGAAATTCCTTTCTTTTATTGATGTAATTGTTTCCCTTCTCCTCATAAATACCCTTTGCCTTTGTCTCCTAATCAGAACACTATTTGGGCTTCTGCCTGAATCACTGCATCTGAGAATAGCTATTCTTATTGATCTCAAATAAATGCTGTTTGCCTCTCACTTTGAAAAGCTTTTTTCTTTTTTAGGTTAACACGGTAGCTGAGTTCAGCACATCACCAGTCAAGGGGCTTCCTTCCTGCCTGTAGGGCTTTGGAAGGGTAGGGCTGCTGACAGGACTGGCCACAGAGCGGCCCTCATCAGCCTCCCCAGGGCAAGGTCTCACTGGCCTGATGGGGCTCAACTCTGGGCTAACATCCCATTCCATCCTGGCTACTTCTTCCTCTTAGCTGACTTCACAGTATGCTTAACTTAGGCTGGGCAGGAAGCTAGAGAATTGCCCTCCATAGCTGCAAAAGACGGCTGTGAAGACCAATGCCTAGTTGAACATAAAGCAGAAGTGTAAGAGGGGTGTTCCAGGCAGAGGGCAAGAGCTAAAGTGTATGTGGGGGACCAGCTGCTATGTGCGGTATGGGTGACCGCAAGGCTGGGAAAGGGGAGAGGTGGTACAGACCTGTTTTTTCTGGTCAGCAATGAGGAGCATAATATAATCTGTTGCCTCAGTTTGGTTTCCATGAAAACAGGCATTTTGACAAGGATTTAGGTAAATCACTTGTTTAAGAGATGATTCCAGGAGGCAAGTGAGGGAGCAGAAAAGTGAGACAGGATGGAGAGACACGTTGATAAAGGGTGAGTTAATGAGCAGGCCACAGCTGTGGGCAACTGGGGCCTAGTCCGAGTGGGGACAAATTGATGTATGGAACATGCCTCAAAATTATCCCATGGAAGGGCAAGGAAGCAGGCGTATTTTTCTACCAGCTCTCATGCTTCACTGGTCATGAGTTACTCCTGGGATGTTCATGCCCCTGGCATTCCAGTCTGACCCACATGGGGGCCAAGTTCAGCCCAGAGCCAGAGAATGCTCTTATGAAGAGAGACCAAGAAGCCAAAGGTGTGGGAATGAGGGTGGGGGTCAGGGGGAGCAGCAGAGAGGTGGGCTCTGGTCGGAGCCTTTGGATTGGGCAGAACTGAGGTTGTTGGTGACTCTGGGGAGGGCAGAGTCATGGGAGAAAGGGGCAGAAACCAGAGAGGACTGACTTATGGGAGAGTGAGAGATAATACAGGGGATATAAACTACTCTAAAAACTATGAAAAATGGGAGAGCTGTTAGGATGTACCTCGGTCTGGGGGAATGCTGTGAGCAGATTAGGGCATTGCTCGGAGCCAGGGGGAGCCAGCAGGTAGGCCTCTGGGAGCAGCAGCATGCCACTTTAAAATGGACATGTAGGTGGGGCCCCTCAGAACACCCCAACCTGCACCCATTCAAACTGAGCAGCCAGGGCACTGAGCTGACACCTTGCACTCCCATTTTTTTTCCCTTGAGAGTCATAGATTGGCTCAGCATGACCCCAAGCTGCAAGCATTTATTTGATTGATTGGAAGCAGATACGGCCTCTGCTCTCCAGGGGCACAGATCCCATGATGGGCATCAAAGAGGATTAGAAAATAAGAAAGACCTGTCCTCATAGTCTAGGGAAGTCGCAGACGTGCAATAGCAGATGCATGTAGCAGGCTGAAGGTGTGCACCAATGGAAGCACCAGAGAGTATGGTAGAGGCCAGAGAGGAGGCAGCTGTTCTGCCTGGACCGAGGCAGCTGAGCCTTCAAAAATGAGGATAATTTAGGGGTAGAGAAAAGAGGGTACAGGCATTCTTGGAATTCAAAGACTTCCCAGCCTGCTTAAGCCTTCATGGTAGCTGGATATCTTCACACACCCTAGGACTCACTGCCTCCAGAGACAGTCCTTCTATAGCCAGACCCTGCCCACTGTTCTTTGACGGAATTAGATTGCCTTTGATGGGGCGTGTCAAAATGGATGCTTGGAAGAAAATGAGGAGTGTCACCCTGGGCCTCCAGCTTAAGGGAGAAGGCTACTTTCTTAGGTTTGGTTTCTTGGTGTCATAAGCTAAATAGTAGCTCCCTCCCCCCGACCCAATATCCACATCCTAATCCTCAGAACCTGGGAATGTTAACTTATGTGGCAAAAGGGATTTTGCAGATATGATTAAGTTAGGGATCTTGAGATAGGGAGATTATTCTGGATTATTCTGGTGAACCCTAAATGTAACCACAAGGGTCTTTATAAGAGAGAGGCAAGAATTTCAGAAGAGGAAGTAGGAGAAATGACAATGGAAGCAGAAGTTGGAGTGATACAAGAAAAAGGTCACAAGCCAAGGAACACAGGAGGGCCCTTAGAAGCTAGAAAAAGTGAGGAAACAGATTTTCCCTCAGAGCCTTCAGAAGGAACCAGCCTTGCTGACACCTTGATTTCAGCCCACTGAGACTGCTTTCAGACTTCTGGCCTCCAGAACCTTAAGACAATACATGGGTGTAGTTTTAAGCCATGAAGTTTGTGCTGATTTGTTACAGCAGCCAAAGGAAACTAATATACCTGGGAAGAAGGCTCAGGGATGAAGGTGTACACACAGGGATTTGAGTGGGGACTGCCCTTCACCTGCAGGGAGTGAAGGAAGCCCGGGCGGGCAGAGGGAGTAGCTGCACTGCTGCGAGCACAGATGACTTCATATGGCCCTGCAGAGCTGTCCCAGGTGAGGTGAGAGGTCCTAGCCGATGACCCACCCTGAGTCATTGGACAGGACTGCCCTGGGCAGGTGATGTGGCTTTGCACAGGAGAGTTCAAGGGGAGGGACTGTGAGCCTTCAGCGGGTCATACTCACCTGGTCTTGAAGGGGGCTGGGGTGCAGCTCGGCCTCCCCCACAGCTGTGGAGGTGCACCTATGAGCCTTCTTCCTTTAGTCTGCAGGCCTGGTACTTAGGCAACTTTCTAACATCTTAGACTTTCTCATCTATTGTGAAACTCCCCAGTGTGTTCACACCTCTCCCTGAGCAAGAAATTGGGGTCTTAGTTCCAGTTGCTATAACTGTCACTAAATGCTTTCCATGTACTGCTCTCTTTAATCCTAGGAAGAGCCTGAGTTATCTCCATTTTACAGGTGAGTAGACAGATATTCAGAAAGGTGAAATGGATGCCCAAGGTCAGGGCCAGGATGCTCCCTAGGACTGCCTGATGCCTCTTCACTGCCCTGACTGCCTCTTATCACCCACCACTTTGCTATTAGCTGTGCCATCTTGAGCAAGTCACTTAACCTCTTTTGGCCTGTTTTTGTCTCTGTCCTGCCTCCCTTCTAGGGTTGTGTTTACGTGGCTCCAAGGAGACAAGATGTAGCAGGCTTTGTACCTCAGCCTGTCACTGGCTGCTTTGACTCCCTGGGCCCAGAAAGTTCGCCCCACCTCTTACTCCCCATCATCCTGAACTGGGGGAGGAGGAGGAAGGTCTTATTATGGTTTTCAAGTGTGACTTGTCACCTTTGCCCAGTCTTCCTCAGTGCTGGGAATCATGCAGGACCACTACGTATGGTCATACAGTTTATGAGCTAGGTCTTGGCCAAGGGGGTAGTGTGGGTGGGGGAATCCATGTGCTGGGCACCTTTTGGCACAGGGTGCCATCCACAAAGGGGCTGCATCTTTCCAGACAGACAGCCTTAAAAAGTCACAAAAGTCCTGCATAGTTCCACAGTGGGCTGGGAATTTGCTGGCATTGCAGGAACCCAGGGGTCACAGCTCAGTCCTCAGATCCTGGAGTCCAGAGTATAGAAGGGGAGTGAGAAGCAAAACCCCACCCAACTCAGAGTCATAGTTCCAGAAGCCACTGGAATCCCTTGGCTAGAGCTGCCACGCCCTCCCCAGAGAAATGCAGAGGGAGCCTGAGAACTCCTGGGTTTTCCATCTCAAAGTCTTTGGCCCATTTCTCTCTGCAGACCTCTGCATGGAGGCCCCACCCTTGCTGAGCTTCCTGGAGCCAACCCTAGAAGGTCACAAGTGCTCTTCATTCCTGCCCCCAGAGCAATTACTTCCTTATTGAACTTTCTTCCCAGTCCTTTCTGTATAGGGTCCTAATTAATATGCCCCCAACCTAGGCTTCA